>NW_027507764.1:22541246-22698746 GCF_037356315.1 Lithobates pipiens | reverse complement strand
ATATATATATATATATATATAATGAGTAAAAATAAAACAAATAATAATAATATTGTTATGATTTTTAGTAATAAAATAGCAACAATAAAAAATAGTAAAATAGTAACACCAAAATCAATAAAACAATAAATTATAAAAAATAATAATAATAGGAAGGGAGATAAAATAAATAATAATAAAAAAATAACATGTTAAAAATATAATAATCATATTATTATTATTATGTAACAATAAAAATCAATAAATTAATAATGCTAAATTGTAGATGGTAGTAATCAATTCCTCCTGAAGAAGCAGTGTTCAACGCGAAACATGTAGAGTGATGTAAAAACATCATATGCTGCTACAAGCACTGTCTTTTACTATTTTGTATGGATATATGTCCTGATTTTATTCAATTTTGTTAAAAAAAATGTAAAAACCTTTTTAATATTTGTGGTAGTCCTTGGTATCGAGATAGTCCACTGTCCTTATTCCATCATTGGGGGCATAGCAGGGAATGTTCCCACCCATACAAAAATTGCTTTGATTAGGATGATGGTACCCTTTACTGTATAGATATTTTTTTGGCGGCACACTATTTATATAATGCTAAAAGTTATTATTAATATAATATTACTTTTATTGTTATTATGCAACAATAAAATTAAATAAATAAGTAATTCTACAAAATATTTACTATTAATAATATTATTTTTAATATTATTATTATTATTATTATTATTATTAATAATAATTATTATAATAAATAGTAATAATATTATTATAATAGAACAATAGCAAAGAAACACAATGTAGCCATTGGTTATTATTACATAATATCCAGGATGTACCCTCCGTGTCGTCACTCACCTCTCTTCTGCATGAAGCTGAACAGGTCGTCCAGGAACTCTTTCCTCTTGGGGTCCTCGTCCAACTCGTAGAGCTGCGGAGAGAATCAGACAGTCTGCGTTACACGTTCGCCTCTATGAAAGGTCAGAGCAGGAATAATTAACATCCATTATCCAACACAAAACCCCCGTGTGGGACTAAAACACACAGTGCGGGCAGTGAGCGCTAATCCCCGTGCTGCCAATCAGAAGACCAGAACAGGGGGGGCATTCATGGAAGTTTAAAGGGCCACTCCACCCAACACTGATATTTCAAGTTCAAGTTTATTTTTTTAGAAGAGTTTAACCACCAAACATCTCTGCATTCACAGGTCTGCACAACTGCTGGGGTCGTGGTGGTGGTGGGGGGGGGGGGGGCTGTTATTGGTTACCCTGCTACCTATATTGATTCTTTACTTGATAATAAATGAAGAAAAATGCAACAGTAGGGGCGGGGACACATCAAGGTGGGTGGAGACAGAGCTGGGGGGGGGGGGTGCTTGCTGCTGAGGATCCCAAGAAGACAGCCAGCAGGGGGCGCTCAGACTATTGTACTCCACCCATAAAATAAATATTTCTTTTGGGGCTGCGCAATTCTTTAAATGACACTCAGTGTGCATATTAAACATTCATAAGAATAAGCTAATTTTCCAATCAAGTCTTCTAGGATGCAGGAAAATCAGGGTATATATATATATATATATATATATATATATATATATATATATATATATATATATATATGAATTAATTTATTTTATTTAAAATGTATTACTATTTTTTATATTTAAATTTTATTTTATTAATTTATTTACTTTATATTTTTTTTATATTTATATTTTTGTATTTATTTTATATTTTGATATTATGTTATCTATCTATCTATCTATCTATCTATCTATCTATCTATCTATCTATCTATCATATATATATATACTAATATAAAGACAGGTTTCAGGTACTTAGCAGTATTTTAAATTACATAAAATATGTGTTTCAATGAAGATATAAAAATATAACAGCTGTATATATATATATATATATATATAAATATATATATATATATATATATATATATATTTGTGGAAAATTCTGCTTTTAGAGTTGAGATGCTTTCCACCAGTATTACACATGAGGCTGGTGGGGAGATAAGGACAGGTTTCAGGCAGATATGCTAGCAGAATTTCAAAGTACTTTTTTTTTTTTTTTTTTTTAAGAAAATATGGGAGTTTTATTTTAATTTTTTTTCATATTTGCAGGAAGTTCTGCTGAGACTCCTTCCACCAACATTACATGTGACCCCAACTGAGAAATTATAGAATATACAGGTTTCAGGCTCTCATATTAGCAGTATTTTAAAATACATTTAAATATTTGCTTTAATGAAAATATAACTTTTTTTTTTTGTATTTGTGGGCAATGTTGCTTTAACAGTTGAGAACCTTTGCAGCAGCAATGACCCCGGTGGGGAGGTAATACAGTGCATCCAGAAAGTATTCACAGCGCTTCATTTTTTCCATATTTTGTTATGTTAAAGCCTTAGGCCGGGTTCACACCGCTGCGATGCGGGAACGCTGCAAATTCGCGGCGTTTTCCCGCATCGCACACCTCCCGCCGGCAGTTCACACTGCCCTATGTGGACGGCTGGGAGTGTCAATGTTATGTTAATGACACCCCCAGATCCGTCCGCATATCGCAGTGCGATCTGCCGACTCGCACAGGAATCGGATCGCATGGTGTGAACCCCCATGCGATCCGATTCTGTTGCGGACCAAAAAAAGGGTCCCGTGCGAGTTTGCTGCGGGAGCGATGCGAATTCAGCCATACTATCTGTATGGCTGTACTCGCATCGCTACGGAGATCGGATGTGATTTGCGGTGCGAATCACATCCGGATCTCCCCCCGCAGCAGTGTGAACCCAGCCTTATTCCAAAAATTGATTAAATTCATTATTTTCCACAAAATTCTACAAACAATACCCCAAATATGACAACGTGAAAGAAGTTTGTTTGAGATCTTTGCAAATTTATTAAAAAAATTAAATAATAACGAAAAAATCCCATGTACATAAGCCATGACACCCAAAATTGAGCTCAGCTGTATCCTGTTTCCACTGATCATCCTTGAGATGTTTCTACAACTTGATTGGAGACCACCTGTGATAAATTCAGTTGATTGGACATGATTTGGAAAGGCACACACCTGTCTATATATAAGATCCCACAGGTAACAGTGCATGTCAGAGCACAACCCAAGCCATGAAGTCCAAGGAATTATCTGTAGATCTCCGAGACAGGATTGTATGGAGGCACAGATCTGTAGACCTCCGAGACAGGATTGTATGGAGGCACAGATCTGTAGACCTCCGAGACAGGATTGTATGGAGGCACAGATCTGTAGACCTCCGAGGCAGGATTGTGTGGAGGCACAGATCTGTAGACCTCCGAGACAGGATTGTATGGAGGCACAGATCTGTAGACCTCCGAGACATTATTGTATGGAGGCACAGATCTGTAGACCTCGGAGACAGGATTGTATGGAGGCACAGATCTGTAGATCTCCGAGACAGGATTGTATGGAGGCACAGATCTGTAGACCTCCGAGACATTATTGTATGGAGGCACAGATCTGTAGACCTCGGAGACAGGATTGTATGGAGGCACAGATCTGTAGACCTCCGAGACAGGATTGTATGGAGGCACAGATCTGTAGACCTCCGAGACAGGATTGTATGGAAGCACAGATCTGTAGACCTCCAAGACAGGATTGTATGGAGGCACAGATCTATAGACCTCCGAGACAGGATTGTATGGAGACACCGAACTGTAGACCTACGAGACAGGGTTGTATGGAGACACAGATCTGTAGACCTCCGAGACAGGATTCTATGGAGGCACAGATCTGTAGACCTACGAGACAGGATTGTATGGAGGCACAGATCTGTAGACCTCTGAGACAGGATTGTATGGAGGCACAGATCTGTAGACCTCCAAGACAGGATTGTATGGAGGCACAGATCTGTAGACCTCCGAGACAGGATTGTATGGAGGCACAAATCTGTAGACCTCCGAGACAGGATTGTATGGAGGTACAGATCTGTAGACCTCCGAGACAGGATTGTATGGAGGCACAAATCTGTAGACCTCCGAGACAGGATTGTATGGAGGCACAGATCTGTAGACCTCCGAGACAGGATTGTATGGAGGCACAGATCTGTAGACCTCCGAGACAGGATTGTATGGAGGCACAGATCTGTAGACCTCAGAGACAGGATTGTATGGAGGCACAGATCTGTAGACCTACGAGACAGGATTGTATGGAGGCACAGATCTGTAGACCTCCGAGACAGGATTGTATGGAGGCACAGATCTGTAGACCTCCGAGACAGGATTGTATGGAGGCACAGATCTGTAGACCTCAGAGACAGGATTGTATGGAGGCACAGATCTGTAGACCTCAGAGACAGGATTGTATGGAGGCACAGATCTGTAGACCTCCGAGACAGGATTGTATGGAGGCACAGATCTGTAGACCTCAGAGACAGGATTGTATGGAGGCACAGATCTGTAGACCTCCGAGACAGGATTGCATGGAGGCACAGATCTGTAGACCTCAGAGACAGGATTGTATGGAGGCACAGATCTGTAGACCTACGAGACAGGATTGTATGGAGGCACAGATCTGGGGAAGGGTACAGAAAAATGTCTGCAGTATTGAAGGTCCCAATGAGCAAAGTGGCCTCCATTATCTGTAAATGGAAGACGTTTGGAACTGCCAGGTCTCTGCCTAGAACGGGCTACCCGGCCAAACTGAGCAATTGGGGGAGAAGGACCTTAGTCAGGGAGTTGACCAAGAACCCGATGGTCACTCTGACAGAGCTCCAGCGTTTCTCTGTGGAGAGAGAACCTTCCAGAAGAACAACCAACTCTGCAGTACTCCACCAATCAGGACTGCATGGTATGGTGGCCAGACGGAAGCCACTCCTCAGTAAAAGACACATGGCAGCCCACCTGGAGTTTGCCAAAAGGCGACTGAAGGGCTCTCTGACCATGAGAAACAAAATTCTCTGGTCTGATGAAACAAAGATTGAACTCTTTGGCCTGAATGGCAAGCGTCATGTCTGGAGGAAACCAGGCACCGCTCATCACCTGACCAACACCATCCCTACAGTGAAGCATGGTGGTGGCAGCATCATGCTGTGGGGATGTTTTTCAGCAGCAGGAACTGGGAGACTAGTCAGGATGGAAGGGAAAGAGGAATGCAGCAATGTACAGAGACATCCTTGATGAAAATCTTCTCCAGAACGCTCTGGACCTCAGACTGGGGTGAAGGTTCATCTTCCAACAGGCCAACCACCCTAAGCCCACAGCCAAGATAACAAAGGAAAGGTTTCAGGTACTCATACTAGCAGTATTTTAAAATACATTAAAAATTTAGTTTTAATGAAAATATAACTTTTTTTTTGTATTTGTGGGAAATTCCGCTTTAAGAGTCGAGACCCTTTGCAACAGCAATGACCCCGGTGGGGAGATAATATTAGGACAGGTTTCAGGTACTTATACTAGCAATATTTTAAAATAAAATTTTCAATGAAAATATAGGAGCTTTTTTTTTTCCCATTATCAGGAAGTTCTGCTTTAATAGTCGAGGCGCTTCCCGCCGGCATTGAGCCCCGGTCTCCTGCCAGCGCTTTCTATGTTTTCTTCAAAGGCAGACAATCGCACGGCGCGGCCAGTGAAGGGTTAATTCGCAGTTACCGTACACGAAAATAAGATGGGGGGGGGAGATACGTCTGCTATCGACAGCCCGCATAATGGAATGCACGGTGCTTTCCGCATAGGAAGCATTTCTTATTTATCGCTATTAACACTGTAAGTAATTACATTATCAGCACATTAGAAACACAGCAGGAGCAGATTTAAGGCCGCGTCACGCGGCGAGACTCACTGTCATTGTACAATCACAGAATGGGGGGGGGGGGCGTAGATTGGGGCGGGGTTATGTATTTCAAGGTAAACCCAAAACACACTGAAGTGTCTGTTATGGGAATATAAATGAAAATAAATGCTCTATGGGGTGTAATTATCATTTTTATTTATTTTTTATAAAATTTGCAGAGCTATTCATTCTGCTAAACTAAATTCTTTCTGTACAAACGCCAGCAAAATGTTATTTCCTTTTCAAGGTCGGATGTTATTTATTCCTAGTACTAGCCTGAATCAAGAAAATACTGCATGATGGCCACTAGATGGCGTTGGCAATCATAGTAATTATCTATCATTTCTTTTTTTTTTATCGTCATCAGCTCCATCTAGTGGCCATAATGCGTTATTTCATCGTTCACTGTATGAAAGAAGAACATCTGATTGGGTGAGATAAAAACTGCATGCCTGAGTCTTGAGCTACAGATAGCGATGTAGTCCATCGATCCGTCTAAGCCAGGGGGGTCTCAAACTGGCGGCCCTCCAGCTGTTGCGAAACTACAAGTTCCATGATGCATTGCAAGGCTGACTGTTACAAGCATGACTCCCTGACTCCCTCAGGCAGAGGCATGCTGGGACTTGTAGTTCCTCAACAGCTGGAGGGCCGCCAGTTTGAGACCCCTGGTCTAAGCCATGCTCCCAACATGTTTCGTCCTGGACCTCCATGACTAAGTCCCATGAGCTGAGCAAAACCCAGAGGGCTTGGCTTAGATGGAACCGCCCTAAGTCGACTGGTTGCTGCAGCAAAAAAAAAAAGCTATTCCCAAGGTTCACCACTTCTGATTGTTCCGGAGACCCATAGGCAAAGAAAGTATCGACTTAGGTCAGCTCCATTCCAAGCCACACCCCTCCAATGCACACCCCAAGCCTTGCCCCTGCAATCAACTTAAGTCGGCTCCATTCCAAGCCACACCCCTCCAATCGACTTAGGTCAGCTCCATTCCAAGCCACACCCCTCCAATGCACACCCCAAGCCATGCCCCTGCAATCGACTTAGGTCGGCTACATTCCAAGCCACACCCCTCCAATACACACCCCAAGCCACACCCATTCAATTGACCTAGGTCAGCTCCATTCCAAGCCACACCCCTCCAATGCACACCCCAAGCCACTCCCCTCCAATCAACTTAGGCCGGCTCCATTCCAAGCCACACCCCACCAACACACTTCATTCAGCCCACATGGCTTTACTGTGGAGGTCAGGGACGAAACGCGTCGGTGGGTGTGGCTGAGGCTGCTACCGCTTCTGTGATAGACCGGCTTGCACAGTGTGTGGCGATCGGGATCCTTTCTTTGCCCACAGAGTGTAGAGAGGTGGGAAGGACTCCTGGCCCATCCTCCACCCGCAGCGGAATCCATCGGAGAGCGGAGACCCAAATTTTTATACATGACCTGACACAACACGTCATACTAGCAATTTATGTGCGGAGTCCATCGAAAACTTGGGCTACGCATATATGGCACATCAGTCGAACTGCGTTTGTTGTGCGATCGATGTTTTAGCTCAATTTGGATCGAACGCTTTATAGCAGGAGTGTCCCAAAGATTACCTGCGGCTGAGATGTCAGCTCAACCTGTGGAATTCTTAGCCGTGTTCACAAATGTCTGACACAGATCAGCCCAACCCCCCCCCCCCCCCCCCCCGCCCGCTGCAGTCTCTCACCATGTGATTTTCTGCAAAGTTACAATGTACAGCCTGATCACTGGGGGAGGGGAAGACTGTAGTCTGTGTCCATCGACTACAAAAATAACTCAGATGGCACAACTGGAATGCTCCGCGTGGAATGGAGACGGTCCGGCGCGTTGGACAATGTCCGATCGCACAACGTGTCAGGACTGGCGCGCGGAATCCGTCCCCGGCTGCACACGCCGCGCTGCTCGCCAGCTGCGATAAAACACAGATAATGAGGCTGGGATGGCGAGCGCGATTCGTACATATAAAGGCCGCGCAGAGTCCCAGTAATTATCGCCGTCTATTGCTGTGCCCCCCCTCTGGGCGCACTTCCCAAACTTAATGATGTGATAGAACGGAGGCAGAGGCTGCGAGAACAGTAATTGCTGGGTCAAGAGGCCCTTCGATCGCTCCGAGAGCTGAGATCCCGGGATCAATAGAGACAGATGAGGAGGCAACGCAGCCACAGGGGGCGCTACACTCCCCACCAAACTCCCTGTTATGTATACCGGGATATTAGAGCGTACTGGCTCAGTGTTCTCTGTACAGCACTGCGGTATATGTCAGAGCTATATATATGTATAATAATAATAGTGTGTGATATTAGAGTGTAAGCTCCTCTGTACAGAGACTGATGTGACCAGCTCATTGTTCTCTGTACAGCACTGTGGTATATGTCAGAGCTATATAAATGTATAATAATAATAGTGTGTGACTGTGGGGAGACATTAGAGTGTAAGCTCCTCTGGTACAGAGACTGATGTGACTGGCTCAGTGTTCTCTGTACAGCACTCTGGTATATGTCAGAGCTATATAAATGTATAATAATAATAGTGTGTGACTGTGGGGAGACATTAGAGTGTAAGCTCCTCTGTACAGAGACTGATGTGACTGGCTCAGTGTTCTCTGTACAGCACTGCGGTATATGTCAGAGCTATATAAATGTATAATAATAATAATAATAGTGTGTGACTGTGGGGGGGACATTAGAGTGTAAATTTTTGTTTATTAAAAATCTTACAAACATAACAAAAATAAAAACATATTTAAATATCTACAAAATAAATAAAAACATAAAAAAACAAAAATAGCTTAGATCGCAAAAACATAAAGAAAAACTAAATATACCAACCTAAACAAAGCCATAACCTCAACCTAAAACACCCCCTCAGGCTAGGAAACCATTACACATGTAAGCAATGCATGAAGACTTTTTCCAAAAATACAATCTTATATAAAAATCTAGGTCAGTGATGGCGAACCTTAGCACCCCAGATGTTTTGAAACTACATTTCCCATGATGCTCCACTACACCGCAGTGTGCATGAGCATCATGGGAAATGTAGTTCCAAAACATCTGGGGTGCCAAGGTTCGCCATCACTGATCTAGGGGGACGTGAAAGGACAGAAGGAAAGCCGCACACCCAGAGACTGACAGACAGCAGCTACGGGGACCTGACATTCCTCCACGCCTTTGTCCAGGCTCCCGGCCGCCACCTGCCCTTCTCAAGACCCCCGAATCTTCCAAACTTCACCCAGAATGTCGTGCACCACCACCACCTCGACAGGAAGGACTTTTTTTTCCTGAATGTTGACCTAACCCCGTGCACGCCATGTGAAGAAACGGACTACCAAGCTAACTAGAAACAGTATCTCAAAATCAAAATCCTGAAGTGTCTCAAAGGCCCCGTACGACCACTCCGCATAACTCAAGCGGGAAAGGAAAGGGATACCCAGAGCCCCACCCACCCGCTTGTAGACTTCTATATTGAAGGGGCACTGAAGCAAGAAGTGGTCTATTGTCTCCTCCACCCTCACCACATTCCACTCTTGGACAATCACGGTTCTCTGCAGAGCGATGCTTCAGGTTGCCCTTTACATAGAGTCTGCCATGAAACGAGCGCCAAGCCAAATCCCGAAAACTTTAAAAGGATTCTCTCTAGATTGAGCAAACGCAGACCCTCCCTCATAACAGGGCCCGGGCAATCCCTCAAGGCCAGTGGCTCCCTAAATTTGTGATTCAACCACCCTCCTCTCCAGGTCCTTCCTAGGAAGAGACTTCATTTCCTCTGCAGTCACTCGCCACTGCCGAAGCATTTTCAGGCATGGGGCAACGTAAGCCGGGAGCTCACCATGTCGGACCCTCAGGCTTTTCACTGGCCCACCATTCTCCCAGCTTCGCAGGAAAGGCCTAAACCAGCGCTGAAAAATGCCAACCCAACCTGGCGGTTCTTCTGCCAGCATGTTAGCAAAATGATGTGTCAAAAACATCAGAGAAAAAAACAAAACAACGGGTTGACCATACATAGGCCACCCATCCACCTGGGAAGGTAGGTTACAGACCTCTTAACAAGATTGAGTTTGTTCCTCCATAAAGAAACAGCTGTAGATTCTCACATAGAGATGACGCATTTACTGGCTGCATAGGAATATTAACTGCTTGCATAGGAACCTCTGAAAATCAGGCTTGGCAATTCACCCACCACTCGATTCTCCCTTCCAACACAGCAGTCCCACTCACCATAGTCCCAGAAGTACCACAATTACCAGCAGTCTTGTTATTAGGTACACCAGCTATTTTATCGTCCATGCGACATTCCTGTTCTGCGATTTTAGTGTCCATGTGGGACTCCTGCTCCTTCTTCTTGCAGACAACAGGAACTTCTTGGTCAGGATTGACACCATCTCCTCCTTTATTCCCTGCTGATTGCAAGGACCCATTGACAGATGCAGTCTCTTTGTCTGCAATCGCAGGAATGGCATCCATACACGGAGAGATATTCTCAAGCATTCCTTCACCAGCATTTTCCTGAACTGAAAGAGCATGTCCTCCATTTGCAGACACTGTAGCACTGCTGCCATCTTGATCAGACTTCAATTAAACTTTTTCCACAACTTTCTCCCTTACAGGCTGAGGGACGACATCCTCCTCCTCATCTGAGGAGTCGGTGCCACTCAAGGTAGATTCCATTTCCATAATGGCCTGCAGCAATCTGCCACTTTCCTCAACCTCCTCATGAGATGACCCAGGCTGCTGGGGTGGGAGGGGGGCAGATACTGACTCAGGTGTAACAGATCCTGAGACAGGGGTAGTACTGGGGCCACCATGTGAAGCCACTTCCTTATCCCCCATCCAATCTTGTCGCCTTTGCTCTTGCATCCACCCTCTGGCTGGTACTCGCACAGGCACTGTCCTTATCTGTTGGAATCTCTCCTCATTTTCATAATTTTCTCTAAACACACCATTGCTTTTCATCAGAGAAGCAACCAACTTCTTCTACTTCTTCAATGCCTCTTCCAGAGACTTTAGCTTGGAGTCTTCCTTCCTACTGCTCCCAGACTTACTATGCAGAGATTTATTTTTCCTGAAATCTGCTTTCATGACAGCAAGTTTCTGTTCCTCTTTAGTAATACGACAAAGTCTATTCACCACTTTATCTTGGATTGCTGCTAAGGACTCCCCTTGATTGGGGACAGGCCCAGGATCCATTGCAGCATGAGCACATGGTGTAGGCCTTTGAGTAAGCCTCCACATTCGTCTTCCCCCAACATGGTTCATGCTTTTCTGGGAAAAGCCTGCAGGATAAGCCCCAGGAATGTTACTTCTCTCAGCTGAGATCCCAGCAGAGTGAGCAAACAGCACCTTGCAGAACAGCACCACCTGGGGGAGAAGCTCCTCTGGTGCAGAGACTGATGTGACTGGCTCAGTGTTCTCTGTACAGCACTGTGGTATATATCAGAGCTATATAGACATTAGAGTGCAAGCTCCTCTGGTGCATAGAATGGATTATACGAATGCTTTCTAATAGGCAGGGACTACACTGTGGATTTCACATTTGAAGCTCCTCAGGGGGGCGGAACTAAGCAGGACATGTCTCACAGGGAATACTGCCATTATAAGGAAGACATTATAATGTAGCTGTGCTGTAGTCGTGTTAGCTGTGTGTGTAATGTGAATGCCAGTTTCTGTAGAAGAACCATATATGAAGCGACATACGCCATGGTGTTGCACACCTTACTTTTACCAGTCGGCCCCAATACTGGAGCCCCTAGAGCAGTGATGGTGAACCTTGGCACCCCAGATGTTTTGGAACTACATTTCCCATGATGCTCAACTACACTGTAGAATGTAGTTGAGCATCATGGGAAATGTAGTTCCAAAACATCTGGGGTGCCAAGGTTCGCCATCACTGCCCTAGAGATCCAATGTGCAGAGCGTCTTCTGTATTGGGAGCATAGACCATGAGGTTTAATAAACACCAATCCTGGGTGGAGAGGGGCCGCAGATGGTGGCTGGATTAGGATGGGATTGATTTGAATGCAGTCAAATTGGAGAAGCAGCAATTCCCTGAACTCGGCCCGTCCACGCTCACTAATTACTCAACATTTGCAAATCAAATCGCTATGCTGAACACGATGCAGGACGCCGGGGGCCACACCGTTTAGGTTTAGGTGGATTGGCCGGTGAATGATGCCCCTGCAGGTCCTAATTACCGGGGATCATTACCGGGATTTACCTGATGAGTGACATCATAGCGATGAACGAGACCCTGACACATAACGGCCGAGATCAGGACAGTCACCACGTTTCCTTTCATCCGGAGCCCAGAAATAAATAACACAATTATGTGATGGGGGGCACAGACCCGGGAACTCAGCACGGGGATGGTGGGAACCCCTCATAATGGGCACAGAAGGTGTACAGACCCAGGAACTCAGCACAGGGAAGGTGGGAACTCCTTGTAATGGGCACAGAAGTTGTACAGAGTCGGGAACTCAGCACAGGCATGGTGGGAACCCCTCATAATGGGCACAGCAGGTGTACAGACCCGGGAACTCAGCACAGTGTTGGTGGGAACCCCTCATAATAGGCACAGCAGGTGTACAGACCCAGGAACTAAGCACAGGCATGGTGGGAACCCCTCCTAATGGGCACAGCAGGTGTACAGACCCGGGAACTCAGCACAGTGTTGGTGGGAACCCCTCATAATGGGCACAGCAGGTGTAGAGACCCGGGAACTCAGCACAGGCATGGTGGGAACCCCTCCTAATGGGCACAGCAGGTGTACAGACCCGGGAACTCAGCACAGTGTTGGTGGGAACCCCTCATAATGGGCACAGCAGGTGTAGAGACCCGGGAACTCAGCACAGGGATGGTGGGAACCCCTCATAATGGGCACAGAAGGTGTACAGACCCAGGAACTCAGCACAGGGATGGTGGGAACCCCTCATAATGGGCACAGCATGTGTACAGACCCGGGAACTCAGCACAGGGATGGTGGGAACCCCTCCTAATGGGCACAGCAGGTGTACAGACCCGGGAACTCAGCACAGGGAAGGTGAGAACCCCTCATAATGGGCACAGCAGGTGTACAGACCTGGGAACTCAGCACAGGGATGGTGGGAACCCCTCATAATGGGCACAGCAGGTGTACAGACCTGGGAACTCAGCACAGGGATGGTGGGAACCCCTCATAATGGGCACAGCATGTGTACAGACCTGGGAACTCAGCACAGGGATGGTGGGAACCCCTCATAATGGGCACAGCAGGTGTACAGACCTGGGAACTCAGCACAGGGAAGGTGAGAACCCCTCATAATGGGCACAGCAGGTGTACAGACCCAGGAACTCAGCACAGGGATGGTGAGAACCCCTCATAATGGGCACAGAAGGTGTACAGACCCAGAAACTCAGCACAGGGATGGTGGGAACCCCTCATAATGGGCACAGCATGTGTACAGACCCGGGAACTCAGCACAGGGATGGTGGGAACCCCTCATAATGGGGACAGCAGGTGTACAGACCCGGGAAATCAGCACAGGGGTGGTGGGAACCCCTCATAATGGGCACAGAAGGTGTACAGACCCAGGAACTCAGCACAGGGATGGTAGGAACCCCTCCTAATGGGCACAGCAGGTGTACAGACCCAGGAACTCAGCACAGGGATGGTGGGAACCCCTCATAATGGGCACAGAAGGTGTACAGACCCAGGAACTCAGCACAGGCATGGCGGGAACCCCTCCTAATGGGCACAGCAGGTGTACAGACCCGGGAACTCAGCACAGTGTTGGTGGGAACCCCTCATAATGGGCACAGCAGGTGTAGAGACCCGGGAACTCAGCACAGGGATGGTGGGAACCCCTCATAATGGGCACAGAAGGTGTACAGACCCAGGAACTCAGCACAGGGATGGTGGGAACCCCTCATAATGGGCACAGCATGTGTACAGACCCGGGAACTCAGCACAGGGATGGTGGGAACCCCTCCTAATGGGCACAGCAGGTGTACAGACCCAGGAACTCAGCACAGGGATGGTGGGAACCCCTCATAATGGGCACAGCAGGTGTACAGACCTGGGAACTCAGCACAGGGATGGTGAGAACCCCTCATAATGGGCACAGAAGGTGTACAGACCCAGGAACTCAGCACAGGGATGGTGGGAACCCCTCATAATGGGCACAGCATGTGTACAGACCCGGGAACTCAGCACAGGGATGGTAGGAACCCCTCCTAATGGGCACAGCAGGTGTACAGACCCAGGAACTCAGCACAGGGATGGTGGGAACCCCTCATAATGGGGACAGCAGGTGTACAGACCCAGGAACTCAGCACAGGGATGGTAGGAACCCCTCCTAATGGGCACAGCAGGTGTACAGACCCAGGAACTCAGCACAGGGATGGTGGGAACCCCTCATAATGGGCACAGCAGGTGTACAGACCCGGGAACTCAGCACAGGGATGGTGGGAACCCCTCATAATGGGGACAGCAGGTGTACAGACCCGGGAACTCAGCACAGGGATGGTGGGAACCCCTCATAATGGGGACAGCAGGTGTACAGACCCGGGAAATCAGCACAGGGATGGTGGGAACACCTCATAATGGGCACAGAAGTTGTACAGACTCGGGAACTCAGCACAGGGATGGTGGGAACCCCTCATAATGGGCACAGCAGGTGTACAGACCCAGGAACTCAGCACAGGGATGGTGGGAACCCCTCATAATGTTCCCAGACAGGTTCGGTCCGGTTGCTCAGGGTAACAATCGTTCATGTACTTCTCTTCCCCGTTGTTCTTGGTTGGTTCATTTGCCTGTGTCGTAGAGATCGCTGACCGCAGCACCCAGCAGACGTCAGCCGGCAGCACGAAGGTGATTATGAAAAGCAGCCCTCCCGGTGTGGGTGGCCGGAGGCCGCGGCCCGTCCATGGTCATCTTTGCATGGAGCTTTGTGTCAGGTACGGTCAGTGACCAACTGCCGATTGGGTGGTATTAATTGTCTCACTGCCGGAGGAGGGGCTGTGAAAGGCTTCCACTGATTGAACGATGCGCCCATTTCTGGGAGTCTCTTCCCGAATCACGAGAGCCCATTTATATTAGTGCACTCGGTGTAAGAGAGTCCCCAGCGGGATCTTACATTGGCGACAAATTCAAGGTTCACTGATGAGACCACCGAAATGCCCACCGTATTAGTGCCCAACTGCAGGGGGATGTCACAGCAACTAGAGGGCGCTATGGCGAGCTCCTATTATTAGAATGTTTCTCTGGAAGTCAGATCAGACCTTTTTCATGCTTGCTGTTACATATTTTGATGATTGTAGGCTGCTAAAGAGACAAATTGCACAGTGTATGGCCAGCATAGTTAGGATTGTACAATCAGATTGTACCGTGTATGGCCAGAACAGGTGAGATTGTACAATAAGACTGTACCATGTATGACCAGAACAGGTGAGATTGTACAATAAGACTGTACCATGTATGACCAGAACAGGTGAGATTGTACAATAAGACTGTACCATGTATGACCAGAACAGGTGAGATTGTACAATCAGACTGTACCATGTATAGCCAGCATAGATGAGATTGTGCAATCAGATCGTACGGTGTATTGGCATTACACTGTGGTCATGTATTGTGTGCACTGCACTGGGCTGGGATCTCGGTCGGGGGCCTGGAGTCCTGATGGCGGATGAATGTCTCCCTTCTCTATCCCGCCCCTCCCATCCCCCCCCCCCCCATGCTGGGAGGACAATTTCAGGAATAAAATCGAATATTTACAACCGTCTCCTCTCAGCCTTGTTGGGACAGCTGTTAAAATTCCTTCCTGGTCTCCCTCCCCCCTTCCTCTCCGGCTCTCCTCCTCTTCCTCAATGTCTTCAGTTGAAAGCATTCCTCTGCAGACGGGGCCCCGGGCCCCCGAGATCGCCCCTATTCCCGAGATCGCCCCACTAATGCCACCACAACCGACGCGCGCAGAGAGTTCTGTCGCAGTGCGATCTATAGCGTGGCGTAATCAGAATGCCTGTCCAGGCAAAAATGTTGTTCCGTTTTGGGTAGGGGAGGAGAGGTTAGGTCCCCTGTGTCCCCACTGGAAGATTTCCCATCACTTCCTGTGCTGGTGACAACCCTAAATGGTGAAGACCCCATCACTTCCTGTATCGGTGACACCAAAGAGGGTGAATCTCTCCAGCAGGGTGACAGAGAGCAAAAAAACCCCCCAAAAAAACAAACAAACAGGGGGTCTAATGCTCACCCCTCTCCGTCCAAAACAAAAAACAAAAACAAAAAAAACAAAAAATGTAAAATAACAGACTATGACATAATGTAATATAATATAATATATAATATAACTTAAAATATAATATAATATATAATATAATATAATGTAAAATAATATAAAATAACGTAATGTAATATAATATAATATATAATGTAATGTAAAATAATATAATATGACATAATGTAATATAATATAATATAAAATATAATGTAATATAATATAATGTAATATAATATGACATACTGTAATATAATATACAATATAAAATATAATATAATGTAAAATAATATAATATGACATCATTTAATATAATATAATACACTATAATATGACATAATAATATATTATTCTTCCTTTATATGGCTTGGATCTGATTGTCCTTATTTGAATACTTTCTCTGTACATGGAGGAAAACTGTACTCACTCATTACATAGGCAGGTGCCGCTTCCTACCCAATGCTGTATTACATGAGACCACTTTTGCATGCTGTCAGTGCACATTGAGGTACCTTTGGTACTATTGCAGCTCGATGCATTTGAGGATATAAGCTAGGAATGATTAAGACGTAAGGAGTGCTAAAGAGCAGGGTCGGGACAAGGGGTGGGCAGGAGGGACAGGTGCCCCGGGCACAGTGAAGCAAATGGGCACAAAATGGACACAGGATGGTACATCCATTCTGCGACATGTATTAATAGTGGGGGAGGGGGATCCTTGGCGTGGACGCTGGACAACCCTGTCCCGGTACATCTAATGAGCTCTTAAGGCATGCTACAATGACATACAGTGCTATAGGTTGAGAGGCCACTTCAGCATGCCTTAAGCTCACTTTAAAGGCACCTTTAGTGTTGCTACATGATGAATAAGAGTGGTAACGTGTCCGCCTTTACTTCTATAGACACTCATTCTATGTGTACATGGAGGGAAGCTCATTACATATGCAGCCTCTGCTTCCTACTGAAAGCTCTACTTAATGTATGTAATGCTTTGTATCAACTGTGCTTCAACCTCCCAATGGAAGCCTATGGCTCTGATTCTTTAGGGCATGCTAAAATGTCACCTTAACGAGTGGTTGAGAGGCCACTTTAGCATGACATAAGTGCACTTTTAGTGCTATTGCTGCTCGATGAATTAGAGCCTATAGTCCCATTTCATGGAGATGAAAGGCATGCCAAAGTGCTCTTAAGGTATGCCAGAGTCACATACAGTATTAAAAGCAGACGGGCCATTTTAGCATGCCATAAGCACACTTTAAGATCCCTTTTGGCGCTATTGCAGCTTGATGAATAAGCTTGGTTTAGATACACGAAGATGCCAGGCATGCTAAAGTGCTCTTAGACTGGGCTCACACGTGTCCGGCTGCAGTTTGCAGCGCTCTTATGGCACGCTAAAATCACTTACAGGATTATTGGTTGGGAGGCCACTTTAGCACGTCATACGCATACATTAAGACACCTGTGATATTAGAGTGTAAGCTCTTCTGATACAGAGACTGATGTGACTGGCTCAGTGTTGTCTGTACAGCACTCCAGTATATGTCAGAGCTATATAAATGTATAATAATAGTGAGTGACTGTGGAGGGACATTAGAGTGTAAGCTCTTCTGGTACAGAGACTGATGTGACCGGCTCAGTGTTCTCTGTACAGCACTCCGGTATATGTCAGAGCTATATAAATGTATAATAATGACTACTGTGGGGGGACATTAGAGTGTAAGCTCCTCTGGTACAGAGACTGATGTGACTGGCTCGGTGTTCTCTGTACAGCACTCCGGTATATGTCAGAGCTATATAATTGTATAATAATGACTGTGGGGGGACATTAGAGTGTAAGCTCCTCTGGTACAGAGACTGCCATGAATGGTTTTCTAATCAATCAGGCTACATGGAGTCATTGATAACGATAGATAAGTATCTTCCTGCTCCATACAACGCTCCTGCTATGGGTAGCTGCATACTGTCATGGCGCACACCGAGGACGGCGGCGCTGACACTGAGCAGATCCTCCACTTACTATAAAAAGCTTCTCTTCTATCTGCAGAGAGCTCTGGTAAGGACAGATGTCCCTGTAATATGCAGACCATAGAAGGGCTCTGGCTGGGGGGGAGACACAGTGACTCCACATATAATCAGGTGTCCCTCAGGTCCTGAACCTGCATTATATAGACCGGTCATGTGACTAAATCCCGGCATTAGTCTCTTGCAGTCCCTGTACCGCAGAGCTCAGACCGGGAGAGGGACAAGCAGCACAAGGAGCCAATCGGGTGCAGCAAAAGGCACACATTGATAGGAGGAGAAAGCAGAGTGACGGAAAGATGAGCTCATCAGTCTGCTCCCTTCTCCTTTTGCTGCTCAATCACAGGCTAGGGGAGGGACCAGGCCTGTTACTGAACTCTTGGACAGGGCTGTGAGGCAGAGCTGTGCAAATCTCAGGACTGGATGGACAGAAATACGATTCCTTGGGCATGTACAAGTTCAGCTTTAAACATTCCCTCATATGAATGATACCATAGCACAATAACTATAATAAAACATGAACTTATTCCCTAATCCCCCCCTATTTTTATCCGCGGCATTCCATTCGGGGCTGTGTTGTTACATTGTTGCTCAGCATTTCCTCCTTTTATAGTAAATAATGTAATGTATATACAAGTAATGATATATATCATTACAGTTATTACATTGTTGCCAAATATTATATTATATTATACTGTATTATATTATATTTGTGTATTGCTGTCCGGCATTTCCTAATACAATATAATATAATATAATACATATAATATAATATAATATAATATAATATAATATAATATAGTGTAATACAATATAATATATAATATACTATAATATGATATACTATAATATATAATATAATATAGTATAATATATAATTTAATATAATACATATAACATAATATAAAATTATATAGTGTAATCTATAATATAATATAATATAATATAATATAATATAATATAGTGTAATACAATATAATATATAATATACTAAAATATGATATACTATAATATATAATATAATATAGTATAATATATAATTTAATATAATACATATAACATAATATAAAATTATATAGTGTAATCTATAATATAATATAATATAATATAGTGTAATATAATATAATATTGGTGTAATATATTATAATGCAATATAATATAATGCAATATAATGTAATATATAATATAGTATAATTTAATATAATATAATATAGTATAGGTTAATATAATATAATGCAATATAATATAATATAATGTAATATATAATATAATATAATATAATATATGTGATTGTAATAATTACATTGTTTCTCAGCCTTTCCCATATTATACAATACAATGTAATGTGTTTATGGCATTCATTTGTAACATTACTTTTATTACATTGTTGCCAATCATTTCCTCATATTATATAATATAATGTAATGTGTGATGATAATTATATGTAATGTTTCCCTTATTACATTGTTGCTCAGCATTTTTATTATATTATATTTAATATATATATATATATATATATATATATATATGTTGTTGTCCAGTATTTCCCTGTATAATATAATGCAATATAATGAATCTGATGGTAATAATAGGTAACATTGCGATTATTACATTGTTGCCCAGCATGTTGATTATATTATATTTTATATATCTCTGTATAATATGACAGGATACAATGTAACGTGGTTATGTAACGCTCATGTCAGATTCCGGTTGCTCAGCGTTTCTGCCTATTATATAATATCATGTAATGCGGTTATGGTAATAATGTGTAAGATTACGGTTATTCGGCGGTCCGGGAGCCGTGCCAACCCTCTGATGGCTCACCGCCCCGGACTTCCTGCCAACACAAACCGCACGCTTATTTCGTAAGAATGTCAACAGCTATCACCAGTATTTCTTCATTATTAAATATCTGCTGTCAGCATAACTGCACTTATCAGGGTGTGTGCAATACGGGGGAGGGGGGCGCACGTATCGCCTGATATAAGGAGGACCGGACCAGGACACGTGTGGAACGCACTGAAGCAGACTGACATTTATATTGCGCTGAGCAGCGTGTATCTGAATAAACTGACATTCAAAATACTCAGTTTATCCCTTCTTTATCCCATGCGGCGTCTCAGTGCTGCTGACCTCCTGCAGCCTCTTTGCAGCCACTTCCTGTCTACATGCACTCCGGGGATCGCTGGACGACACATCTCAGGGCGGAGGGGACAGAATCGGCCGCCATCTTGGGTTATGTCAGCAGAGCCAAAATGTCTTTATCCCAGGTTCACTCCGAATGCGGGTTTTGGGTTCTGCTGAACTCACGCGATTTCAAACCGGCATTTCAGTGCGACTTTCGCGGGGCGATTGGAGAGACATCTGTGCGGGTTCCTCTATAGATGGAAATCACCCCCGAAGTCGCCAACAGTAGTGCAGGAACAACTTTTGGGAGTCAGTGCGGCAGTGGCGGCCCGTCCATAGGGGGCGCACAGGCTCCGCCTTCCATCCATCGACTTCAATGTTTATTGATTTCGCATGCATGGGGAATATGGGAATATGGTGCCCGCGCAGGCACGCCACAGGGGTGTAACTGACATGCCTCACGCCGTAGTCTGCACATGTGCCAGATGTGCGGTAAAGATGGCGGTGCCGGATAAAAATGGTTAGAGGGGGGAAATTCTGCTTCCAGCAAGACAACGCAGGCAGTACTAGGACTGGTTTGTCCAGCGCCCAGGGCAAGGATACCACACTGCACCCCCCTCACCCGCTGCTAATGCATGACAAAGAATGCGTGTACCGCCCTGCACCCATTCACTGCCCGAGGTTGGCACAGAATGTACACAGTACACATGCACGGGCAATCACTTCCTTTCTAGCAGTTAGAAGGTGGTTGCCCATGCATGCCAGCTGTCACAGTGTAACAGCGGATCTACACTATGCCCTGGGCGGCTTACCCTCTTGCCCACCCCTTTGTCCAAGCCCCAAAACACAGGACTATATGGTGTCACCTTCTGCGTTACATCACCTCCCACCCCGTAGATCGCTTTTCACAGATCGCTGCAGATGTGGCTGATGGGTCGCCCTCTGGATGTGCCCTGGCCTCGGTTCACACCCGGCACAGCTTTGAAAAATCACCAAAGCCGCCTGATCAGTGCAATTCTGATCTCCGATTTCACAAAAGTCGATGCGAGTCACAATGAAATCGCAGAAATCGCTGATGGGACACCTTCTGAATGTGCCCTGGCCTCCGTTCACACCCGGTGCAGCTTTGAATAATCGAAAAGCCGGACGATTGGTGCATTTCAGATATCCGATTTCACAGAAGTCGATGCAAGTCGCAATGAAATCGCAGAAATCCCTGATGGGTCGCCTTCTGAATGTGCCCTGGCCTCCGTTCACACCCGGCGCAGCTTTGAAAAATCGCCAAAAACGCCCAATCAGTGCAATTCTGATCTCCGATTTCACAGAAGTCGGTGTGTGTCGCAAAGAAATCGCAAAAAGAGGGGGAAAAAAACAGTAGTGCAGGAAACTTTTTTTTCTCAAAGTTGCTGCAACGTGAGTCGCCACGATTTGAACGGCGCCATTGTCGGCAATGGAGGGTGCGACTTGTCGTGCAATTTTGAACATATTTTTTAAAAAAGCGCACCGGTGTAAACAGGGGATTTTTTGGGGGGGGGGGGGGGCTTAGGCAGGGCAGCCAGCCCCCCCTTTGAGCCAGCCATCCACTGATAGAATTGAATGCAATGCGGATGGATGGAGGAATATTAGCTGCGCCTGCCACCATGTCCCAACATTGCTGGCATCTGATTGGATAAGGCCACTGCTTGCCTAGGTCCTTTGATTTTTCCCGTTGTGGGGCAGGGAGGGGTGCTGACAGGGCCACCCATGGAGCGAATTTCATGCGGTTTATCAGGAACAGATTGTTTTTTAGCGACTCAACTGTGAGCCGGATTCGCAGAGACATCTACAGGGATCTGCTGTGTACAGAGAAGGTGACACACCCCGGCAACGCTGCCTATTCTGAATACACACACGGAGGAAACGAAAAAATAAAAATTGCCCGTTTTGCTGACACATCACAGTACCATGTATTGCGGTGCCCTGCGATGTGTCTGCATTGGAGCCGCGCTGCACTTGTGTGTTGGGGGTGCCATTCAGATGATTAATCGCAGTGCAATAACCTGCGTTGCATTAAGGCAGCCCATTCATAATAAAAGAGCATGACCCTTTGTCAGGCTGGGTTCACATCTATGCGTATGCAGTGCATGCGTCTGTGCCGCGCGTTCTGCGGGTTTTTTTATGCGTTTTTAACCCATTCCGTGCCGGCCACTTTCACCCCCTCCCTGCCCAGGCCAATTTTCAGCTTTCAGGGCTGTCACACTTTGAATGACAACTGTGCGGTCATACAAATAGAGCTTTCATTTGGTGGCATTTAATCACCACTGGGGTTTTTATGTTTTGCTAAACAAAAAAAACAAAAAGACAGAACTGATGAGGCTGCACTAAGGTGCATGGATGAGACAGCACTGATGAGGAAGCACTGATGTGTACCGACGAGGCTGCACTGGTGGGCACTGATGAGGCTGCACTGATGTGTACTGATGAGGCTGCACTGGTGGGCACTGAGGCAGCACTGATGTGTACTGATGAGGTGGCACTGATAAGCACTGATGAGGCTGCACTGGTGGACATTGATGAGGTAGCACTGATGTGTACTGATGAGGCAGCACTGATGTGTACTGACGAGGCAGCACTGATGGACACTGAAGAGGCAGCACTGATGTGTACTGATGAGGCTGCACTGTTGTGTACTGATGAGGCAGAACTGATAAGCACTGATGAGGTAGCACTGATAAGCACCGATGAGGCTGCACTGGTGGGCATTGATGAGGCAGCACTGATGTGTACCTATGAGGCTGCACTGATGTGCACTGATGAGGCTGTACTGATGAGCATTGATGAGGCTGCACTGATGAGCACTGATGAGGCAGCACTGATGTGTACTGATGATGCAGCACTGACATGTACCGATGAGGCTGTACTGATATGTAACGATGAGGCTGTACTGAGACGCACTGATGAGGCTGCACTGATGAGCATTTATGAGGCTGCCCTGATGAGGCAGAACTGATAAGCACTGATGAGGTAGCACTGATAAGCACCAATGAGGCTGCACTGGTGGGCATTGATGAGGCAGCACTGATGTGTACCGATGAGGCTGCACTGATGTGCACTGATGAGGCTGTACTGATGAGCACTGATGAGGCAGCACTGATGTGTACTGATGATGCAGCACTGATATGTACCGATGAGGCTGTACTGATATGTAACGATGAGGCTGTACTGAGACGCACTGATGAGGCTGCACTGATGAGCATTTATGAGGCTGCCCTGATGAGGCAGAACTGATGAGCATTGATGAGGCTGCACTCATGTGTACTGACGAGGTTGCACTGGTGTGGGCACTGATGTGTACTGATGAGGTTGCACTGGTGGGCACCAATGGGAACTGATGAAGTGGCACCAATGGGAACTGATGAAGTGGCACTAATGGGAACTGATGAGGTGGCACTAATGGGAACTGATGAAGTGGCACTAATGGGAACTGATGAAGTGGCACTAATGGGAACTGATGAGGTGGCACTGATGAGGCTGCACTAATGGGCACTGATGAGCAGTGATGAGGAGTCTATGGAGTAAAAAAATGCACTGTGCTACAAGTAAAAAAGTCCCCGCACCTTTCCAAAAACGCATTGCAGGAAATGGCATAGATGTGAATGGGACCCATAGGTTAAGGTTAAATGTATTGTAGTGCATTTGTGCTCCACTGATATGGGCACCCCTATATTGGTGAGACTGCAGTATGGGAGATGGCAGGAAACACATGTAAATATGTGATCAGCAAAGCAGCACAATACAAGCCCAAAGAAGAAGAAAGTGACCTGAAAAGGAAATGCAAGCAGACAAACGCCTAAAAGCGCTTTGGAAAATTGCACTGCAAATGCAGGTAAATTTGAGTAAAAATGAGTGTCGAACGCACATCAACGCACATGCAAAAGCATGACGTTTCTGGTGTTAATGGGTCCTGAGGCCCCTAATGCGCTTTAAGGCTCCATTCACACTTGTGTGCCCTCAAAGTTGTGCAATTTCCATTGTGACTTTACATTGCAACTTTCATGCAGCCTTGGATGCAACTTTGGCATTGACTGTTGCACAACTGTCGCACTGAAAACAGCAAGATGCGACTTTCATGCAACTTTTGAGAGCTTACATTGCAGTCTATGGCACTCAGGTCCCAAGAAAGTCCCATCAGGCTCCATTCACGCTTTTGCGACTCCAAAGTCCTGCCATTTCCATTGCGACATTCCAATGCAACCTTGGATGGGTGCGACTTAGATGTGGCTTTGGCTGTTGACTGTGGCTTTGACTGTTGCACTGATAACATCAGGATGCAACTTTTGAGAGCTTACATTGCAGTCTATGGCACTCAAGTCCCAAGAAAGTCGCATCAGACTCCATTCATGCGTGTGCAACTCCAAAGTAGTGCGATTTCTATTGCGACTTTCCAATGCAACCTTGGATGGGTGTGACTTGGATGCTGACTTTGGCTTTGAATGTTGCATAACTGTCGCACTGATAGCATTGTGATGTGACTTTTATGTGACTTTTGAGAGTTTACATTGCAGTCTATGCCCCTCAAATCCCATGAAAGTTGGTTCGGGCTCTATTCACACTTGTGCGGCTCCAAAGTCATGCGATTTCCATTGCAACTTTGATGCAACTTTGGATGGGTGCAACCTGTGATGCGACTTTGGATGTTGACTGCTGCACAACTGTTGCACTGATAGCATTAAGATGCAACTTTCTTGCTACTTTTGAGAGTTCACATCGCAGTCAAACCTTTTTTAAAGTCGCTGAGTCACATCGATTTGAATGGCTTCCATTGTAATCCATGCTTGTCATACGACTTTATGTGTCTCAAAGACGCACGGCAAGTCGCACAAGCGTGAATGGAGCCTAAATCAGACAGGAAGTCTTTATTTACATGGACGGGAAACATGATCCATTGTATTTATAAACATTGTAAGAGACACTGATTCATCGGACTCGGCGACAAAGCTGGACTCACGTGAGCCGAACCCCTCCACAGCGAGCGACATCAGAAATCCCATCCAAATGAGAAATGTGGGTGGTGCCAGGACAGGCTACAATAAAGCTCCGCCTTCCCAACTATTAAAACATTGTTCATTTGTTTCCCATTGCTTAAAGAAAAGCAGACTCCTCCCCCTGCCCACAAACCCCAACATAAAAAGCCAACAATCATCTCCATCTATGGTCATCGAAGGGTTCAATTTTTACAAGCATCTCCATCTATGGTCAGCGAAGGGTTCACTCTTCACAATCATCTCCATGTATGGTCAGCGAAGGGTTCAATCTTCACAATCATCTCCATCTATGGTCATCGAAGGGTTCAATGTTCACAAGCATCTCCATCTATGGTCAGCAAAGGGTTCAATCTTCACAAGCATCTCCATATATGGTCAGCAAAGGGTTTAATGTTCACAAGCATCGCCATCTATGGTCAGCGAAGGGTTCACTCTTCACAATCATCTCCATCTATGGTCAACAAAGGGTTCGCTCTTCACAATCATCTCCATCTATGGTCAGTGAAGGGTTCAATGTTCACAAGCATCTCCATCTATGGTCAGTGAAGGGTTCAATCTTCACAATCATCTCCATCTATGGTCAGCGAAGGGTTCAATCTTCACAATCATCTCCATCTATGGTCAGCAAAGGGTTCAATCTTCACAATCATCTCCATCTATGGTCAACGAAGGGTTCAATCTTCACAATCATCTCCATCTATGGTCAGTGAAGGGTTCAATCTTCACAATCATCTCCATCTATGGTCAGCGAAGGGTTCAATGTTCACAAGCATCTCCCCCTATGGTCAGTGAAGGGTTCAATGTTCACAAGCATCTCCATCTATGGTCAGTGAAGGGTTCAATGTTCACAAGCATCTCCCCCTATGGTCAGTGAAGGGTTCAATGTTCACAATCATCTCCATCTATGGTCAGTGAAGGGTTCAATGTTCACAAGCATCTCCATCTATGGTCAGCGAAGGGTTCAATCTTCACAATCATCTCTATCTATGGTCAGCGAAGGGTTCAATGTTCACAATCATCTCTATCTATGGTCAGCGAAGGGTTCAATCTTCACAATCATCTCCATCTATGGTCAGCGAAGGGTTCAATGTTCACAGTCATCTCCATCTATGGTCAGTGAAGGGTTCAATGATCACAATCATCTCCATCTATGGTCAGTGAAGGGTTCAATGATCACAATCATCTCCATCTATGGTCAGCGAAGGGTTCAATCTTCACAATCATCTCCATCTATGGTCAGCGAAGGGTTCAATGTTCACAGTCATCTCCATCTATGGTCAGTGAAGGGTTCAATGATCACAATCATCTCCATCTATGGTCAGCAATGGGTTCAATGTTCACAGTCATCTCCATCTATGGTCAGTGAAGGGTTCAATGATCACAATCATCTCCATCTATGGTCAGTGAAGGGTTCAATGATCACAATCATCTCCATCTATGGTCAGCAATGGGTTCAATGTTCACAGTCATCTCCATATATGGTCAGCGAAGGGTTCAATCTTCACAATCATCTCCATCTATGGTCAGTGAAGGGTTCAATCTTCACAATCATCTCCATCTATGGTCAGCGAAGGGTTCAATCTTCACAAGCATCTCCATCTATGGTCAGCGAAGGGTTCAATGTTCACAAGCATCTCCCCCTATGGTCAGCGAAGGGTTCAATGTTCACAAGCATCTCCCCCTATGGTCAGTGAAGGGTTCAATGTTCACAAGCATCTCCATCTATGGTCAGTGAAGGGTTCAATGTTCACAAGCATCTCCCCCTATGGTCAGCGAAGGGTTCAATGTTCACAAGCATCTCCCCCTATGGTCAGTGAAGGGTTCAATGTTCACAAGCATCTCCATCTATGGTCAGCGAAGGGTTCAATCTTTACAATCATCTCCATCTATGGTCAGTGAAGGGTTCATTCCTCAAGGGGAACTTTACCCACTTGCCTACAGGGCACTGTTACCCCCTTCCTGCCCAGGCCAATTTTCAACTTTCAGCACTGTCACGGTCATGCAACGCTGTACCCATCTGGATATGACGCTGAGCACATGCACTCAACTTCTTTGGTGGACCATGGCGAGGTCTGTTCTGAGTGGAACCTGTCCTGTTAAACCGCTGTATGGTCTTGGCCACCGTGCTGTAGCTCAGTTTCAGGGTCTTGGCAATCTTCTTATAGCCTAGGCCAGTTATGGCGGACCTTGGCACCCCAAATGTTTTGGAACTACATTTCCTATGATGCTCAACCACACTGCCGAGTGCAGGAGCATCATGGGAAATGTGGTTCCAAAACATCTGGGGTGTCAAGGTACACCATCACTGGCCTAGGCCATCTTTATACAGAGCAACAATTCTTTTTTTCAGATCCCCAGAGAGTTCTTTTCCATGAGGGTCCATGATGAACTTCCAGTGACCAGTATGAGAGAGTGAGAGCGATAACGCCAAATTTAACACACCTGCTCCCCATTCACACCTAAGACCTTGTGACACTAATGAGTCACATGACACTGGGGAGGGAAAATGGCTAATTGAACCCAATTTGGACATTTTCACTTAGGGGTGTACTCACTTTTGTTGCCAGCGGTTTATACATTAACCACTTGCCTACTGGACACTTACTCCTTCCAGCCCAGGCCATTTTTCATCTTTCAACGCTCTCACACTTTGAATGACAATTGCACGGTCGTGCTACACTGTACCCAAACTATTTTTTTTTATCATTTTCTTCACACAAATAGAGCTTTCTTTTGGTGATATTTAATCGCTGCTGGGTTTTTTATTTTTTAATAAAAAAAAAAAAAAAAAAAAAATGTTGATTTTTTTTTATTTACTTAGTTTCTGTCAGTAAATTTTGTAACTAAGTAATTTTTTTCCTTCACTGATGTGCGCTGATTAGGCGGCACTGATGGGCACTGATAGGCTGAACTGGTGGGCATTGATGAGGGGGCACTGATGAAGTGGCACTTATGGGCGCTGTTAGGTGCCACTGGTGGGCACTGATAGGCAGCATGCATAGGGGGTACTGATGGGCACTGATGGGCATTGATGGGTGGCACTCATGGGCATTGATCGACAGCAGTGATGGGCATTGATGGGTGGCACTGATAGCCAGCACTGATAGCCAGCACTGACTGGCATCGCTAATGGGCACTGATTGGTGTCCATTCATCCATAAGGGCGCACAGGCGCCGCCCCCTCTCTCCTGCCACCCCCTCTAGCACACTGTGGGGCACACTGGAATAATTTGATATTTCACAGTGGCTGTGTTTAATGGGGCATAGTGAGAGAAATTGATGGACACAGTGGCAGCAAACTATGGGCCCAGCAGCGGCAATTGATGGGCACAGTGGCTGCATTTCATAGACACAGTGGCTGTGTTTGACAGCACAGTGGCGGCAATTGATGGGCACAGTGGCTACAATTGATGGGCACAGTGGCTGTGATTGATGGCACAGTGGCGGTAATTGATGGGCACAGTGGCTGCATTTGATAGGCACAGTGGTGGCAGTTGATGGGCACAGTGGCTGCAATTGATGGGCACAGTGGCTACGATTGATGGTACAGTGGCTACGATTGACGGTACAGTATCTGCGATTGATGGGCACAGTGGCTGCATTTGATGGGCACAGTGGCAGTAACTGTTCGGTACAGTGGCGGAGATTGATGGGCGCAGTGGTGGCAAATGATGGGCACAGTGGTGGCAATTGATGGGCACAGTGGCTGCGTTTAATGGGCACAGTGACGGCAATTGATGGGCACAGTGGCTGCGATTGATGGCACAGTGGCTGTGATTGATGGGCACAGTGGCGGCAATTGATGGACACAGTGGCTGCGTTTAATGGGCACAGTGGCTGTGTTTGATGGGCACAGTGGCTGCGATTGATGGCACAGTGGCAGTAATTGATGGGCACAGTGGTGGCAACTGATGGGCACAGTGGCTGCATTTGATGGGCACAGTGGTGGCAGTTGATGGGCACAGTGGCTGCAATTGATGGGCACAGTGGCTGTGATTGATGGGCACAGTGGCTATGTTTTATGGGCACAGTGGCGGTAACTTATGGGTACAGTGACGGCAATTGATGGGCACAGTGGGGGCAATTGATAGGCATAGTGGCTGCGTTTGATGGGCACAGTGGCGGCAATTGATGGGCACAGTGGCTGCGTTTTATGGGCACAGTGGCGGCAATTGATGGACACAGTGGCTGCAAAAAAGGGGGCACAGTGGCTGAGATTGATGGGCACAGTGGCGGCAATTGATGGGCACAGTGGCTGCGTTTGATGGGCACAGTGGCGGCAATTGATGGGCACAGTGGCTGCGTTTGATGGAGCACAGTGGCTGTGATTGATGGGCACAGTGGCTGCGTTTGATGGGTACAGTGGCTGCGATTGATGGGCACAGTGGCTGCGTTTGATGGGTACAGTGGCGGTGTTTGATGGGCACAGTGGCTGCGATTGATGGCACAGTGGCAGTAATTGATGGGCACAGTGGTGGCAACTGATGGGCACAGTGGCTGCATTTGATGGGCACAGTGGTGGCAGTTGATGGGCACAGTGGCTGCAATTGATGGGCACAGTGGCTGTGATTGATGGGCACAGTGGCTATGTTTTATGGGCACAGTGGCGGTAACTTATGGGTACAGTGACGGCAATTGATGGGCACAGTGGGGGCAATTGATGGGCATAGTGGCTGCGTTTGATGGGCACAGTGGCGGCAATTGATGGGCACAGTGGCTGCGTTTTATGGGCACAGTGGCGGCAATTGATGGACACAGTGGCTGCAAAAAAGGGGGCACAGTGGCTGAGATTGATGGGCACAGTGGCGGCAATTGATGGGCACAGTGGCTGCGTTTGATGGGCACAGTGGCGGCAATTGATGGGCACAGTGGCTGCGTTTGATGGAGCACAGTGGCTGTGATTGATGGGCACAGTGGCTGCGTTTGATGGGTACAGTGGCTGCGATTGATGGGCACAGTGGCTGCATTTGATGGGTACAGTGGCGGCGATTGATGGGCACAGTGGCTGCAATTGATGGGCACAGTGGCATCAATTGATGGGCACAGTGGCAGCATTTGACGGGAACAGTGGCAACAATTGATGGGCACAGTCTCTGCGTTTGATGGGCACAGTGGTGGTAATTGATTGGGCACAGTGGCTGCATTTGATGGCACAGTGGCTGTGTTTGATGACACAGTGGCGGTGTTTGATGGGCACAGTGGCAGCGATTGATGGGCACAGTGGCTGCGTTTGATGGGCACAGTGGCTGTAAATCATGGGCACATTGGCTGCGTTTGATGGGCACAATTGCTGCGATTGATGGGTACAGTGGCTGCAATTGATGGGGTTTTTCTCTGAATTTTTCAGTTTGTTTGAACCCTCTAAAAATTTTGAGCACCGGCCGCCACTGGTGGGCACTGATTGGTGACACCGTTGGCACTATATTGTAATCAGGGAACTGATGATCAGTTTACATGTGACCGGCTGTGATTGGACACATCCGATCACGTGGCTAAAGAGCCATGTATCGTTACAAGGTGGCAAGGCCGTTCATTTGTCAGTGGGCAGGCAGCAACTAGTTAATAGCTGTGTGTTCCGTTATTTTGAGGGGGCAGCAAATTTACACCATTATACAAGCTGTACACTCACTACTTTACATTCTAGACAAGTGTTATTTCTTCAGTGTTGTCACATGAAAAGATAGAAGAAAATATTTACAGAAATGTGAGGGGTGTACTTACTTTTGTCATACACTGTACTTTCCTCCAATCCCTGTACTGTACGGAGATCTCCCGGAGGGGAATGTTTTTTTCCCCACCAATACGGAGTTCCTGGCAGGTTGCAGCGGCTGAGCGGTCGCCGTCAGCTGTGACACATTTCCTCGTGTGCCGTGCGATGGAGACCTGCCAGGCTTGTGGTTGTTGGATCGCGTCCATACGTCAGGGAAGCCCCAGCACAAGCCAAGGCCTGGAGCCCATCCAAGGTTCACACAGGGGACAGGCGAGTCCCGAGGCCGCCCGCCACATCTCGCTCATCGTCAGCCTCGCCATGACATAAGACGACGCCGCAATCCTGACTCAGCAACGCCACGGATGAGGCTGCAAATCCTCTAAGGACCCCCCGAGGAACATGTCCATGACAACAAAGAGCGATGGGAGATATTGGGGGAGGGGGGGGCATCTTCTGTCTTCTCAGGGAATCATTCTTCTCACCAAATGTTATCGGAACACATGATTGGATGATGGGCTGGGCTACTCTTGGGGGGTCTCCAAACTACGGCCCGCTACAAGACTTTATCTGACCCGCAGCTAGGGGGAGTGCCATGTACTTCATGTGCACAGATAGAGGAGTAAGGTCACCAGAGGCTGCCTATGGACTTCACTACACCCCCCCCCCCCCCCCATGATGTAACAAGGACTCTGATAGGGACCCTGATGTAAAGTGGGACTCTGATGGCTCTACAGTACTCTGTGTACAGGTGATATCAGTGTAGAGTGCTCTCTGTGTACAGGTGATATCAGTGTATACTACTCTCTGTGTACAGGTGATATCAGTGTATAGTACTCTCTGTGTACAGGTGATATCAGTGTATACTACTCTCTGTGTACAGGTGATATCAGTGTATAGTATCCTCTGTGTACAGGTGATATCAGTGTATAGTACTCTCTGTGCACAGGTGATATCAGTGTATAGTACTCTCTGTATACAGGTGATATCAGTGTACAGTACTCTCTGTATACAGGTGATATCAGTGTACAGTACTCTCTGTATACAGGTGATATCAGTGTACAGTACTCTCTGTATACAGGTGATATCAGTGTACAGTACTCTCTGTATACGGGTGATATCAGTGTACAGTACTCTCTGTATACAGGTGATATCAGTGTACAGTACTCTCTGTATACAGGTGATATCAGTGTACAGTACTCTCTGTGTACAGGTGATATCAGTGTACAGTACTCTCTGTGTACAGGTGATATCAGTGTATAGTACTCTCTGTATACAGGTGATATCAGTGTACAGTACTCTCTGTATACGGGTGATATCAGTGTACAGTACTCTCTGTGTACAGGTGATATCAGTGTACAGTACTCTCTGTGTACAGGTGATATCAGTGTATAGTACTCTCTGTATACAGGTGATATCAGTGTACAGTACTCTCTGTATACAGGTGATATCAGTGTACAGTACTCTCGGTGTACAGGTGATATCAGTGTATAGTACTCTCTGTGTACAGGTGATATCAGTGTACAGTACTCTCTGTATACAGGTGATATCAGTGTACAGTACTCTCGGTGTACAGGTGATATCAGTGTATAGTACTCTCTGTGTACAGGTGATATCAGTGTACAGTACTCGATGTACAGGTGATATCAGTGTACAGTACTCGATGTACAGGTGATATCAGTGTACAGTACTCGATGTAGAGGTGATATCAGTGTACAGTACTCGATGTACAGGTGATATCAGTGTACAGTACTTTCTGTCTACAGGCGATATCAGTGTAGCGTGCTCTCTGTGTAAAGGTGATATCAGTGTACAGTACTCTCTATGTACAGGTGATATCAGTGTATAGTATCCTCTGTGTACAGGTGATATCAGTGTACAGTACTCTCTGTGTACAGGTGATATCAGTGTATAGTACTCTCTGTGTACAGGTGATATCAGTGTACAGTACTCTCTGTGTACAGGTGATATCAGAGTATAGTACTCTCTGTATACAGGTGATATCAGTGTATAGTACTCTCTGTATACAGGTGATATCAGTGTACAGTACTCTCTGTGTACAGGTGATATCAGAGTATAGTACTCTCTGTATACAGGTGATATCAGTGTACAGTACTCTCTGTGTACAGGTGATATCAGTGTACAGTACTCTCTGTGTACAGGTGATATCAGAGTACAGTACTCTCTGTATACAGGTGATATCAGTGTACAGTACTCTCTGTGTACAGGTGATATCAGTGTATAGTACTCTCTGTGTACAGGTGATATCAGTGTACAGTACCCTCTGTATACAGGTGATATCAGTGTACAGTACTCTCTGTGTACAGGTGATATCAGTGTACAGTACTTTCTGTGTACAGGTGATATCAGTGTATAGTACTTTCTGTGTACAGGTGATATCAGTGTACAGTGCTCTCTGTGTACCGGTGATATCAGTGTATAGTACTCTCTGTGTACAGGTGATATCAGTGTACAGTACTCGATGTACAGGTGATATCAGTGTACAGTACTCGATGTACAGGTGATCTCAGTGTACAGTACTCTCTGTGTACAGGTGATATCAGTGTACAATACTCTCTGTATACAGGTGATATCAGTGTATACTACTCTGTGTATACAGGTGATATCAGTGTACAGTACTCTCTGTGTACAGGTGATATCAGTGTACAGTACTTTCCGTGTACAGGTGATATCAGTGTAGAGTGCTCTCTATGTAAAGGTGATATCAGTGTACAGTACTCTCTGTGTACAGGTGATATCAGTGTATAGTACTCTCTAAGTACAGGTGATATCAGTGTACAGTACTCTCTGTATACAGGTGATATCAGTGTACAGTACTCTCTGTGTACAGGTGATATCAGTGTATAGTACTCTCTAAGTACAGGTGATATCAGTGTACAGTACTCTCTGTGTACAGGTGATATCAGTGTATAGTACTCTCTATGTACAGGTGATATCAGTGTATAGTACTCTCTGTGTACAGGTGATATCAGTGTACAGTACTCTCTGTGTACAGGTAATATTAGTGTACCCCTAACTCACCCCCCCTTGCCATGAATAATTCATGGCATATCAGTTCCTGGAAGACGGCCTGTACATGTGCCTCCTCTGGGCTCTTATAAATAACAGTAGTTGCTGAATAATACATAATAGTGCTGACATTAACAGTGTCGCTGCTGGCCGGGCTCCCAGGTGTACACAGGGCTTCTGATACACACTCTATACAATGTGATATCAGTGGTCAGCACTCCAGAATTAAAGGGCATTTTCACAGTGTGGGTGTTTTAATTTGCTTTGAAAATCTTTTTTTTTGCAATGAGTAATAAGGAGCACTAATGCACCCCATAATCCTGCATCTGGGGGGGGGGGGGTTCCCAGATCTTGGTAAGTACAGTGTACTCCCAAATCCCTCTTAGGGGACAGGATCTGAGGAAGAAGCCCTTGTGCTTCAACATGGGGGCAGGGTGCCCTGCAAGGAGGGGAGTTTCTTCCACCCACCCCCCCCCCCTCCCGTAAAGTTCCCCTAAATGTTATAGACATGTGATCATGGGCACAGCAGGTGTACCAACCCAGGAACTCAGCACAGGGATGGTGGGAACCCCTCATCATGGGCACAGCGGGTGTACAGACCCGGGAACTCAGCACAAGGATGGTGGGAACCCCTCATAATGGGCACAGCGGGTGTACCGACCTGGGAACTCAGCACAGGGATGGTGGGAACCCCTCATAATGGGCACAGCAGGGGTTCCGACCTGGGAACTCAGCACAGGGATGGTGGGAACCCCTCATAATGGGCACAGTAGGTTACCGACCTGGGAACTCAGCACAAGGATGGTGGAACCCCTCATAATGGGCACAGCAGGTGTACAGACCCGGGAACTCAGCACAAGGATGGTGGGAACCCCTCATAATGGGCACAGCGGGTGCATAGACTCGGGAACTCAGCTCAGGGATGGTGGGAACCCCTCATAATGGGCACAACGGGTGTACAGACCCGGAAACTCAGCTGAGGGATGGTGGGAACCCCTCATAATGGGCACAGCAGGTGTACAGACCCGGGAACTCAGCACAAGGATGGTGGGAACCCCTCATAATGGGCACAGCGGGTGCATAGACTCAGGAACTCAGCTCAGGGATGGTGGGAACCCCTCATAATGGGCACAACGGGTGTACAGACCCGGGAACTCAGCACAGGGATGGTGGGAACCCCTCATAATGGGCACAGCGGGTGCATAGACTCAGGAACTCAGCTCAGGGATGGTGGGAACCCCTCATAATGGGCACAACGGGTGTACAGACCCGGGAACTCAGCACAGGGATGGTGGGAACTCCTCATAATGGGCACAACGGGTGTACAGACCCAGAAACTCAGCTCAGGGATGGTGGGAACCCCTCATAATGGGCACAGCAGGTGTACAGACCCGGGAACTCAGCACAGGGATGGTGGGAACTCCTCATAATGGGCACAATGGGTGTACAGACCCGGAAACTCAGCTCAGGGATGGTGGGAACCCCTCATAATGGGCACAGCAGGAGTACAGACCCTAGAATGAGGCTGGGGTGAGGATTTTGGTTTTGGGAGAGGTCAATGTGAAAATATTGCATGCTTCTCTGGACACATAAACCATCCAATGTTTGCTGCAGCCCTTAAAGTAGCATCATTTCTCTGATAACTCATTACTCAGCCCCCCCCCCCCCCTATTAAATGCAGAGTGACACATATGGCAGACATCATTTTACAACCTCGCACGTTACACAGGAAATGCAAATTCTACAATATTCTCATTAAATATTCAAGAGAAGATGTTATGTGGAGCAAACAAAAACCACCTTTGTAGAGCCTTCCTGCTAATACCTAAAGCCAGTCCTCAGTTTATGGTTAAATATTTTAATAGCAGTGCCATGAATAATTCATCGGAGAAGGGAAAGGGGGATACGTGGCAGAAAACAGCGAGGAAGAGGAGATTAGTATTTAAGAGTACAGCCTAATGGTGGCGGCATTAACAAGGCACCGATCGATAGCCAGAGCGCAGCGGAACGCGGGAGTCACCGCTATTCACACACGTTAGATAGCGGAATGTGAATGTGAGAGTCAAGGATTGGTACAAGGGAGGTGGTGGTAAAATTTCACTAACGTTCAAATTCTATTAAAAAAAAATATTATTTTACTAATTTATCATCTGTTAAAGGGTCATTCTGTCCGAAATTATATATATTTTAATAACATCTTTGTATTATTTATTTTATAATTATTCATTTTTTTATTATAATCGTTGTATTAATTATATTTACTAATTATTGTATTATTTATTTTTTAGAATTACTGTATTATTTATAAGATTATTAAATTATTTATGATATAATTGAGATATATATATATATATATATATATATATATATATATATATATATATATATATTTGTATAATTTTTATTATAATTATTTTATTCTTTATTTTTATTTTTTTATAATTATTGTATAGTTTGTATTTTATAAACGTTGAAGGTATTTATTTTTATATATAATTATTGCAACATTTATATTATATAATTGATGCGTTATTTATATTCTATAAAGAAATTATTGTATTTATTTTGTATTATAATTATTGTATTATTTATTTTGTTTAATGGTTGTATCATTTATACTATATACATTTAATTTACATCCTTACTATATGTTAAAGGTCTCCAAAGTTTCTAAACAAAGGGCCAGTTTACTCTCCTTCAGGAGGGCTGGACTGTGGCTAGTGGGAGTAGAAAATGCCCCAATGTCAGTGGGAGTAAACAATGCCCCATCCCCAGTGTCAGTGGGAGAATTTTTGCCCCATCACTGGTGTCAGTGCAAGGAATAGTGCCCCATCACTGGTGTCAGTGGGGGGAATAGTGCCCCATCACTGGTATCAGTGGAAGGAATAGTGCCCCATCACTGGTATCAGTAGAAGGAATAGTGCCCAGTCACTGGTATCAGTGGAAGGAATAGTGCCCAGTCACTGGTATCATTGGGAGGAATAGTGCCCCATCACTGGTATCAGTGGAAGGAATAGTGCCCCATCACTGATATCAGTGGAAGGAATAGTGCCCCATCACTGGTATCAGTGGAAGGAATAGTGCCCCATCACTGGTATCAGTGGAAGGAATAGTGCCCCATCACTGGTGTCAGTGGGAGGAATAATGCCCCATAACTGGTGTCAGCGGGAGGAATAATGCCCCACAACTGGTGTCAGTGGGAGGAATAATGCCCCATCATTGGTGTCAGTTTGGGGACCCGAACACATCCTCCCAATGTTGAGGGCATGTGGCCTGGTGTGGTTCAGGAGGGGGGGGGGGGTCACTCTCTCGTCCTCCCTCTTTTTCTGCGGCCTGCCAGGTTGCGTGCTGGGATAAGGGTCTGGTATGGATTTTGAGGGGGACCCCCACTGCATTTTTTTTGGCGTGGGGTTCCCCTTAATATCCATACCAGACCTGAAGGGCCTGGTATACTCTTGGAGGGGACACCATGCCGTTTTTTTTTTTTAAATTAAAGTACCTATACCTGGGGCAACTTAAAGGCGTGTTGTAGGTCGCCGCAAATCGCGCTGTGATTCACACTCAAGTCGTGTCCAAGCTGCCTCCCAAAGTCGCGCTGGAAGTCGTGTTGCCCCTGTGTGAATGGACTGTTAAAGATACGGCGCGCGCTATTATCAATTACGCGCCGACATATTATGTGTTGCGCTTATGCATGCGCCGGTTCATACGCTCACTTGATAATTTATCTGGTGCACAAATGGAGGTATGAACCGGCGCAGCGCATTCATCTTAGTAAATCAGCCCCCATATGTTTATACCATATGTGCAATATATATATATATATATATATATATATATATATATATATATATATATATATATATATATATATATATATATATATCTTGTACTGTATAACTTCCTTAGAGCCCAAAGGGCTTATTCCCATGTATGTATTGACATGTGCAGTGCGTTCACACACGTGCGTCGCAGCATAGTAACCCTTTGAAGTCAATGGGCTGCCAAGGCAACAAAACGCTCCCGAAATTTGGACGTGCCACAAAATTTTAAATGCAGCGCACTGTGGAGCGCCGCCTGCATTGCAGCGCTCTGCAACACGTGTGCGTTGGATTTTCTCCCTTCCTGCACTTCATAGCCCCTTCCGCTTCTGGGCGTGTGCAATTACTGCCAGTGCTGGCCCAGCTCCTCTACCCCTCCCTTCACAACCTTTTATGTAGCTGCCAATGAAGTGCAAAGAGGAATACTATATCGAATGACATCTCTGAGTCTGGTGACATCGCATCCAAGATGGAGATTAGAATCCTATTCAGCCCTTTATTGAAGAAATCTACTGACGAGTGGACTCAGTGGAAGACTATTCCGTATTAATGGAAAACCCAGGTTTTCCACTTGATCGTCAAGAAAGAATGGAATATGAAATCTACTATGTATGATTGAATGTTAAGAACGTTGAGGAAACTCAGATCGAACAAAGTGGAACATCCAATTGCCAATCAAGCAGATTGCCTGATGGGGGATCTGGTTATTGATGAATTGCTCTTTGATCCTTATAATTCTTTCCAATATGTTCAATCTATTTCAGTGGATTAAAGTTTGCCAATCCATGGCATTTTGTTAATAGAAGGTTGCCTTTGCTTTTTTGACTCACTTGTCAATGTATTCAATGTAATCATCACAATCTGGTCGATCGCAGTTGAAATCTCCTGGAAATTTCTATGTGGATGGCCAACATTACAGCAAAGAAGTAAGGATGAACCTCCAATTGTAAGGATAACTCTTAAATCAGTGACATCTTACTCTCCTTCCCTTTCCTACAGGACAAAGGGCAAGCTGGAGCTCGGCTTCGGCAACTTCAAAAAATACGAAACAAGCATTTCAAAAATATATGTACTGTGTATATATCTTTAAGGAGACAAAGGATTCCCTTAGTCCCAGGGGGTCTGCCCGCCTCCAGTCTGGGGATAATTGGTTTATATGTGGGTGTCTGGCCTATAATGTACAGAAGTCACTGAGGTCCTTTCATGTTGGAAGTCCCGGAGGAGAAGATCTGGAAGGAAATGACAGCTTGATGAGGACGTGTGTCCCCCCATGACCTCTCTGGTTGTGTGTCAGCGGCTCCGTCATACAACGCCTATCACTCAGTCCATGTTCAGATACTGGCTGCCCATATTTATCAAGTTGGGCTGGTGGCATTGTCCCCCTGGGTCAGTACTAATATTGGATATGTTGGTCTGGTGGCACCATTCAATCACTGATCAGATCTGCAGTCAGTGAAACACGTGAGGACACATGTCCCCCCATGACCTCTCTGGTTGTGTGTCAGCAGCTCCATCGTACAATGTCTATCACTCAGTCCATGACCCAGTGCATGTACTGGCTGGTCATGTTGTCAGGCTGGGCTGGGGGGCATTGTACTAATGGGCCAATACTAATATTGAATATGCTGGTCTGGTGGCACCATTCATTGATCAGACCTGCAGTCAGTGATACACGTGAGGACACATGTGCCACAATTACCTCTTTGGTTGTGTGTCAGCAGCTCCATCATACAACGCCTATCACTCAGTCCATGACCCTGTGCATGTACTGACTAGCCTCTGCACCAATTAGAACGGTTCCATTGGCGTTAATGGGGCGTGACTTGTAATGCGACTTTGAACTCTCAAGTCGCGGCAGTGTGAACCTGGGCATTTTATAATAAATAGTGCTCATGGTAATGCACTAAGCTGGTGCACCCTTTGTTGATTTTTGCCACATAATTAATAAAGATCCAGATTCCAGTGCCATATATCTACCCCCCCCCCAAGCATCACAATAAACTATATCCTTACAGAAGACCCCCCTTTTACTATGCCAGTCCATATGGCACAATGCCAGTCAATACAGCACCATGCCAGTCCATATGGCACCGTGTCAGTCAATATAGCACCATGCCAGTCAATATGGCACCATGCCAGTTAATACAGTACCACGACAGTCAATATGGTACCGTTCCAGTCAATATGGCACCATGGCAGTCAATACAGCACCATGCCAGTCCATATGGCACCAGGCTAGTCAATACAGCACCATGTCAGCCCATATGGCACCATGCCAGTCAATACTGCAACATACCAGTCCATACGGCACCATGCCAGTCAATACAGAACCATGCCAGTCCATATGGCACTGTGCCAGTCAATATGGAACCGGGCCAGTCCATACAGCACCACGCCAGTCCGTATGGCACCATGTCAGTCAATACAGTACCATACCAGTCCATATGGCAACGTGCCAGTCAATATGGCACCTTGCCAGTCAATACGGCACCATGCCAGTCCATATGGCACCATGCCAATCAATAAAGTACTGTGCCAGTCCATATGGCTTCATGACAGTCAATATGCCACCATGCCAGTCAATGCGGCACCATGGCACCCCCTTCGCTTGCCACTCATTAGCCCATAGAAATACACTCACAGACCAAGAAGAAACAAATAAAACAATTGTTGATATTAAGTATCTTATTGCTTTCCTCAAGTGGCTACATGTGTTATGATCTGGTGTGTCAGTCAGCCAGTGCCGCGTGCGGTTTTATTGGGTTTGGCATTGGACACATTCTGCTAAAAAGTACCTTTTTGTTATATATCTTCTTTATTCTTCATCTAATCTATCAGCAGACTTTTCATATTCCCGCTGTAACCCATGACCTTTGTCATATTCAACGTCTCAGCAACCGATTCTTCTATTTCCATATCTGATCGCATAATTGATTAGGATTTATTTCCTGCTCTACATACCAGGCTTTGCGATCTTACATCATCTTTAAATAAAGAATGTAAAAAAAAAAAAAGTAAAAAAATAAAAAAAATGGGGAGAACAAGGAGAGGACACGGATGAAGATAAGTCAAAATCATTGGGGTCCTAAGGCTGTACCCCCCAACACAGGGAGAAATGTATGGAGCAACTGCTGTGCGGACTAAGCCAAGTGATCTCTGTACAGCACTGCGGTATATGTCAGAGCTATAAAAAAAGGAAAAAGAATACTGTGCTACTGTGGAGGGACATTAGAGTGTAAGCTCTTCTGGTTCGGAGACTGATGTGACTGGCTCAGTGTTCCCTGTACAGCACTGTGGTATATGTCAGAGCTATATAAATGTATAATAATAATAGTGTGTGACTGTGGAGGGGGGGGGCATTAGAGTGTAAGCTCCTCTGGTACAGAGACTGATGTGACTGGCCTATACTGCAGTGCTGTACAGAGATCACTAAGCCAGCCACACCAGTCTCTGTGGTAGGAAATTAGAGTGTAAGCTTCTGTGGTTCAGAGACTGAAGTGACCGGCTCAGTGTTCTCTGTACAGCACTGCGGTATATGTCAGAGCTATATAAATGTATAAAATAGTGTGTGACTGTGGGGGGGGGGACATAGAGTGTAAGCTCCTGTGATACAGAGGCTGATGTGACTGGCTCAATGTTATTTGTACAGCACCACAGTATATGTCTGAACTATATTATTAGTATTAGTATTATACAGGATTTATATAGCACCAACAGTTTACGCAGCGCTTTACAATATTAATATATATAAATGTATAATAATAATAATAGTGTGTGGCTGTGGAGGGACATTAGAGTGTAAGCTCCTCTGGTACAGAGACTGATGTGACTGGCTCAGTGTTCCCTGTACAGCACTGTGGTATATGTCAGAGCTATATCAATGTATAATAATAATAGTGTGTGACTGCGGGGGGGGGGGGCATTAGAGTGTAAGCTCCTCTGGTACAGAGACTGATGTGACCGGCCTATACTGCAGTGCTGTACAGAGATCGCTAAGCCAGCCACACCAGTCTCTGTGGTGGGAAATTAAAGTGTAAGCTCCTGTGGTTATGAGACTGTGATTGGCTCAGTGTTCTCTGTACAGCACCGCGGTATATGTAAGAGCTATATAAATGTATAAAATAGTGTGTGACTGTGGGGGGGACATTAGAGTGTAAGCTCTTCTGGTTTGGAGACTGATGTGACCGGCTCAGTGTTCTCTGTACAGCACTGCGGTATATGTCAGAGCTATATAAATGTATAATAATAATAGTGTGTGACTGTGGAGGGACATTGGAGTGTAAGCTCCTCTGGTACAGTGACTATAAGGTACACATTCTGAATGGTATAACGGAACATTTAGGGAAGAACCTTCCTTTGCTGGTGGCGATCGTGGGAGCGTCCTGGGGGCAGATTAGCCGCACAACCTGTGATCTGTCCGCCATCTGGAGTCGACGTGTCCGACGCTCTCACCTTTTAACAATTTATAGGAAAACAAGTCAGGAATCGCGTTTTCTTTATCCTCATTTGATGTAAGAGACAGAGCCCGGGGGCAGACAGACCTCCATGTGAGGGTCCATGGAAGACGAGGAGGACTATTAGCCCACCTGCTCGGCAGCCCATTACCCTTCTTGTTTGTTTAGCCCCTTTGCTGCCCTTTTCAAAGGCGCTGAAGCGGCCGGCACTCTGTGACGTGACGCGGCCAAAATTGATCGGGAAGGTGATGACAGAGGCTTCAGACTTATTGAAGGATTACAGGATCTGCCATTGTTCCTCTCCTTTTCCTGCAACTCTAACGCAGAGAAATCTGGACTCTTCATAGATTGATTCACAGAGGACCTCGAATGATGAGAACGTACAATATATATATATATATATATATATATATATATATATATATATATATATATATATATATATATATATATAAGCACTGCGTATATTGTCAGCGCTATAGTATATACCTGTAATAAAATCATTACAGACTGTGTCTGCTTTTATAGGTGCAACAATTACTGACTTCTTTTGAAAAGATTTCCAGATACACGGGCGGCCTCATCAACCAGAAATCATCTTTAGTGACTTGTAACAATGCGATTAAGTGGCAATACAAAGGTGTCACCTATAACGGCAATGTATAACTCTAGAACTCAAGCACCAAACCGTGACATTCCGGTCCAGATATGAGTTTATTCCATTGACAAACTGTTAATGATCCGACACGTTTCGGGGGTTGAAATTCTGCCCCCTTTGTCAGGGTTTAAGGAGATGAAACATGGAAACAATACAGCTTCAGCAATCAAGATATAGATAAGTGCAGCCCTCAATTTTTCCAGTCGCCTACTCGCATTTTGTGAGTGGAGAATGATTTCTGGCGGGCGTGGGCTGCCTCTGAGTAGGGGGGGGGGGACAAGCACTTCCGGCAGGCGGAGTTAAATGGGAGCTCTTCTCCAAGCGATTGCCCAGGGAAGAAAGAGGGGAGGAGGAGACAAGCTGCCCGGATCATCACAGAGCGGTGATTGCCGGCTGTAACAGTTTTAATTTGAATTGACGCCTGCTCGCTGTCACACACAGTCCCTCCTCCTGACCCTGGCGCCTGTGACAGACAGAACACGTTCCGGTATTGGACCGGCGTTCTGTCTGCCACAGGCGCTGTGTCAGGGGGTGGGACTGTTTGTGACCGCGAGCAGATAGCAATTTAAATGAAAGTTGTTCCCACTCTGTGATGATCTGGCTGCCATCTCTCTTCTTCTGCACAGATCACGCTGCAATGATGGGCACAGACGAGGCTGCATTGGTGGGCACTGGTCATTCTGCAATGATGGGCACAGGGGAGGCTGCATTGATGGGCACAGATGAGGCTGAATTGATGGGCATAGGTCAGGCTGCATTGATGGGCACTGGTCACGCTGCATAGATGGGCACAGGTGAGGCTGCATTGATGGGCACAGGTCAGGCTGCAGTGATGGACACAGGTCAGGTTGCATTGATGGGCACTGGCCAGTCTGTATTGATGGGCACAGGTGAGGCTGCATTGATGGGCACTGATAAAGTTCTTGTCCATCTTTATTTTTGGAACCTAATCCTGCATAAAAGATTTAAGTGTAATTTTATGAGATGATTTATGAGGGCATGTTTAGGGGCAAAATTAGGGGCGGGGTAGGGTAGAGGTTGAGTGGGGCAACTGGTGGCAAATAACCCTTAAGGCCTGGCTAGTAGCTCAGGGCTTAAAATTTTGAGCCCTGGATAAGTGTATAAAATGTTGTGGCTAGGGATGGTTTGGTCTGTCATGACCCCCCTAGGAACTGCCATGTAAGAAAAGGGGAAGGGTGGTGGGTATCACAGTGACATCACTGCCCAAATATGGGATTTGTGTGCAGGGTGACCAGCTTATTTTTTTCTGGTGAGGTGGAGGGCACTGGGCTTCATGTTTGACAATGAATTCACCATGTACCATGAGGTACATGAGGTAGCAGTAAGAAGGGTCGCTGGTTCAAATCCCAACCATGACACTACCCACCTGGAGTTTGCATGTTCTCCCTGTGCCTGAGTGGGCTTCCTCCAGGTCCTCCGGTTTCCTCCCACACTCCAAAGACATGCTGGTAGGCTAATTGGCTTCTGTCTAAAATTGACCCTAGTATATGAATGGGGACCTTGGATTGTGGGCGCCTTGAGGGTAAGGACCAATGTGAGTGTGCAATGTACAGGGATAGGGACAATTGTAGACACTCACTCAGGTTGAACTGGATGGACTGGTGTCTTTATTCAACCTTGCTAACTATGTAACTATATAGACACACACCTAAGGGTGATTTAAAAAAAAATATATTTTTTATATATACAAGAAAAAATATTTGGGTGTCTATTTCTAGGTTACATCTGCTTTGGAAATAAAAAGGGGTACTATGTACCCTTACTCATCCACGTGAGGGTTGTGGTATCCGGGGGCCCCTTTATTGTTAATGGTGGCTTCAGGATTATTATCAGACCCCTTGCCTGCAGACCCCCACAACCAATGGCCAGGGTTGCAGGGAAGAGGCCCTTATCCTCATCAACAGGGGAAGAAGGTGCTTTGCCAGTTCCCATCCCATGTTGAGGGCATGTGATCTGGTAGGGTTCAGGAAGAAAGAGAGGAACAAATAAAGCCAAAAATATTTGGGTGTCTATTTCTATGTTACATCTTTTTTTGTAAAAGAAGGGGTGCTATGTAGGGGTACTATGTAGCTTTATTCATGTGAGGGGAGTGGTATCTGGTGTCCCATTATTGTTAAAGGGAGCTTCCAGATTAAAATAAACTCCCCTGCCCGCAGACCCCCACAACCCCGGCCAGGGTTGCGGGGAAGAGGCCCTTGTCCTCATCAACAGGGGAACAAGGGGCTTTGCCAGTTCAGATCTGGTATGGTTCAGAAAGAGGGGAACAAAACAAAAAATGGATTCCTCCATCCACGCAAACAAGGTGGATGGAAGAATCTCTCCAGCGGGACTCTTTGCTGTCAGAATAGACTGATCAGTTGATTAAGAAAATGTTTCCAAAATTTCCTTTCCACAGAAGACGATCTAACGAATGACTTCTGTTGAGTGGGGGGTGGCCATACATGTATCTTAGCCAAGTCCCTCCTGAACCCAGGCAAATTATGATCTATCTATGGCCAGCTTTAGACTGGAGCTAATGGGGCTTCCCTGAGTGAGGAGAGCCTCCTGGCCAAGCCAGACTACAAGAAATAACAAGAAATTACGCAGGAATATAAAAAAAAACGAGGTGTGGAGGATTTAAACAGCAAATAGGAGATGTTTATCAGCAAAACATTCCTGGAAGGATCAATTAGGCCGTTCTCATCTCTGAGCAAGAAGCAACAAGACGGAGGGGAGGTGAAAATGTCCAGGCGGGAGACTGGAGGGACCTGGGCGATCATAGGGGAGGAAATGAGGAAACAAATCGTCCTCCTCCGATGATCAGCCCTTCCAAACACTAACAAACAAACTAACAAACACTAACCCTAACTCCAACTCCAATACTCTAACCCTAACGCTAACACTAATCCTTAAAATAATACCAAGCATAATGGTAACCCTAGAGATAATGCTAATACCTTAACCCTAACTTTAACCCTAACACTCTAATCCTATCTTTATAATAGTAAACCAACTCTAACACTCTAACCCTAACTCCAACTCTAACCCTTACTCTAACCCTTACACTCTAACCCTAGCTCCATCTATAATACTCCAACCCCAACTCTAACACTCTAACCTTAACTCTAACTCCTACTCTAATGCTCTAACCCTAACTCAAGCTATAACACTCTAGATCTAATTTCTACTCTAACCCTAACTCCAGCTCTAATACTTTTTCTCCTAACTCTAACTCAGACCCTAACACCAACTCCAACACTCTTACTCTAACCCTACCTCTAACTCCAACTCTAACCATAACCCTAACTCTAACCCTAACTCTTACGCTATCCCAACTCTAACCGTTACACTCTAACTCTAACCCTACCTCTAACTCCAACTCTAACCCTAACGCTATCCCCAACTCTAACACTCTAACCCTTACACTCTAAGTCTAACCCTAATGCCGCGTACACACGACCAGACTTTTCGAGGGACTAAGTCCGACAGACTTTCGACGGAGTTCTGACAGAGTTCTGACGGACTTTCCGAATGAGCGGACTTGGCCACACACAATCACACCAAAGTCCGACGGATTTGAACGTGATGACGTACGACTGGACTAGAATAAGGAAGTTCATAGCTGCCCTAGCGTCGGTTTTTGTCCGTCGGACTAGCACACACACGAGCGGATTTCTCAGTAGGAACTGGGTCCGGCAGAGTTCTGTCGGAAAAATTTGAAACATGTTCCATTTCTAAAGTCTGTCAGACTTTTGCAAATCAAAAGTCCGCTGCAGCCCACACACGATCGAATGGTCTGCCGGAATCATTCCGTCAGACCTTTGATGTTGAAAAGTCCGGTCGTGTGTACGGGGCATTACACTCTAAGTCCAACTCTAACACTCTAATGCTAACACTCTAACTCCAAGTCTAACACTAATGCTAACACTCTAACTCTAACCCTAACTCTAACCCTTACTCTAACTCCAACTCTAACATGCTAACCCTAAATCCAACTCTAACCCTAAATCCAACACTCTAACCCTAGCTTTACCACTCTGACACTAGCTGCAACTCCAACTCAAAACACTCTAACTCTAACACTCTAACCCTAGCACCAACCCTAATGGTGTCCCTAAAGCTTACCCAAATTCTAATTCTAAGTATGTTAACTTTAACCCTTGCAATAAAACTAACTGTAACCCTTGTACTAACTCTACACCTAACCCTAACACACTAACCCTAAAATCTTTGTTTATGAACCAAGCGATGTCACACATTGCCAGAGTCACACAGATTTAAAGAGGAACATGTATTCTAAGCTCAGTACCCTGAGCATTGCTGCATGATGAAATTACAGACAGATTTTAAGTTGAAAGGTAAAATTGCTGTTTTTTTGCTGTTTGTCAGAATCGCTCGCTCATCCTCACTTGAAGGACAATGGATAGGAGGTCTGTATATGTATATGAAATAAGAATGGGGGGGTATAAAGATATAAAAGTCAGATAAAATACGACATTCCTTTACAACGCTTACTTGACATTGCTGCACGCTGGAAGTCATGTGACTACTACGGAGGCGGTTTATGCTGTCAGCTATTCGATGCATTATGACTGACACAAGCGGTAAGCCGGACGGGGCGTTGGGCTCCTAATGGAGGCTCTCGGTGTCTCTGTGGCTCGGAAAGAGCTCAGAATAGGTGGCGGTACTGACTCATCTGTCCCGGGCAATGAAGGGAAATGCAGGAGACAGACCGCATGCAGTCAATAGTGACCACATGCTGACACAGGGTATTAATATCGGCATCTATCTAACACCATTAGAGGAGGATCGGGCGTTCCAGGCTCCATTATGTCAGCGGTAATGAAGGCTGTGCTGCAACGATGAATGTCTGGGCTGAGATTCAGTCTAGGGTTACCCTGCAAAATGCTGATCAGAGTATTACCATCAGAGGGGAACACTGTGTTCCCGGGTCTGTACACCTGCTGTGCAAATTATGAGAGGTTCCTAATATCCCTGTGCTGAGTTCCCGGGTCTGTACACCTGTTGTGGCCATTATGAGGGGTTCCCACCATCCCTGTGCTGAGTTCCCGGGTCTGTACACCTGTTGTGGCCATTATGAGGGGTTCCCACCATCCCTGTGCTGAGTTCCCAGGTCTGTACACTTGATGTGTGCCCATTATGAGAGGTTCTCACCATTTCTGTGCTGAGTTGCTTGGCCTGTACACTTGCTGTGCCCATTATAAGAGGTTCCCACCATCCCTGTGCTGAGCTCCCAGGTCTGTACATCTGCTGTGCCCATTATGAGAGCTTCCCACCATCCCTGTGCTGAGTTCCCAGGTCTGTACCCCTGCTGTGCCCATTATGAGGGCTTCCCACCATCCCTCTGCTGAGTTCCCAGGTCTTTACACTTGCTGTGTCCATTATGAGGGGCTACCACCATCCCTGTGCTGAGTTTCTGGGTCTGTACACCTGATGTGCCCATTATGAGGGGTTCCCACCATCTCTGTGCTGAGTAACCAGGTCTGTACACCGGCCGTGCCCATTATAAGGGGTTCCCACCATTTCTGTGCTGAGTTCCTTGGCCTGCACACTTGCCGTGCCCATTATAAGAGGTTCCCACCATCCCTGTGCTGAGTTCCCAGGTCTTTACACTTGCTGTGTCCATTACGAGGGGCTACCACCATCCTTGTGCTGAGTTTCTGGGTCTGTAAACCTGCTGTGCCCATTATGAGGGGTTCCCACCATCCCTGTGCTGAGTTCCCTGGTCTGTTAACCTGCTGTTTCCATTTCTTTTGGAATATCCAAGACTTCTAAGAACCCAGGCTTTGGCTCAGCCCATTAAGCTTGACCTATAACTAAAATGGGTGGAATAACCCTCCAGTGGAATTCACTATAACAGACTTTTCTGAGGTCCACAGCTGATGCCCCCTCAGGACATGCAGAAAACATCTGCTATCATAAAGGGTTCCATATTATACTAAGGTGAAGAGCGATTGTAAACCTCCAGGATGGGGCTTGTAAAGTGATAGGGAGTCTCTCTGTGTAGAGGCGGAGCTCCATGGCAGACTGAGACAAATAATGAGTTTTAGATGGTGCAAAGGATCAAAAGGTGGATGCCTGGGGCCAAACAGAACCCATACTATGTGATACATGGTGACACATCAACCCCGCCCCCTAAGTCATATACAAGCAGCAGGGTGCAGGATACATGGGGGGGGGGGACATTTTAAGCATCTGTTTTTGGCATTCTTTCACCTCTGATCCCCTCTCCCTGCCTCCCAGGCTATTTTCAATGACTTCCTATAAAATTAGGAATGCGGCCGGGTAACCCATGGCTTGCCGCAGAGGCCCCCGCCCAGCATTAGAGGGGTTAAATCCCAACATCATAGGCAAACAGGTGTGCAGACCCAAACTCTGTCATTTATTTCTCCCCGTCCTTTATTAACCTCTGACCCGGTGCAGTATGCCCCCCCCCCCAAAGAGGCAGACGGAGGGCAGACTAAAGGTCGCCTTTTAAGTGGCGAGGAGGGGAGGAGTTTTTATTTTATACACCCACATGAAAGAGGGCGACTTCAAATTGATATCTCCAGCGTCAGCTGAGAAATATGTCAATTAGGACTTTCAGTCAAAACTTCACAAGAGTTTACAACTGCCATACTGCAATATACACTATATTGTCAAAAGTATTGGGACACCTGTCTTTACACGCACATGAAATTTAATGGCACCCCAGTCTTAGTCAGTAGGGTTCAATATGGAGTTGGACCACCCTTTGCAGCTATAACAGCTTCATATCTTCTGGGAAGGCTGTCCACAAGGTTTAGGAGGGTGTCTATGGGAATGTTTAACCATTCTTCCAGAAGCGCGTTTGTGAAGGTCAGGCAGAATCTACCAAAAAGTTTAGCCCCCTCAACCCCATCTCCCCACTTTACCCCCATAGACTTTGATGGGATTCACCTCTAGGTGCAGGTTCATTGAACTTTGAATAAGATTCCTGGACAGGGCCACATAATGCACATGGGTCCATCCCTTTTTGCGAAAATGCATGCTCAACTTTGACCAGGCCCAAATATTTGGGAATTTTAGTAGACTTACCAATGTTATTGTAACACTTTCCAGGTGTGTGCACCCAAATCGAGCCCACTTTACGGTTTGGTCCTGCCTAAACCCCTGCCGCTAAGCATATAGGGAACTCCTACCATGTGTCAGTTTACAAATTAGTCCCCCCCCCCAGATCCAGCACCTAAAGATCCAGGTGCTACCCATTTTTGGCCACAACCCCTGATGTGCTAGGCCAATGATAATCCCTGTGGAGATCTCAAAAGACAGCAGGAGCAGGGGAAAGTGGAAGGTTGGTTTTGCAAACTTGCTTGAATTCTCCAGCTATATTGGGGGGGAGGTGTGTTTAAATGGCCTTTACTCTTTAAACCTTGTTATATAAAGGCAGTTCCCATTGGAGGGCCCCATCCCATGGAACTATAAAGGAACTAAAACAGGTGATGAATGACTTGGGATGTTCATTAAAATTTTAAAGGTATACTTATTGACGAGTCACTGGCAGGCTGAATCATCCATTAGGATTCCAGAAGTCACAGCTCCACCCAAAGGCTAAGTCATTATATCTCTGCCTGTAGGGGGGAATTCACCCATATGTTGAGCCTCTGCTTCTCCCTACCCAAATGTTGAGCCTCTGCCTCTCTCTGTAGAGAGAATTCACCCAAATGTTGAGCCTCTGCCTCCCCTATATGGAGAATTCATCCAAATCTTGAGCCTCTGCCTCTCCCTACCCAAATGTTGAGCCTCTGCCTCTCCCTGTAGGGATAATTCACCAAAATATTGAGCCTTTGCCTCCCCTATATGGAGAATTCACCCAATTGTTGAGTATCTGCCTCTCCCTGTAGGGATACTTCACCCAAATGTTGAGCCTCTGCCTCTCCCTGTATAAGGGAATGTACCCAAATGTTGAGCCTCTGCCCTGCCCTATATGGATAATTCACCCAAATGTTGAGCCTCTGCCTCTCCCTGTATGAGGAATGTACACAAATGTTGAGACTCTGCCCCGCCCTGTTGGGAGAATTTACCCAAATATTGAGCCTCTGCCCCTCCCTGTTGACAGAATTCACCCAAATGTTGAGCCTCTGCCCCCCTATATGGAGAATTCATCCAAATGTTGAGACTCTGCCTCTCCCTACCCAAATGTTGAGCCTCTGCCTCTCCCTGTAGGGAGAATTCACCCAAATGTTGAGCCTCTGCGTCTCCCTGTAGAGAGAATTCACCCAAATGTTGAGCCTCTGCCTCCCATATATGGAGAATTCACCCCAATGTTGGTCCTCTGCCTCTCCCTGTAGAGAGAATTCAGCCAAATGTCGTCCTCTGCCTCTCACTGTAGAGAGAATTCACCCAAATGTTGAGCCTCTGCCTCTCCCTGTAGGGAGAATTCACCCAAATGTTGAGCCTCTGCGTCTCCCTGTAGAGAGAATTCACCCAAATGTTGAGCCTCTGCCTCCCATATATGGAGAATTCACCCCAATGTTGGTCCTCTGCCTCTCCCTGTAGAGAGAATTCAGCCAAATGTTGGTCCTCTGCCTCTCACTGTAGAGAGAATTCACCCAAATGTTGAGCCTCTGCCCCGCGATGTTGAGAGAATTCACCCAAATGTTGAGCCTCTGCCTCTCCCTGTAGGGACAATTCACCCAAATGTTGAGCCTCTGCCTCCCCTATATGGAGAATTCACCCAAATGTTGAGCCTCTGCCTCCCCTATAGGGAGAATTCACCCAAATGTTGAGCCTCTGCCTCCCCTATATAGAGAATTCACCCAAATGTTGAGCCTTTGCCTCCCCTATATAGAGAATTCACCCAATTGTTGAGCCTCTGCCTCTCACTGTTGGGAGAATTCACCCAAATGTTGAGCCTCTGCCTCTCCCTGTATGAGGAATGTACCCAAATGTTGAGCCTCTGCCCCGCCCTGTTGGGAGAATTTACCCAAATATTGAGCCTCTGCCCCTCCCTGTTGACAGAATTCACCCAAATGTTGAGCCTCTGCCCCCCTTTATGGAGAATTCATCCAAATGTTGAGACTCTGCCTCTCCCTACCCAAATGTTGAGCCTCTGCCTCTCCCTGTAGGGAAAATTCACCCAAATGTTGAGCCTCTGCGTCTCCCTGTAGGGAAAATTCACCCAAATGTTGAGCCTCTGCCTCTCCCTGTAGGGAAAATTCACCCAAATGTTGAGCCTCTGCCTCCCCTATATGGAGAATCCACCCAAATGTTGAGCCTCTGCGTCTCCTTGTAGAGAGAATTCACCCGAATGTTGAGCCTCTGCCCCGCGATGTTGAGAGAATTCACCCAAATGTTGAACCTCTGCCTCCCCTATATGGAGAATTCACCCAAATGTTGAGCCTCTGCCTCTCCCTGTTGGGAGAATTCACCCAAACAACAGAAGCCACTTGCTGTACGCCACCAAAAATCCACCAAAAACAGATATATCAGTTTTAGATGGACCTCAGGCAGCGAGTCAGGAATGTACGGCTGAACGCCTGTCCTGCGAATCTCCTTCCTGCTATCTGTCGTTCAATGTCTAATAACCGGCTTTAATCATTTCATTTCTCATGAAAAGATTATATCCTGTAGTTTCAGCAGGTGTCCTGTATATAGCCGCTAGATAAGAGCAATTTGCTGCGCCTGATATTCTTCTCTATCGGGCTGTTTTCTGCCATCAGTTAGGATTTACGCGGTAAGAAGGCTTTCATCATGGATCAACAGAGCCCAATATATTGGGGATGTCAAATGGATCTCCGATATTACAAAACCTAGAGGACCTGTTCTGGGAAAAGCTTTAGGGCCCCTTCACATTATGCGCATGATTACGGTGTGATATCGCGCGCAAAAATTCGCTGTCCATGCGCATTGAGGTTTATGTTCACCGACACCCCAATGTGTATCCACAGCCAAAGCAAATGCAGCTGCCTCTCATCCCACCGCTATAACCTCTGTAGCAGCAGACGACCCTACAAGTGACCATTACAAGGGTTTATGGTCATGTAACCAGGAGCCCATCCTACCAGCTCCCAAATGTTGCTACGTGACCAGTAGCAGGGGCCACACTTAAGGACCCCCATATGAAGAAAGTTGTGGCAGTACAGCATAGACCCCACCGCCACCCCACCACATATGTGTACAGCCACCATCAACAGGCTAAAAAGAACGTGCTGCCAAAACAATGAAGGACTTTGATGATGCCAGGAGTCACATTTAAGGACCCCATACCAAGAAAGTTGTGGCGGTATAGCATAGGACCCACCGCCATCCCACCACATACACTATATTGCCAAAAGTATTGGGACACCTGCCTTTACACGCACACAAACTTTAATGGCATCCCATGTTTTAGTCCATAGGGTTCAAACATTCTCATAGACACCCTCCTAAACCTTGTGGACGGCCTTCCCAGAAGAGTTGAAGTCTTTATAGCTGCAAAGGATGGGCCAACTCAATATTGAACCCTACGGACTAAGACGGGGATGCCATTAAAGTTCAGGTGTGTGTAAAGGCAGGCGTCCAAAAACTTTTGGTAATATAGTGTATGTGTACGGCCATCATTAACAGGCTAAAAAGCACGTTCTTCCAAAACAATGAAGGCATTTGGTGATGTCAGGGGCCACACTAAAGGACCCTTATATCCAGAAAGTTGACCATGGCTGATGTACATTATGCTATTGAATGTAATTACGGAGTCATTGTATGGTATTAGTACAATCCGGTAAAATTATAACCTACAGCAGGCAAAGGACAGAGGTTGAAGGGTTAACCCAGGGAGGGGACTCTGGAGAGGAGCCAGGTAATAATATGTGAGGGCACTTCTATTAAATCAATCCTGCAGGGGACGGCACACTCAGAAGGACAAAGTCAATGAAATGACATCCCAGCTTAGTGCACATATCTGCAGCAATTACTATTCCTATTTTTATAGAGTACACAATGTACACAGGAGTGCAAAGTCCAGACCGCCCAGATGTCATCGGCGCGAGGATATCAAGGACAGCACACACCGCTCTCATCTGCCGCGTCTGCAGAGGGCTCTACAGCAACATGCAATGGAAGGGCAGAAATGCCCAAAAACCGGCGGCAACGTCCACAACAGCTATGTGGTTTCATGTCACAAAAAAAAAAAAATTAAAGGGTCACTTCACCCAAAAGTGATATTTTAGTGGTAGGTGGAGTAAGAGAAGCTGAATCAGTCCCTGGCGTCTTATTAGGTACTCCATTGGTGCGATATCCCTGCTGTCATTTCAGACACACTTCCTGCCCACTTTGGGTGCCCATGCTGGTAAAGCAACTCCCCTCTCATGCTGCAATGAAAATTATAGAAAGCACGAAGGCTTCTTGTGCTGAACATGTGATTTGTCCTCATGCTTGTTCCAGGTCAGCAGTTGCGGCCGCTCATACGCCCCCCCCCCCCCCCCAATCTCTCTACGCAGGGCGTCGGACGCATTGGATTTCTATGGGCTGTTTTTTTTTTTGAAGCATGTGACTAGAGGTTGAGGCTCTAATTGGCTTAAAAAAGGGATGGGCTTGGGGCGCAGAGTACTGTGCCCCGAGCCCACCCACTTTGTGTGGCATTAGCAAATATTTGCTATTGTCTTCCTGCTTCTCCTGCCAGCCAATCAGGAAGCGGGTATTAAGACCCATTTGGCTGAGAGGAGAAGCGACCGGAGTGGCCTGTAGGAGAAGCAGGGGGGGGGGGGGAGCCTCCAAAGCCGCCGAGGAGGAGAAGCAGAGGTGAAGCCGCCAAAGCCCCCCTGTGACCTGGATGGGGTAAGTAATGTGGGATGATCGACCAAGCGAAGGGGGGCAGCTGGGAGGTTTGTTTGCAGCCCCCCCCCCCCCCCCCGAAAAAAAAATGGAGCACCAGCCACCACTGCAGGTCAGCGACACAGAAAGTGCAGAAGTCACAGGATCGGGCAATTGCCAATTTTCAGGTCTTCATTGCTATTGGTGACACTGGATATGAGATTCAACCTCACTTCCTGTCCAGGGGACAGGAGTGTCAAGCAGGACAGGAAGTGACAGGACAACAGAATGCAATGGGCACCTGACTGTGGAGTTTATGCCTTCCTTTCTCCACCCAAAACTGGTCCCACTTTAACCCCTTCCCACCCAGGCCTGACATCCCTCCTTGATCATGTGACCAATGTGATTGGCTGTGGTCACATGATTAAGAGCCGGTCCCACCAGCTTCCAATCATTACTAGAGACTGGGAGTTGTCAATGACAGCTCGGTCGCTGTGCCGGGAGCACGCGCTAGACACCGAAACCTTGTCCGCCCATTGAAGAATAGGCGCAAATCTTAACCTTTTCCTGTTCAGCCCTTGGCATCCTTTTACTTGGCTTTTATTGCCACAGAGGGCAGGATGGTCTGCCCTGCCAAGTGACTGCTGTGATTGGCTGTCACACTGGTCACATGATCAAGAGCCTTTCCCGCCGGCTTACCATCATTAGTAGAGACTGGGAGTTGTCAATGACAGCTCGGTCGCTGTGCTGGGAGCACGCTCTAGGAAAAGAAACCTCAACCGCCAATGGACACACATGAGTGGCACGTGAGCATTAAAGCCTGTTTTCTTTGCCACCACATATATGCATTACATGGGCATCAAAAGGTTAATGTCCTTTAATAGGGCGCAGCGGGCAGCTTCTGTCCCGTGACATCGTGCCGTGTCTGTGGTTGGGACGCTGTCAGGTGGCTGATCACCAGAAAGCAGAAGTGGGGCAGACAGTCAGCATTCTCCCACAGTACCCGTCTGGTCCTGAGAAATCATGTGGGGGGCCCCGGTGATGCCCCCCCATGCCTTGCAGGTACTGACAGGGTTAAGACATAGATGGCGATCTCACGGTCACCAGACCTCGTCTAATGTTGCCGTATCACGGTGCGGCAATAAGCTGCGCGCCTATAAACATTTCATGAAGCTCTTTCTGCTGTTAATAAGTTAATGTTTACATTATCCTGGCTATGAATCATGAATCATATGGACGCACGGCTCGGAGTGAAGGTTGACGGGTGAAGGACAGGAAGGAACCTGCAAGGGGAGAGCTTGATTGCAAGCTCTTGTGACTCAGTTTTACAAAAGCCCCCCATCAGTGGCGGCTGGCGCTCAACATTTTTGGGGGGCGCAAACAAAAACTGAAAAATACGGATTACCCCCCCCCCCCATCAATTGCAGCCTCACTGTGCCCATTAAATGCAGCCACTGTGCCCATTAATTGCAGCCATTGTTCCCATCAAATGCAGCCACTGTGCCCATCATATGCAGGCACTTGTGCCCATCAATTACAGCCATTGTGCCCATCAAACACAGCCACTGTGCCCATCAAACGCAGCCACTGTGCCCATCATATGCAGCCATTGTGCCCATCATATACAGCCACTTGTGCCCATCAAATGCAGCCACTTGTGCCCATCATATGCAGCCACTTGTGCCCATCATATGCAGCCACTTGTGCCCATCAATTACAGCCATTGTGCCCATCAAACACAGCCACTGTGCCCATCAAACGCAGCCACTGTGCCCATCAAATGCAGCCAGTGTGCCCATCATATACAGCCACTTGTGCCCATCAAATGCAGCCACTTGTGCCCATCATATGCAGCCACTTGTGCCCAGAATATGCAGCCACTTGTGCCCAGAATATGCAGCCACTGTGCCCACTGACCCCCCCCACTCGTGGCTCTGGCAGCACCCCCCCTTGTGCGTGGCTCTGACACAGACCCCCCTGGCACTTACCACCAGGCAGCAGCTCCTCTCAGTGCAGTGAGTGCACCACCAGAGTGACGGCGACCTCCGGTCCAGCGTGTCTCCTCCACTGAGTCCGCTCCTCTTCCTCCACCCTATTGGATGCCTGGCACTTTGGCCACAGGAAACAGGTCTGACGCCCTAAAACCTTATTGGCGGTGAGGAAGGTTAGTGTGAAAATAGCAAAACTTTATTCGCTATCTTCACACAATTGGGTGGGGTCAGGGCGCACTCTCTGCGCCCCGAGCCCACTCTATTTTGAAGCCTATTAGAGCCTCTGGCTCTAATCAGGTGCTTCAAAAAGTACCACCCCCTACCACCCCCCGCCATAGGAATCCATGCATCCGGCATCCTGAAAGGGGCCAGGTGCATGGATGGGGGGCAGTGCCCCTGCGCCCACAGTGCACGAGTTGCCACTGCCCCGATCAACCCCAGGAAGGATGCTAGGATGGAAGCTGTAAGGGGGGAGCTTGATTGCAAGCTCTTATGGCTTATTTTAAATGCTCCCTCAATCCTGAGAAGGATGCTAGGAAGGAAGTTGCAAGAGGGAGCTCGATTGATTGCAAGCTCTTGTGACTCATTTTTGCAAATTAACCCATTAACCCTAAGAAAGATACTAGGAAGGAAGCTGCAAGGGGGAGCTCGATTGCAAGCTCTTGTGACCATTTTTACAAATGTCCCCTCAATCCTGAGAAGGATGCTAGAAAGGAAGTTGCAAGAGGGAGCTCGATTGCAAGCTCTTGTGACTCATCTTTGCAAAAAAAAACTATCAACCCTAAGAAGGATGCTAGAAAGGAAGCTGCAAGGAGAGCTCGATTGCAAGCTCTTGTGATCCATATTTACAAACACCCCCATCAACCCTGAGAAGCATGCTTGGAGGGAAGCTGCAAGAGTGGAGCTCGATTGCAAGCTCTTATGTCCATTTTCACAAACATCCCCCTCAATCCTAAGAAGGATGCTAGAAAGGAAGCTTCAAGGAGGGAGCTCGATTGCAAGCTCTTGTGACTCATTTTTACAAGCACCCCCTCCTTCCTGAGAAGGATGCTAAGAAGGAGGCTGCAAGAGGGAGCTTGAATGCAAGCTCTTGTGTCCATTTTTTGTGTCCATTTTTACAAATGCCCCCTCAATCCTGAGAAGCATGCTAAGAAGGAGGCTGCGAGGGGAAAGCTTGATTGCAAGCTCTTGTGTCCATTTTTACAAATGCCCCCCTCAATCCTGAGAGGGATGCTAGGAAGGAGGCTGCAAGGGGGGGGGGGGGGTAGATTGCAAGCTCCTGTGTCCATTATTTTACAAATTCCCTCCCAATCATGAGAAGAGTGCTAAGAAGGACATTGCAAGGGGAAAGCTTGATTGCAAGCTCTTGTATCCATTTTTACAAATGCCCCCCTCAATACTGAGAAGGATTCTAGGAAGGAAGCTGCAAGGGGGGGGGGGGCTAGATTGCAAGCTCCTGTGTCCATTATTTTACAAATTCCCTCCCAATCATGAGAAGCGTGCTAAGAAGGACGTTGCAAGGGGAAAGCTTGATTGCAAGCTCTTGTGTCCATTTTTACAAATGCCCCCCTCAATCCTGAAAAGCATGCTAAGAAGGAAGTTGCAAGGGGAAAGCTTGATTGCAAGCTCTTGTGTCCATTATTTTACAAATCCCCCCCCCCCCCATCCTAAGAAGGAAGCTGCAAGGAGGAGATTGATTGCAAGCTTGGTGGCAAACACCCCCCTTAACCCCCTAAAAGGGTCTCCTCATAACTCCTCATACCGACGCCATTTCTTGCTACCCCCAACATGGGCCATCCACGGTCCAATAAAACCAAGTCAATGGCGTTAGCTCACACTACTGCCACTGCGTGCGCTTTTTTTTTTTTAGAAGCGGTTTCTGATGTAGACAAGCGTCCAATAAAATAATACACATGCTCTGCTTCTTCATCTTTTTCGATCTTCCCAACTCAGACAAGACAAAGGGTTAATTTCTAAAGTTTCTAAAAAAAAAAAAAAGGGGAAAAGCAACCGAAAGAAACAAGATGAAACCGCACAATCACATGATATAATACAATGTAACAAAACGGAAACCTCCGCTGAAAGGCAATATATTCATCGCCATTAAAACTGAAGTTTCATGTATTTATATGTTGCTTTCCCCGGATCGTCCTTTTCCCAATGACAGTGAAAATTGTAAATAAAAACTTTTTGTTTTCATAACATATTTTAACTTTAATCTTAATTAATTGTAATGTTAATCTGTGCTTTTCTATGCAATGCAGGCAGATCATGGCTGGTGGGAGGGGCCATGGCTGGTGGGAGGGGCTAGCCTCAGTATTCCTCTCCGGTACTCCTTATTCTCTTGATATAAGCAGTGGGCTGGCTCATGGGAGGAGTTATGCAAATATTTAAAAAAAAAATGCCACGATGGGTGGGTTTCAGTCTGGAGGAGTGGGCGCTCCTAGGCGGGCTTCCCAAGACTCCATGAATGTAAGAGCTGTAATCCAAAAGAATGAAAGGGGGCGGGGCCAGGGAATACCAGGCTTTGGAGAAAAGCCCTAGATGATGCTGGATGTCCTCCAACCAGGAAATGAGGTGTCTTCCATCTGACTTGCTGCAGCTTCTAATGCACGTTGTGAGAAGCTCACAGTGTGCGGTGAAATCAGAGGAGGCCATTTCAGTCCAGGAGAGGAGATGGTATAACTGTGCAAGACTGAAGGGAAGGCCGGAGTTTAGATATAAAATCCCCCAAATCTCCCCCTCCCAAAACAAATCCCCCCACCAAATTCTCCCCAAATCTCCCCTTCCAGGACAAATCCCCCCAAATCTCCCCCTTCCAGCACAAATTCCCCCCTAAATTCTGCCCAAATCACCCCTCCCAAGACAAATTCCCCTCAAATCCCCCCCAGCACAAATTCAACCCCAAATCTCCCCTCCCAGGACAAATCCCCCCCAAAACTCCCTTCTCAGCACAAATTCCACCCAAATTTCCCCCTCCCAGCACAAATCCCCCCCCTAAATTCTGTCCAAATCCCCCCACCCAGCACAAATTCCCCCCCAAATCTCCCCCTCCCAGCACAACCCCCCCAAATCTCCCAGCACAAATTCTCCCCAAATCCCCCCTCCCAGGACAAATTTCCCCCCAAATCTCCCCCTCCCAGCACAACTTCCCCCCCAAATCTCCCCCTCCCAGCACAAATTCCCCCCAAATCCCACCTCCCAGGACAAATCCCCCCAAATTTCCCCCTCCCAGCACAAATTCCCCCCAAATCTCCCCCTCCCAGCACAAATTCCCCCTCCCAATGCAAATCCCCCTAAATCACCACTCTTAGCAGCCCCCCCTCCATTTCCCCAACTAGAACAACACTTAACCCCTGCCGTGCCCCTAATACCACCTTCCAAAACAAATCCCCCCATCTCCTTGTGGTGCCCCCCACCTCACATGATACCCTAATGCATGGGCCCTCCTGCCCACCCCTTGTCCCGGCCCTGGCTCTAACAGCAGCAAAGAAAAGTGCGGTCAGGGTGCAGCCAGAAATGCAACGGGCCAACAGAAAGGCGCAGGGTGGCGAAAAGAGGCGGGTCAGAGCCTAACTCTTGCTGAGTGGCCCTCGGGGGCCCCAGGTTCCCCTGAAACCACAGAATGGAGCAAACGTTGGAGGACCCAACCCTGAAAATGACAAGTCCGCGGTCAATAATCCGACGATTCACATGAGGGCCCCCCCAGCCGGGCACTCTGTATAAAGCAATGAGAGGCGTCTGTGTGCCCGGCCTGTGCTGGACTCTGATCCCCATCCCCCAGCGTACACGCACAGCGAGTAACCCTGGCTGGTCGTTTAATATTTAACATCATTTTATAGGGCCCCTCGTTTAATAAACGCTGATAATGCAATTCCGCTTCATTCCTGCAGATCATTAAACGCAGAGAAGCCGCAGTCCTGGAAGGAGCTTTAATAGCCGCGGCGGGCCAGGAACGCGTTAACCCTCCGCAGCCTGATGGAGACCCATCCACCAATCAGATCCCAGCGCTCCTTTATTATGTCTTATCTACAGACCAGTGGTGGGGGGTCAGAGTCACCCCTTTATATATCCTGGTGACCGTTGTCACTGAAAGTCGTGTGCAATCCAATGGTATGAGTTGTCACCGACACGGGAGAGGTACACTGGGGGCGTCACTGCTGACCCCTCCCCCGAAAATACCACTTTTCTGGATGTTATACTGAAATAGTGGCTTCTGCACATTCACTGACCTGCAACAAAAGTATTCTGACCTCACTGTGCTAATCCTGCACCAGCCCCATCGTTGGTGTCAGTGGGAGGAATAGTGCCCCATCGTTGGGGTCTGTGAGAGGAATAGTGCCCCATTGTTGGTGTCATTGGGAGGAATAGTGCCCCATCATTGGTGTCATTGGGAGGAATAGTGCCCCATCATTGGTATCAGTGGGAAGAATAGTGCCCCATCGTTGGGGTCAGTGAGAGGAATAGTGCCCCATCATTGGTGTCATTGGGAGGAATAGTGCCCCATCATTGGTGTCAGTGAAAGGAATAGCGCCCCATCATTGGTGTCAGTGAGAGGAATAGTGCCCCATCATTGGTGTCAGTGAGAGGAATAGTGCCCCATCATTGGTATAAGTGGGAAGAATAGTGCCCCATCATTGGTGTCAGTGAGAGGAATAGTGCCCCATCATTGGTGTCAGTGAGAGGAATAGTGCCCCATCATTGGTGTCAGTAAGAGGAATAGCGCCCCATCATTGGTGTCAGTGGCGGTAATAGTGCCCCATCATTGGTATCAGTGGGAGGAATAGTGCCCCATCATTGGTGTCAGTAAGAGGAATAGCGCCCCAACATTGGTGTCAGTGGCGGTAATAGTGCCCCATCATTGGTATCAGTGGGAGGAATGGTGCCCCATCATTGGTATCAGTGGGAGGAATAGTGCCCCATCATTGGTATCAGTGGGAGGAATAGTGCCCCATCATTGGTGTCAGTGAGAGGAATAGTGCCCCATCATTGGTGTCAGTAAGAGGAATAGCGCCCCATCATTGGTGTCAGTAAGAGGAATAGCGCCCCATCATTGGTGTCAGTGGCGGTAATAGTGCCCCATCATTGGTATCAGTGGGAGGAATAGTGCCCCATCATTGGTGTCAGTGAGAGGAATAGTGCCCCATCATTGGTGTCAGTGAGAGGAATAGTGCCCCATCATTGGTGTCAGTAAGAGGAATAGCGCCCCATCATTAGTGTCAGTGAGAGGAATAGCGCCCCATCATTGGTGTCAGTGGCGGTAATAGTGCCCCATCATTCGTATCAGTGGGAGGAATAGTGCCCCATCATTGGTGCCAATGAGAGGAATAGCGCCCCATCATTGGTGTCAGAGGCGGTAATAGTGCCCCATCATTGGTATCAGTGGGAGGAATAGTGCTCCATCATTGGTATCAGTGGGAGGAATAGTGCTCCATCATTGGTATCAGTGGGAGGGATAGTGCCCCATCATTGGTGCCAGTGGGAATATGGGAGGGATAGTGCCCCATCATTGGTGCCAGTGGGAATATGGGAGGGATAGTGCCCCATCATTGGTGTCAGTGGGAATACAGGAGGGATAGTGCCCCATCATTGGTGTCAGAGGGAATATGGGAGGGATAGTGCCCCATCATTGGTGTCAGAGGGAATATGGGAGGGATAGTGCCCCATCATTGGTGTCAGAGGGAATATGGGAGGGATAGTGCCCCATCAAACTTGAACTGATGGATGAATTCAAATTGCACAAGCACCCCAGAAGTCTCACCCCTCTGCTCTTATAACAGTCTCAGTCGCACAAATCCTTGCAGAGCTTGTAGTCAGATTCCAGGCTGGCCGGGGGGCATTGAATGTGGCATCCCCTGCGATGCTCTGAGGCTCCTCTTCTATGTAAAGGACTCCGGGGTGTTCCTTGTTACAGCGCAGGGCCGGCACCGCAGTCACTTTGTAAGATTTAGCAAATTCTTATCACTAAAGTCCCAATACTTTTGGTAATATAGTGTATCTTTTATATTGCAGGGAGGGCGTCCGCCTTATAGGTTACGTTGCGTTAATGGAAAGGGATGCAGTGATGATAATAATGTCATCTATGAAGGTGTGACGGTGCGAGCCGCGCCTCGGGTAGGTCACACCGGCGGGATCGGCTGACAGTTTTTGGCACCAGGTCCTGGAAAAGGTTTGTTTGGAGAGCTGGGCAGACTCCTGTCAGTGCTGGCACCGCACCATAATGCTTTCCAGGGAATTCCTGCCATCTGACAGCCACGGCACCGCGCCAGTTCCGAGGCGATTTCCCAACAGAAGGCGGAAGATTAAAGGAACGGCGTTCAGAAATGATAATCTACTTTGTTTGAATTAGTTTAATAACACAATCCCGTCTTTCACTGATAAATACACTATATTACCAAAAGTATTGGGACACCTGCCTTTACACTCACATGAACTTTAATGGCATCCCAGTCTTAGTCCGTAGGGTTCAATATTGAGTTGGCCCGCCCTTTGCACCTATAACAGCTTCAACTCTTCTGGGAAGGCCGTCCACAAGGTTTAGGAGTGTGTCTATGGGAATGTTTGATTATTCTTCCAGAAGAGCATTTGTGAGGTCAGGCACTGATGCTGGATGAGAAGGCCTGGCTTATAGTCTCTGCTCTTATTCATCCCAAAGGTGTTCTATCGGGTTGAGGTCAGGACTCTGTGCAGGCCAGTCAAGTTCCTCCACCCCAAACTCGCTCATCCATGTCTTTATGGACCTTGCTTTGTGCACTGGTGGGCAGTCATGTTGGAACAGGAAGGGACAATCTCCAAACTGTTCCCTCAAAGTTAGGAGGATGAAATTGTCCAATATGTCTTGGTATGCTGACGTCTTAAGAGTTCCCTTCACTGGAACTAAGGGACCAAGCCCAACCCCTGAATAACAACCCCCACACCATAATCCTCCCTCCACCAAATTATTTGGACCAGTGCACAAAGCAAGGTCCATAAACACATGGATGAGCGAGTTTGGGGTGGAGGAACTTGACTGGCCTGCACAGAGTCCTGACCTCAACCTGATAGAACACCTTTGGGAAGAATTAGTAGAGTGGAGTGGATACTGCGAGCCAGGCCTTCTCGCCCAACATCAGTGCCTGACCTCACAAATGCTCTTCTGGAAGAATGGTGAAACATTCTCATAGACACATCTCCTAAACCTTGTGGACGGCCTTCCCAGAAGATTTGAAGCTGTTATAGCTGCAATATTGAACCCTACAGACTAAGACTGGGATGCCATTAAAGTTCATGTGTGTGGATAGGCAGGTGTCCCAATACTTTTGATAATATAGTGTATTTTTTATATTGCAGGGAGGGTGCCCGGCTTATAGGTTACGTTAATCTCATTGCACAATGGAAAGCGATACGCTATTGGTAATGTTTTGCAATATCGTCATTTTTTTTGTTAAGGGCTCATTCCCACCAGGAGGGGCGTCGGAGCGCACACCCAAAAAAAAAAGAGCAAAAGTAAAATAAATATATATATATAAAAAAAAAAAAATCAAAGTTATAATAATAAGAGACTATAAATAAGTAATATTATTAGAACTGAACAAGAACAAAAGTAACAACAATAGAATAAGTACTACAAGTAATATTATTAGAATAGAAAAAGAATAAAAGTAATAATAGAATAAAATTAAAAAAAAAAAAGCATGCAATAGACATAAAAAGGAAATAGAAAAAGAATACAAGTTATAATAACAATAGAGTATATTTAAGTAATAATTAGTAATAAAAGTAATACTATTAGAATAGAACTAGAACAAAAGTAATAATAATTGAAAAAGTAATAATATTAGAACATAAATAAAGCACAAGAGCAATAGAAATAGAAAATAAATAACATAAAGATGATACAAAGGGGGAAACATTTTCTGCATGCAGATTACTTCCTGTCCTGTCATCCCAAATTAGAATGGAGCTGATGTGGGGAATCAATGCAGTTATGGGAACCTTTACAGATCTGAGGAGGTTTTAGCAACATTTTATTTATTATATCTATTATTTTTATTTTATTTATTTTCATTTATTTTTTTATTTTTTTTTAAATCATAAGTCTTTACATTTATAACCCTGCGCTATGAAGTCTGGACATTGCTCCTTCTCCGGAATCTACAAAAATATTTCCTTTGTATTTCCTCTTCTCTGTAACTGTACAGGAGCGTTGTAGAAAAGGTGAAGGTCTCAATTAAGTGATTAAACTTGTATTTATAGCTCTGACATATACCGCAGTGCTGTACAGAGATCACTGTGCCAGTCACATCAGCCTTTGTACCAGAGGAACTTACACTCTAATGCCCCCCCCGCAGTCACACACTATTATTATTATACATGTATATAGCTCTGACATATACCGGAGTGCTGTACAGATAACACTGAGCCAGTCACACATATATTCAATTGTATAGCAGTATATATTGATTATATATTGGTAAATACTCGATGATTATTTGGATTATTATTTTTAAATATGGATAATGATTATTAATTGGTATATGTATTGATTATATATAGCTCTGACATATACTGTGGTGCTGTACAGAGAACACCGAGCCAGTCACATCAGTCTCTGTACCAGAAGAGCTTACACTCTAATGTCCCCCCCCCCCCCACAGTCACACACTATTATTATTATACATTTATATATCAAATTGTATATCAGTATATATTGATTATATATTGGTAGATACTTGATGATTATTTGGATTATTATTTTTAAATATTTAATTATTAATTGATATATGTATTGATTATATATATTGATTAGTTACACATTATATATATATATATATATATATATATATATATATATATATACTGTATATATTATAAATATATATACTGATTATATATATATTGATTATATGTCTGATTTGCATTATTTACTAATGTCCCTCCACAGTCACACACTATTATTATTATACATTTATATAGCTCTGACATATACCGCAGTGCTGTACAGAGATCACTGTGCCAGTCACATCAGCCTTTGTACCAGAGGAGCTTACACTCTAATGTCCCCCCGCAGTCACACACTATTATTATTATACATGTATATAGCTCTGACATATACCGCAGTGCTGTACAGAGAACACTGAGCCAGTCACATCAGTCTCTGTACCAGAGGAGCTTACACTCTAATGCCCCCCCCCCCCACAGTCATGCATTACTATTATTATATATTTATATAGCTTGGACATATACTAGAATGCTGTACAGAGAACACTGAGGCATTCATGTCAGTCTCTACAACAGAAGAGCTTACACTCTAATGTCCCTCCGCAGTCACACACTATTATTATTATACATTTATATAGCTCTGACATATACCGCAGTGCTGTACAGAGAACACTGAGAAGGTCACATCAGTCTCTGTACCAGAAGAGCTTACACTCTAATGCCCCCCCCACCCCACAGTCACATGCTATTATTATTATCAATCACCTGCCGCACCTGAAGGGTTCTAATGAGGAAAGTGGCAGGGTCTGCATCCCTTTTGATGTACCTCACCAAAAACAAAAAAATTTTGTTGCAGGGGATGCTCAAAATCTGGCTTGTATGTTATCAGTGAGCCAATCACACATGCAGGAAATGACATAACTCGGGGGTGTTGCCTATACCATCTCTGTACAGAACGCCTCCAGGCGGCCATATTGCATTTTACATTATTTTACATTAATGACAGATTGAAAAAGAAAGGTAATTTTTTTATTACCATTCAATTACAATATGATTTGTGTCGCAAATGTATACACTATATTATTATTATTATATATTTTTTTTATATATATATATTTTTTTTATATTTTTTTTTTCCTCACAAAATTGGAATTGCCCTTTAAGTTTCCTGACATTGTGGCAATGTGTATGCAGCAGATTTAGAGGGGGCCGTTTTGCCGCAATAAGTGGAGTTTTGCTTTAAGTCCAGTGAAGTCTGAGCTCTGTGATTGACCACCGCGGCGCTCAACTCTGCACCGCCCTCGCTATGTAACACCTTTATTTACAAGTTACAGTAAGATGTCTGTTGGGGAACGGCCAGAAGATGCTGTAAGGGGATAAAATCCATCCTGCATGCATTAACAATGGCTGGTATTTACATTATGCGGCTATAGATAGAACGAATCTGCTATCAATCACCTTTATAAGCGTTTCCCGTTATGGAAGCTTATCGGCCGCTCTCTCTGCCCCGGCCCAGAAGAGGCAGCTGCTCCTGCTTGTGATAAAAGCCGGCGATTGGGGGACGGGCTGGAGGGGAATCAATGCCAACCAAGATAACATATAAAAATAAATTGATACTAAATATAATATTCATAAAAATAATACTAATAATAATAATATCATTACTAATATTAACCATGATAATATAAATACTAAAAATAATACTAATAATAATGTTCAAGAATTGATAGGCACCCAAGCTTCCATCTGTGCCCATTATGAGGGGTTACTACCATCCCTGTGCTGAGTTCCCAGGTCTGTACACCTACTGTGCCCATTATGAGGGGTTCCCACCATCCCTGTGCTGAGTTCCCGGGTCTGTAAACCTGCTGTGCCCATTGTGAGGGGTTCCCACCATCCCTGTGCTGAGTTCTCAGGTCTGTACACCTGCTGTGCCCATTATGAGGGGTTCCCACCATCCCTGTGCTGAGTTCCCGGGTCTGTACACCTGCTGTGCCCATTATGAGGGGTTCCCACCATCCCTGTGCTGAGTTCCCAGGTCTGTACACCTGCTGTGCCCATTATGAGGGGTTCCCACCATCCCTGTGCTGAGTTCCCGGGTCTGTACACCTGCTGTGCCCATTATGAGGGGTTCCCACCATCCCTGTGCTGAGTTCCCGGGTCTGTACACCTGCTGTGCCCATTATGAGGGGTCCCACCATCCCTGTGCTGAGTTCCCAGGTCTGTACACCTATTGTGCCCATGATGAAGGGTTATCACCATCCCTGTGCCGAGTTCCCGGGTCTGTACACCTGCTGTGCCCATTATGAGGGGTTCCCACCATCCCTGTGCTGAGTTCCCAGGTCTGTACACCTGCTGTGCCCATTATGAGGGGTTCCCACCATCCCTGTGCTGAGTTCCCGGGTCTGTACACCTGCTGTGCCCATTATGAGGGGTTCCCACCATCCCTGTGCTGAGTTCCCAGGTCTGTACACCTATTGTGCCCATGATGAAGGGTTATCACCATCCCTGTGCTGAGTTCCCTGGTCTGTACACCTGGTGTGCCCATTATGAGGGGTTCCCACCATCCCTGTGCTGAGTTCCCGGGTCTGTACACCTGCTGTGCCCATTATGAGGGGTTCCCACCATCCCTGTGCTGAGTTCCCTGGTCTGTACACCTGGTGTGCCCATTATGAGGGGTTCCCACCATCCCTGAGCTGAGTTATGGTGGGAGACCTCCTGCTTGGAGCATCTAAGAATCTTAAGGACTATAATATCACATATTAGTGACTGAGCGTATTATAACAAGCTCTGACTTCGATGTCCCCTTCTCCGATATAAAGGACATAAAGTATAAAAGGAGAAAAACTCCACCAGCAAGAAAAAACAATGTAACTAGAAGAGAACAATCCACGTCCTTCCCGGACTCCATCCTCTGAGCCCTGCCACCCATATATAATATACAGAAATGAGACACCACTAATAATCCTCGCCATTGATTGGGGCGATTCTGACCCTCCCTCTTACTCAATGGATTACATTAGCTTTAATCATGTTAGTAGATTGGTTTGTGACTATGAATCCCCCTGAAGGGAGACAGCCTGTATTGTGGCCAGTTAATCCACAGGAGGGCTAGCAGAAGGTATGGCTGTGTACAAAGCACATCTGTTCCAATGAGATGATCAATATGTCAATCAATTGACCGGCAGAAACCATCCTGTGCACCGACCTGATACAAAGAGAGGAACGGAGAGTCCTGTATTCAGGAAATGTCATCTTTCCACCAGATATATGGAAATGTTTTATTACTGTCCTAATGTATAATAATAGTGTGTGACTGTGGGGGGGGGGGCATTAGAGTGTAAGCTCCTCTGGTACAGAGACTGATGTGACTGGCTCAGTGTTCTCTGTACAGCACTGCGGTATATGTCAGAGCTTTATAAATGTATAAAATAGTGTGTGACTGTGGGGGGAGGGCATTAGAGTGTAAGCTCCTCTAGTACAGAGACTGGTATGACTGGCTCAGTGTTCTCTGTACAGCACTGCGGTATATGTCAGAGCTATATAAATGTATAAAATAGTGTGTGACTGTGGGGGGAGGTCATTAGAGTGTAAGCTCCTCTAGTACAGAGACTGGTATGACTGGCTCAGTGTTCTCTGTACAGCACTGCGGTATATGTCAGAGCTATATAAATGTATAATAATAATAATAGTGTGTGACTGTGGGGGGGACATTAGAGTGTAAGCTCCTCTGGTACAGAGACTGATGTGACCGGCTCAGTGTTCTCTGTACAGCACTGCAGTATATGTCAGAGCTATATAAATGTATAATAATAATAGTGTGTGACTGTGGGGGGAGGGCATTAGAGTGTAAGCTCCTCTGGTACAGAGACTGGTATGACTGGCTCAGTGTTCTCTGTACAGCACTGCGGTATATGTCAGAGCTATATAAATGTATAAAATAGTATGTGACTGTGGGGGGAGGGCATTAGAGTGTAAGCTCCTCTAGTACAGAGACTGGTATGACTGGCTCAGTGTTCTCTGTACAGCACTGCGGTATATGTCAGAGCTATATAAATGTATAATAATAATAATAGTGTGTGACTGTGGGGGGACATTAGAGTGTAAGCTCCTCTGGTACAGAGACTGATGTGACTGGCTCATGGTTCTCTGTACAGCACTGCGGTATATGTCAGAGCTAAATAAATGTATAATAATAATAATAGTGTGTGACTGTGGGGGGGGGGGGGGGGGGGGACATTAGAGTGTAAGCTCCTCTGGTACAGAGACTGATGTGACTGGCTCATGGTTCTCTGTACAGCACTGCGGTATATGTCAGAGCTATATAAATGTATAATAATAATATGTGCATGTGGTTGAACATTAGAGTGTAAGCTCTTCTGGCGCAGGGACTGGTGCACATGTTTCTGTGGTATATGTGGGCACTATATAAAAAAAACAAAAAAAAAAAAAACTTCTTGCATTTCCCAGGGAATGATTCGCTGAAGGTAGGAGGTGAAGGATCTGTGTCGTTGATATCAGTGAATTTTCTCACTTTCCATATACAAATCTTCCTTCCTCTGATTCTGTGAAATGGAAATGAATGATGTAACAGAATAGCAGCCGGATGACACCCTCCCCCCCCCCCCCCACCCCAACCGATCCCTGGGGTCGGCACGTATCACCTCTGCAGCTGAAGTCATACAAGTACAGACAGGTGCTGAGGGTATGGAGATGTCACCTCATCAATGAGCAGCCACTACACATGAAAGGTGGAAGCCACTGAAGGGAGCCGGCTCTTCACCCTGATCACAGCCATTAATGACAGCTGTGTCTATAGGAGAGGAAGTCATGGGGGGGTTTATGGTTTAATATGGTTGTTATGTCTTCCTAGTGTCACCTCTAGCCTGTACACACTCCTGCCTGTCCGTCATGTCACACATTAATACAACTTCTGCCTGGCCAAGGGCCCATTTGTCTCCCAACTCCCTCACTACAGCTAGAGTAAGCTAATGGTTTGGCCCTATACCAAAACCATTGAGGGCCCCATCTATCCAGTCTCCATTTTTGAATGCAATACCACTAGTGATGCAGAGAACTGCTGGAGGTGCTTGTACAATCTGGCCTCCCTTTTGGTGTCTTGTTGGCCGGTTTCTCTATCAAACAGGGTCATCTTCCTTGAATAAGATCTCTCGAATGGAGCAATGGAGGAAAAAGCAATCAGGTCAACATACCAAAACCATTAAGGGCCCCCCCCCCCCCCATCTCTCCAACCTCCATCTGAAATGCAATACCACTATTGATACAGAGAATTGTCGGATATGCATGTACAGTATCGCCATCCCTTGGTGACTTTTGGCCAGTTTCTCTACCAAGCAGGTTTATTTATCCCCACACAAGATCTCCCGAATAGGGCCATGGAAAAAGAAGCAATTGGGTCAAAATATTAAAAACCATTAAGGTCCCCATTTCTCCAATCTCTATCAGAAATGCAATACTACTACTGATACAGAGAATTGCTGGATTTGCTTGTACAATTTGGCTGTCCCTTGGCATTTTGTTGGCCAATTTTTCTACCAAACAGGGTCGTCTTTCTCACATAAGATCCCTTGAATAGGGCAATGGAGGAAGGAGCAATCATGTCAACATACCAGAACCATTAAGGGCCCCCCATCTCTCCATGCAATACCACAATGGATACAAAGAACTGCTGAAGGTGATTGTATAATATGGCTGTCCTTTGGCGTCTTGTTGGCCGGTTTCTACTCAAAACAAGATCATCTTCCTCACACTAGATCTCCCGATTAAAGCTCTGTAGGAAGAAGCAATCAGGTCAACATACCACAACTAATTAAGGGAGCCCCATCTCTCCAATCTACTCCATCTTAAATGCAATACCACTAGTTATACAAAGAACTGCTGGAGGAGCTTGTACAATCTGGCCATCCCTTGGCGTCTTGTTGGCCAGTTTCTGTACTAAACAGGGCCATCTCCCTTATACAAAATCCCCAAATAGGGCAATGGAGGAAGAAGCAATCGGATCAACATACCATAACCATTAACGACCCCCTCATTTCTCCAATCTCTATCTGAAATGCAATACCACTATTGATACAGAGAATTTCCGGACTTGCTTGTACAATTTGGCTGTCCTTTGACATCTTGTTGGCCAATTTCTCTACCAAACAAGGTCGTCTTCCTCAAATAAGATCTCTTGAATAGGGCAATGGAGGAAGGAGCAATCATGTCAACATACCAGAACCATTAAGGGCCCCCCATCTCTCCATGCAATACCACAATGGATACAAAGAACTGCTGAAGGTGATTGTATAATATGGCTGTCCCTTGGCGTCTTGTTGGCCGGTTTCTACACAAAACAAGATCATCTTCCCCACACTAGATCTCCCGATTAAAGCTCTGTAGGAAGAAGCAATCGAGTCAACATACCACAACTAGTTAAGGGTGCCCCATCTCTCCAATCTCCATCTTAAATGCAATACCACTAGTTATACAAAGAACTGCTGAAGGAGCTTGTACAATCTGGCCAAGGCCATCCCTTGGTGTCTTGTTGGCCAGTTTCTGTACTAAACAGGACCATCTTCCTTATACAAAATCTCCCAAATAGGGCAATGGAGGAAGAAGCAATTGGGTCAACACACCAGAACCATTAAGGCCCCACCATCTCTCCATACAATACCACGATTGATACACAGAACTGCTGGAGGTGTTTGTATAATATGGCCATGCCTTGTTGTCTTGTTGGCCGGTTTCTACACAAAACAAGATCATCTTCGACACAAGAGATCTCCCAATTAAAGCAATGAAGGAAGAAGCAACCAGGGCAACATACCACAACTAATTAAGGGTGCCCCATCACTCCAATCTCCATCTTAAATGCAATATCACTAGTTATACAGAGAACTGCTGGAGGAGCTTGTACAATCTGGCCATCCCTTGGCGTCTTGTTGGCCAGTTTCTGTACTAAACAGGGCCATCTTCCTTACACAAAATCTCCTAAATAGGGCAATGGAGGAAGAAGCAATCGGGTCAACATACTAAAACCATTAGCCCCCCCCCCCCCATCTCTCCAATTCAGTCTTAAATTCAATACCACTATTGATACAGAGAGGTGCTTGCACAATCTGGCCATCCATTGGTGTCTTTTTGGCCAATTTTCTCTACCAAACATGGTCATCTTCCTCAGACAATATCTCCTGTATAGAGCAACCAAACCAATTGCTACAAAATAAGTTATTCTCTTATCACTAGTAGTATTACATTTACAATTGATATTAGACAGATGGGGGGCCTTAGGCTTCAGACCAAAGACTTTGTTTAGGCTGAGATGATATATTTAGTAGGCTGCAGCAACGGGTGATATGTGTCAGACATTTGTGAACACAGCCAAGAACTTCACAGACACCAAGATTTACAGTACATTGTGCCATCATTGAGTCAGCATCTCCGTCCAGGAAACAGAGGAGGACCCTTGCCGTGTGTCCCCTTTTGGCATGATCTCCCTCTACTTCCTGTGCCGGAGACCCCAAGAGCTCCACTTCATAGGCTGGCAAAAGCTACTTTTTTTTTCCCCAGGGTATGTGGGCAGTTTTGTGACATCATCGTGGATGGAGAAGGAGGTAAACTTTCATGGCTATAGATGTTAAAGAACTTCTGGAGGTGCTTGTATAATCTGGCTGCCCCTAGCGTTTGGTTGGTCAGTCTCTCCACCAAAGGGGAATGTTCTCCTTATACAAGATCTCCCGATTGGGACAATGGAGGAAGAAGAAATCAGGTCTAACCATTAGGGGAGCCCCTGTCTCTTCCATCTTTATCATAACTGCAATACCACTAGTGACACAGAGAACTGCTGGAGGTGCTTTTACAATCTGGCCGTCCTTTGGCATCCTGTCGGCCGGTTTCTCCACCAAACAGGGTTGTTCTCATAACACAAGATCTCCCACATACGGCAATGGAGGATCAAGCAATTCGATCAACATACCAAAACCATTAAGGGTGGCTTTTTAATGGTAAAAGGTGGAACTTTTAAGTCCAGAGTCTAGAGGTTTTATTTATTATATATATTTCTATTAGATCTTAAGCTCTTATGAGCAGGGCTCTCTTAACCCCTTTTTTCATATTTTATTGTATTGTAACTGTACTGTCTTCCTTTATATTGTATATAAGTGCTGCGCAAACTATTGGCGCTGTCCAGGTCCGGTGTAATTATAATAATAATTTATAGGAAGACAAGTCATGGAAAGTGATGCTTATGAGTTATGACCATGCTATTTAAAAGAATCAGCTCTAGGCCCTGAAAGACCATGTCACTGACTCCAGCTATATACTGTACGTGTGACACGCAGTATTGTGTATATGCTGCACTGTCATCATATACGTTATTATCAGTGTTATCAGCCTGACACATACATGTTATTTTATCTATTCGCTGTTGAGGGTGGGCCTCATTCTTTCACCTCTGGCCATCTATAATCCCAGGAGCTGAAGAATAATCTTCTACAACATTCACATATGCATTGTTCCTCCCTAAGAACTTAACTTAAAATAATTTTAATAATACTTAAAATAAGAACCCAACCACACAGAGATAGAGATGTTTCCTATAGTCTCCCACACAAGCATGTGTCTGCAGGACCCTACAAGTGCTATGAGTGCTCACCTTCTGTCTCTATTATGAGGGGTTCCCACCAACCCTGTCCTAATGGCTGTTGTGCCCATTATGCGAGGTTCCCACCATCCCTGTGCTGAGTTCCTGGGTCTGTACACCTGCTGTGCCCATTATGCGGGGTTCCCACCATCCCTGTGCTGAGTTCCTGGGTCTGTACACCTGCTGTGCCCATTATGAGGGGTTCCCACCATCCCTGTGCTGAGTTCCTGGGTCTGTACACCTGCTGTGCCCATTATGCGGGGTTCCCACCATCCCTGTGCTGAGTTCCTGGGCCTGTACACCTGCTGTGCCCATTATGCGGGGTTCCCACCATCCCTGTGCTGAGTTCCTGGGTTTGTACACCTGCTGTGCCCATTATGAGGGGTTCCCACCATCCCTGTGCTGAGTTCCCGGGTTTGTACACCTGCTGTGCCCATTATGCGGGGTTCCCACCATCCCTGTGCTGAGTTCCCAGGTCTGTACACCTGCTGTGCCCATTATGCGGGGGTTCCCACCATCCCTGTGCTGAGTTCCCGGGTCTGTACACCTGCTGTGCCCATTATGAGGGGTTCCCACCATCCCTGTGCTGAGTTCCCGGGTTTGTACACCTGCTGTGCCCATTATGCGGGGTTCCCACCATCCCTGTGCTGAGTGCCCAGGTCTGTACACCTGCTGTGCCCATTATGAAGGGTTCCCACCATCCCTGTGCTGAGTGCCCAGGTCTGTACACCTGCTGTGCCCATTATGAGAGGTTCCCACCATCCCTGTGCTGAGTTCCCGGGTCTGTACACCTGCTGTGCCCATTATGAGGGGTTCCCACCATCCCTGTGCTGAGTTCTCGTGTCTGTACACCTATACAGTATATTATCCTATGACTGGAATGATCATAACATGTATTGTATTGTCCGGGTTCACCCGAGAGTACTATTAAACTGTTGGGTATCACATGATCACATTACTATCTGTAGCAGACAATGGGAAGGTAAACGTGTTGAGCAGGAACAGGATATCGGCCACCCACAGAGGGACAAATGATCAGTTTATATAGACAGGGGAAAGAGCAGAAAAACAAGAAAATCTGGAGTCATTTGTCAGCGTCATTAGCTCCACGCAGCATGAAATAAAACAAAGGGGACGGCAGGATATGGCGGTCAGCACAGCGGCCTCGCCTGCGCACACCTTAGCAACTGATACATACTCTCCATACCTCCCAACCAGCTTCTTATACATCTTAAATAATGCCAACATCGTCTGTGGCACGGTACAAAGCCAGACTCAAAAACATTGACGCAAACACAAAAAACATCATTATTCAGCAACTTTTTTTTTACTACTGATCTTCAGGGTAGCGGACTACTGAATACTGAGAAAGGGCAACACAAGTGTGGCAGCCCCCCCCCTCCCCACCACACCATATGATTGGTCCCCCCCCCCCCTCCCGAAAGGCGGTCACACAATATTTTCATTACATTCATTGCACAACCGACAGTCCTGTATTGCATGTGAGGATGGCGAAGGCCTGCCCACAACCTGGGGCAGGGCCACTGTTAAGGCAGTAGAGCCAGCCCTCCTGTACCGGGCCCAGGTCCCATCAGTTCAGGAGCAATGGCTCTACTGCCTTATTGCTAGCTCTTGTGGCTCCTCCTGCAGCTCCACTGGCCTCTCCTTGTTCTTCCTCAAGCTTCACTGCAGGGGGATCGGTATCTGCGTCCCCACCCCCCTGCTGACCAGTCCTTCATGTTTGCCCCCTCCCCTGTAGAATTGCCAGCTTCCCTCCTCTCCCGCCAGCAGCTGCTGAGGGCGCACGGGGGGGATGTTTCAAGATGGGGGTGGGGGGTTGTGTGGCAAATATGTCCTATTTACCAGCCTATTCCTTTCCTGAATGAACACAGTGAGTGATTGGCATCGATCACTCACTGCGTCTATTCATGACTGAAGCATAGTAAATTGTGTTTACTATGCTTTGGTTTGTGAATGAACAGGGAGCATCAGAGCGCTTCCTGTTCAATCACTGTCCAGTGCAGCTGAGGCTGCAGAGAAAGGGACTGGGGGAATCTCTGTCCTCAGTCCCTTTCTCTGTCTCAAATGTGAGACATTAACGGTCTGTTTCACCAAAGCCCCCCCCCCCCCCCAACAAGGCTGTTAAAGGGTCGCTGGTTCGAATCCCAAACACACCATCCGGTTGACATGCTGGTAAGTTAATTGGATCCTGTCTAAATTGGCCCTATTATGTATGAATTTGTTAGGGACCTTAGATTGTGGGCTACTTGAGGGCAGGGACTCATGTGAATGTTCAATGTATATGTAAAGCGCTGCGTAAATTCACAGAGCTATATAAGTACCTTATATAAGAAATAAGTACCTTATATAAGAAATAAAAAAATAAAATAAAATAAAAGAATGTAAAAAAAAAAAAAAAGCTACTACAAGGATTAAACTTTTTTTTTTTTGTTCAGCTTTAAGGACTCGTTTTCTATGATACCACAGAGCTGGTGTGGTGCAAGATGTTCGGTGTGCGGTGCAGTGTGCGATGCAGTGTGCAATGTGCGCTGTGTGATGTGCGGTGTGCAATGTGCGCTGTGTGATGTGCGGTGTGCAATGTGTGGTGTGCGGTGCGATGTGCGGTGCGGTGTGTGATGTGCGGTGTGCAATGTGTGGTGTGCGGTGCGGTGTGTGTGATGTGTGGTGCGGTGTGTAATGTGCGGTGTGAGGTGCACTGTGCAATGCGGTGTGCAATGTGTGGTGCGGTGTGTAATGTGCGGTGCGGTGTGTGGTGTGCTTTGCGGTGTGTGATGTGCGGTGTGCAATGTGTGGTGCGATGCGGTGTATGATGTGCGGTGTGTAATGTGCGGTGCAGTGTGCAATGTGCGTTGTGCGGTGCGGTGTGCGCTGCGGTGTGCAATGTGTGATCTGTGGTGTGCGGTGCCGTGTGCAATGTGCGGTGTGCGATGCGGTGTGTGATGTGCAGTGCGGTGTGTAGTGTGCGGTGTGTGATTTGCGGTGTGGTGTGTAATGTGCGGTGTGTGGTGCGGTGTGTGATGTGCGGTGCGGAGTGTAATGTGCGATGTGCGGTGTGTAATGTGCGGTGCGGTGTGTGATGTGTAGTGTACGGTGCAGTGTGCAATGTGCGTGTGTGATGTGCGGTGTACGGTGCGGTGTGCAATGTGCAGTGTGATGTGTGGTGCGATGTGCGGTGCGGTGTGTAATGTGCGGTGCGGTGTGTGGTGTGCGATGTGTGGTGCGCGATGTGCGGTGCAGTGTGCGGTGTGCGATGTAGTGTTCGGTGTGTGATGTGCAGTGCGGTGTGCGATGTGGTATGCGATGTGGTGTGCGGTGTGTGATGTTGTGTGCGATGTAGTGTGCGGTGTACGGTGTGGTGTGCAATGTGCGGTGTGGTGTGCGGTGCAATGTGCGGTGCGGTGTGCGATGTGCGGTGTGCGGTGTGGTGCGTGATGTGTGGTGTGCGATGTGCGGTGCGCGATGTGCGGTGCAGTGTGCGGTGTGCGATGTAGTGTGCGGTGTGTGATGTGCGGTGCGGTGTGCGATGTGGTATGCGATGTGGTGTGCGATGTGGTGTGCTGTGTGTGATGTGCGGTGCAGTGTGCGGTGTGCGATGTAGTGTGCGGTGTGTGATGTGCGGTGCGGTGTGCGATGTGGTATGCGATGTGGTGTGCGGTGTGTGATGTGCTGTGCAGTGTGCGATGTAGTTTGCGGTGTGCGGTGCAGAAAAATGTAGCACGTCTGTTGTATTCCGCACTGCACGGGACGTGACGGCACCGCATACCACTGCAAAGCAGAGCAAAGCACCACGCACCTCTGCTGTGCAGAGATATGAATAAAGTGGGACAATGTGAGACTTTAAATAAAGTTGTAAAAAAAAAAAGAAACTGGCGGTAGATCGGTGTTTTACTGTGGGGGGAAGTGCGAACGCAAGCTAAAAAAAAAAAGCAGACTCAACGGAACAAAAGGTTTGTTACTTTTCTGCTTCTATGTTTCTTTTTCTGATCTCCTTTTCCAGTTTTGCAGACTTTTAAGTGTAGCAAATTTTTAATAAAGAATGTAACAAAATTGTCTACAAAGCTGCAGAATACAAAGTGCCGGATGACCGAAAGGAAAAAAAAACAGAGCTGATCCCCAGACAAACTTAATTGTCACTTTCACCCCCTTCCTGCCCAGGCCAATGTCCAGCTTTCAGAACTGTCACACTTTGAATGACAATTGCGCGGTCATGCAGCACTGTACACATCTGACATTTTTATCATTTTTTGGGGACAGGCAGAGCTTTCTTTTGTGGTGTTTAATCATCACTGTTTTTTTTTTTTTGCTAAACAGACTGAAAAAAGACTGGAAAAAAAAAGTTTTTCTTAGTTTCTGTTTAAAAATTTTGTAAATAAGTAATTTCTCTCCCTTACTGGTGTGCGCTGATGAGGCGGCACTGATGAAGTTGCACTAATATGCAGCACTGATAGGCTGTACTGATGGGCACTGATGAAGCTGCACTGATGGGCATTGATGAGGCGGCACTGATGAAGTGGCAATAATATGCAGCACTGATGAGGCTGTACTGATGGGCACTGATGAGGCGGCACTGATGAAGTGGTACTAATATGCAGCACTGGTAGGCTGTACTGATGGGCACTGATGAGGCGGCACTGATGAAGTGGCAATAATATGCAGCACTGATGAGGCTGTACTGATGGGCACTGATGAGGCGGCACTGATGAAGTGGTACTAATATGCAGCACTGGTAGGCTGTACTGATGGGCACTGATGAGGCGGCACTGATGAAGTGGTACTAATATGCAGCACTGGTAGGCTGTACTGATGGGCACTGATGAGGCGGCACTGATGAAGTGGTACTAATATGCAGCACTGGTAGGCTGTACTGATGGGCACTGATGAGGCGGCACTGATGAAGTGGTACTAATATGCAGCACTGATAGGCTGTACTGATGGGCACTGATGAAGCTGCACTGATGGGCACGGATGAGGCGGCACTGATGAAGTGGCAATAATATGCAGCACTGATGAGGCTGTACTGATGGGCACTGATGAGGCTGCACTGATGGGCACTGATGAGGCGGCACTGATGAAGTGGCAATAATATGCAGCACTGATGAGGCTGTACTGATGGGCATTGATGAGAGTGCAGTGATGGGGACTGTTATGCTGGCCATACACTATACAAAAAATCGGCCAAACCCATTAAAAAAAAAAACATTCGGCCGTGAACGCAAATGATATGTAGCACTGATGAGCAGTTAAGGGGCGGCACTAATGAGCAAGCACTGAAGGGCAGCACTGATTAATGCTGGGCACTGTTGAGGTAGCACTGATAATCAGGGCACTGATTATCTGTGCAGATCTCCCCTGTGGGGAAATGCCGCTGATCAGTGTGAGAAGAATGACGATAACCGGCATTTCCTTGTTTACATTGCGATTGGACACAGCTGATCACATGGGCAAAGAGCCTCGCCATGGGCGAGATCAGTGACGCACCGTGCCCCAGGGAGCATGCGAAGACGTCATATGTCAATTGACAATATGGCGGGCAGGAGGTGGATAAAGTGGATCTTCACTGTATCTGAGCACCACAAACTAAAAACACTATTTTATTCATTTTTTACTATTCAAAGCAACACCCCCCACCCATCATTTGTTGAGAAATCACTTTGAAAATCACCCTCCTAACATTTCTGCACGTGGCCATCTTGAGTAAGGGCAAATGATTCATGTAGCATTTACTTCCTGGAATCCATCTACCCTTAGTTCAGGCACGGAGAATGTGCTTAGCTGAGAAAATCCCTCCTCCTCTCCTCCCCTCCTGAAGACGTCTGGGATGTATGACATCATCTGCCTAGGCAAGAAACCAGGAAGTAACGTAAAAAAAAAAAAAAAGAAAAAGTAAAACAAGTAAATACAATATACTTTCCTATCTATTTACTAATGCTAGCAGCTTGAGGATTAAAAATAATCAGTGTTGATTGGGAGAGTAAAGTTCCGCTTTAAACCAGGTCAAATTTTGGAAAGGAGAAATTGAATGTCATTCTAAGACCCATCATGGGAGGACGTCCTTGTCTGTGCTGAGGACCAGTGAGAAAGTGACATGATCGCGAAAAACATCTTCAACCAGTGGCCCGAGAAACACATGCGGTTGTCAGATTTGTTTTATTAGTGTTGCTTGTGGCAGCTGTTCAGCAGGTGCTGTCCTCCCATCTGTCTGAACCCCCCCCCCCCCCGCATTTTATCCGGCCCACAAACATGAGGCTGGGCCAAGGAGTTCTAAAGGAAGAGTGCGGTGTATTGCCACTCTTCGTTTAACTTTTAAATCATTTTGTATATTTAGTTGCTCTCCTTACTTTTGATACTATATTACTGGAATAGATGTGATGTAGTAGTGTGATGTAGTAGTGTGATGTAGTAGTGTGAGTAGTAGTGTGATGTAGTAGTGTCATGTAGTAGTGTCATGTAGTAGTGTGATGTAGTAGTGTGATGTAGTAGTGTGATGTAGTAGTGTGATGTAGTAGTGTGATGTAGTAGCAGTCCCTACTACAGTGATTTCCAGCTTCTACAGGGGTCCTACCGGTATGCCACATACATGGTTACATTGCTCCAAGTTGGACCAATGTAACTATACACAAATATCCATACGTGGAATTTAGCTCTAGTGGACGATCTTTCTCATCCTACTATTGCATAGTTACCCTTAGCTGTAGCTATGTTCTACCTGAGAAAAACCCATGGGGTGCTCCTCTCCATGGACAACCTGTGACAAAACCACTACTAGTCCTGCATTGGAGGCATCCCATCTGGAGCTACTAAGACCCTTAGATCAGTCAGAGGAGCTTCCAGAGATGCCAAATTAGGCATGAACCATCTGTAGTAGCCCACTACGACTAGGAAAGCATACCAGCTTTTTGGAAAGGGAGTGGGACCAGGTCTGTAAAGTTTCTAAAGTTTGCTAACTTGTGGTCTTGCTAGCATCTTCCATAATGTACCCAAGGTACTTTACTTCCTCTGTTCCCTTTGCACTGAACCCTAATGACCATGGTGTAATAGACTATGGCACCAATGGGTAACTTTTGATACCTACATGGATGCCAACAACCCTAAGGGTTTTTGTCACAGGCCCAACTTTACCAATCATGGTGTCCTGTTCCAGGGTCACCATACTCCCCAAATTCAGGAGAGCCTTGTTTAAAGTGGAAGTAAACCCTTCTGTCGTTTTCAGTCAAGGAAGCTGCCATCTTGGCCTCTAATGATTCTTCAACTGCCATAATGCTGCACATGTGATCAGTTATGAAACCAGCCATTGGATGGTTTGAAAGTTTGGTTGAGAGCACAACCAATGTGAAAGTTAGCATTTCCAGCATGCCGGGAATGTAAGTGTTTTTTGATACTGGGTTTACTCCCGCTTTAAGACCAAGGTGAGGATCACCTTCCCCAAGACCAGTAGAGCCCTGCTTAGGACCAAGTTGAGGTTCATCTTCTCCAAGTCTAGGAGAGCTTTGCTTAGGACCAAGTTGAGGCTCGTCTTCTCCGAATCGGGGGAGGCTTGCTTAAGACCAAGTTGAGGATCATACTCCCAAGTCTAGGAGAGCCTTGCTTAAGACCAAGTGGAAGATCACTTTCCCCCGAGACCAGGAGAGCCTTGCTTAAGACCGAGATAAGTATCACCTTCCCTAAGTGCAGGAGAGCCTTGCTTATGACCAAATCAAGGATCCCACTCCCTGAGTCCAGGAGAGCCTTGCTTAGGACCAAGTTGAGGATCACCTTTCCCAAGTCCAAGAGAGCCTTGCTTAGGACCAAGTTGGGGATCATACTCCCTAAGTCTAGGTGAGCCTTGCTTAAGACTAAGTTGAGGATCACCTTCTCCTCGAATCCAGTAGAGCCTTGCTTAGGACCAAGTTGAGGATTACCTTCCCCAAGTCCAGGACAATCTTGCATAGGACCAAGTTGAGGATCATACTCCCCAAGTCCAGGAGAGCCTTGCTTAAGACAGAGTTGAGTATCACCTTCCCTAAGTGCAGAAGAGCCTTGCTTAAGACCAAATCAAGGATCCCACTCCCTGAGTCCAGGAGAGCCTTGCTTAGGACCACGTTGAGGATCACCTTCCCCGAGTCCAAGAGAGCCTTGCTTAGGACCAAGTTGGGGATCATACTCCCTAAGTCTAGGTGAGCCTTGCTTAAGAACAAGTTGAGGATCACCTTCCCGAGTCCAGGAGAGCCTTGCTTAGGACCAAGTTGAGGATCACCTTCCCCGAGTCCAGGAGAGCCTTGCTTAGGACCAAGTTGAGGATCATACTCCCCAAGTCCAGGAGAGCCTTGCTTAGGATAAGATTGAGGATCATCTTCCCCAAGTCCAGGAAAGCTTTGCTTAGAACCATGTTGAGGATCACAGAAAATTCAAAGCTCACTTCACATGAGGTAGGGTACATTTTGACCCCAAGCCCTAAACCAAACGCCCCCTAAGCACTAACCTAACGTGAGCCATAACCCTAAACCAATTCCCTTTTCCGTATGCCTCCCTCATCTTATACCAACATCCTATACTAACACAACGCTAGAATGCAAAAAGCTGTGGATACCAATGAATCTTAAACCGGCACTCCACCATGCAACAGGGCCTCCCAGTGCCAGACTGGTGAGCAGTGGACAATGGGAAGTTAATATAAAGACATAATTCAGGTACTTCTACTATCAGCATACAAACCAACAAACCCAAGATTGCTTTAAAGTTTGGCCTTCTATATATCTGTATCTATAGGACAGTGGTCTCCAAGCTGCAGCCTGGGGGCATTATGCGGCCCTTTGTTTCCTCTATCAGGCCCTCCGGACACTATTCCTTCCCTTGATACAAGGCACTATTCCTTCTACACCAACAATGGGGCATACTTCCTGTCACTGACCCCAACAATGGGGCACTATTTTTCCCACTGACACCAATGATGACACACTATTCCTCCCACTGGCATCAACTGCAAGGCCCTATTCTTCCCATTGACTTCAATGATGGGGCACTATTCCTTGCCCTGATACCAACAATGAGGCACTATTCCTCCCACTGACACCAATGATAGGCACTATTCCTTCCACTGATACCAACAATGAGGCACTATTCCTCCCACTGACACCAATGATAGGCACTATTCCTTCCAATGATACCAACAATGAGGCACTATTCCTCCCACTGAAACCAATGATAGGCACTATTCCTCCCCGATACCAAAAAAATGGGGCAATATTCCTCTCACTGACACCAATGATGGACACTATTCCTCCAACTGATACCAACGAGTCACCATTCCTCCCACTGATACCAATGATGGGGCACTATTCCTTTCACTGATACCAACAATGGGGCACTATTCCTCCCACTGACACCAATGTTGGGCACTGTTCCTTGCCCTGATACCAACAAGGGAGCACTATTCCTCCCAGTGACACCAATGATGGACACTATTCCTCCAACTGATACCAACGAGTCACCATTCCTCCCACTGATACCAATGATGGGGCACTATTCCTTTCACTGATACCAACAATGGGGCACTATTACTCCCACTGACACCAATGTTGGGCACTGTTCCTTGCCCTGATACCAACAAGGGAGCACTATTCCTCCCAGTGACACCAATGATAGGACACTATTCCTTCTACTGACACTGATGATGGGACACTATTTATTCCTCTAATACTGGCAATGGGGCACTTTTCCTCTCATTGACTCTAATGATGGGGCACTATTCCTCCCACTGAGGCCAATGATGGGGCACTATTCCTCCCACTGATACCAATGATGGGACACTATTCCTCCCACTGACACCAATGATGGGGCATTATTCCTCCTACTGATAACAATGATGGGGCACTATTCCTCCCAATGATACCAAAGATGGGGAATCATTCCTTCCACTAATACCAATGATGGGGCACTATTCCTTCCACTAATACCAATGATGGGGCACTATTCCTTCCACTAATACCAATGATGGGGCACTATTCCTTCCACTAATACCAATGATGGGGCACTATTCCTTCCACTGATACCAATGATGGGGCACTATTTCTCCCACTGATACCAATGATGGGGCACTATTCCTTCCACTGATACCAATGATGGGGCACTATTCCTTCCACTAATACCAATGATTGGGAAACTATTCCTCCCACCGACACCAATGATGGGGCACTATTCCTCCCACTGATACCAATGATGGGGCACTATTCCTCCCACTGACACCAATGATGGGGCACTATTCCTCCCACTAATACCAATGATGGGGCACTATTCCCCCCACTAATACCAATGATGGGGCACTATTCCTCCCACTGATACCAATGATGGGGCACTATTCCTTCAACTAATACCAATGATGGGGCACTATTCCCCCCACTAATACCAATGATGGGGCACTATTCCTCCCACTAATACCAATGATGGGGCACTATTCCCCCCACTAATACCAATGATGGGGCATCGTTCACTCCCATTGATGCCAGGGCATTTTCCACTCACGCTGTCTTAAGGACAGCCAACTTTACTCATAAAGTTTGGAGGCCCCTGCTATAGAACATCATGGTAAAAAGGGGCATTGGACCACCAATATCACAGTTGGCGAACGGTCAGCATAGCGATTACCGGTTGCAGACATTATACTGACAAAGCCCTTACAGATTTTTGCATATGACAGGGTTAACCCCCCCCCCCCCCCCCGATCGACTTTGTATACAGTGATGCAAATTGTCCATCCGCGTCCAGAATTTGCCTAATCTACCAGACTTTGCTGAGTGCCGCCATGTGCCTGTGGCGGGTTGCATCTGCGGAGTGCAGCTGTGCCGGGTGCAGGTGTTGCTCAGCTCTTCTCTCCCTGGCAGGCCCGTGTGTGTGTGTGTGTGTGTGTGTTTGTGCATGTGGGTTTCCCAGCCTGTCAGGACGGCTACGTCAGCCTCACTGGCTGGCTGCCCAAAGCGAAGACTTTCGCTAATGAAGGGATATCCCCACACGCTTCCTCTTTCTTTCTTTCTTTTTTTTTTTTTTTTGGGGTTTGTGCTCTTGGTAGGCAGCCAGAACGGCTGTGGGAAGCAGCATGCAAACAAGGGCTTGACAGAAGATTAGCACCGTGCAGGCAAGACGTATCGCCGTGTGACATGACCAACGTGCCTGCCGCCTCCTGTCACCGGGGATCCTGTGTCACTGACGCAGGCCGCCCCACGCCGCAACACTCATTTGTTTTCTACTTGCAAATTGATGGTTGTCCCTGGTTAAATCAGCTGTCCTGGGATAATTTCCTCCCCCCCTAAGTGTGCTCCTGTTCCTGGGCAGCTGCACCTTTATAATCCCATTAAAAAAAAATAAAGAAACTGTATCTACAGTGCCTTGAAAAAGTATTCATACCCCTTGAAAAAAGTCCCTCTCTAGATGTGCAAAGCTGGTAGAGACATCCCCAAATAGACTTGCAGCTGTAATTGCAGTGAAAGGCGGTTCTACAAAATATTGACTCAGGGGGGCGCCATACAAATGCCCCCCCACACTTTTAACCTATTTATTTGTAAAAAAAAAAAAATTGGGCCTCTTGGCTGCTTCTCTAATGAATGCTCTCTTTGCCCGGCCTGTCAGTTTAGGTCAGGCTTTCTCAACCTTTTAACCCTAGAGGAACCCCAAAAATAATTTTGTATGTCTCGAGGAACCCTTACTAAATCCAAATCATCAGGGCTCAATAGGAACAATGCTCCTTATATTAGTGGTCAATAGGAAGAATGCCCCCCTTAAAGTGGTGTTTAGAATGCCACCCTTAAAGTGGTGTTTAGAATGCCACCCTTAAAGTGGTGTTCAGAATGCCACCCTTAAAGTGGTGTTTAGAATGCCCCCCTTAAAGTGGTGTTTAGAATGCCCCCCTTAAAGTGGTGTTTAGAATGCCACCCTTAAAGTGGTGTTCAGAATGCCACCCTTAAAGTGGTGTTTAGAATGCCACCCTTAAAGTGGTGTTCAGAATGCCACCCTTGAAGTGGTGTTTAGAATGCCACCCTTAAAGTGGTGTTCAGAATGCCACCCTTAAAGTGGTGTTTAGAATGCCCCCCTTAAAGTGGTGTTTAGAATGCCACCCTTAAAGTGGTGTTTAGAATGCCCCCCTTAAAGTGGTGTTTAGAATGCCACCCTTAAAGTGGTGTTCAGAATGCCACCCTTAAAGTGGTGTTTAGAATGCCACCCTTAAAGTGGTGTTCAGAATGCCACCCTTGAAGTGGTGTTTAGAATGCCACCCTTAAAGTGGTGTTTAGAATGCCACCCTTAAAGTGGTGTTTAGAATGCCCCCTTTAAAGTGGTGTTTAGAATGCCACCCTTAAAGTGGTGTTTAGAATGCCACCCTTAAAGTGGCGTTTAGAATGCCCCCCTTAAAGTGGTGTTTAGAATGCCCCCCTTGAAGTGGTGTTTAGAATGCCACGCTTAAAGTGGTGTTCAGAATGCCACCCTTAAAGTGGTGTTTAGAACGCCCCCTTTAAAGTGGTGTTTAGAATGCCACCCTTAAAGTGATGTTTAGAATGCCACCCTTAAAGTGGTGTTTAGAATGCCACCCTTAAAGTGGTGTTTAGAATGCCCCCCTTAAAGTGGTGTTTAGAATGCCCCCCTTAAAGTGGTGTTTAGAATGCCCCCCTTAAAGTGGTGTTTAGAATGCCCCCCTTAAAGACAGCTGAAAAGATATTTGGTGTCATGCTGCTGGCTCTTGAACTCTGTAGGCATCATCAAATAGGTGGTTCATCAGCCACAGCTCAAGGAACCCCTAGCAACCTCTGGAGGAACCCTGGTGGAGAATGGCTGGTTTAGGTGAATGGCCATGTCTTGGTAGGTTTGAAGTTGTGCCATACTCTTTAAATTTGGGTCTCATCTGACCAGAGCACCTTCTTCCACATGTTTGCTGTGTCCCCCACATGGCTTCTCACAAACTGCAAACTGGACTTCTTATGGATTTCTTTCACCAATGTCTTTCTTCTTGTCACTCTTCCATAAAGGGCAGATTTGTGGAGAACACGACTAAGCCCCTGTACACACGGTCAGAGATTCCGACAACCAAATCCGTCGGATTTTGTCCGACGGATTTTGTCCGAAACTGTTGCATACACACGGTCAGATGAAGTTGTCGGAAAATCCAATCGTTCAGAACGTGATGACGTAATTTCGTTACGACGGGACTACGTTCAGGCTAGTAGCCAATAGCTTTGATGTAGGAATTTGATCTGAGCATGCGTGGCACTTTGTCCGATCGGAATTCTCTACACATGATCGGAGTATGTCCGATCGGAGCATTTTGTCGGAAAATATGTCCAGCAAGTTGGAAAATTTGGTCCGACGGATATTCCGATGGAAACAGTCCGATGCATACCACACACAGTCTGATTATCCGAAAAAAAAAGGTCCGATCGGACACATTCCATCGGAATCTCCGACCGTGTGTACAAGGGCTAATAGTTGTCCTGGGGACAGATTCCCCCCCCCCCCCCCTGAGCTGTGGATCTCTGCAGCTCCTCCAGAGTTACCATGGACCTCTTGGCTGCTTCTCTGATGAATGCTCTCCTTGCCCGGCCGGTCAGTTTAGGTGGACGGCCATGTCTTGGTAGGTGTGCAGTTGTGCCATACTCTTTCCATTTTCGGATGATGGATTGAACAGAGCTCCGTGAGATGTTCAAAGCTTGGGAGATTTTTTTTATAACCTAACCCTGCTTTATACTTCTCCACAACTTTATTCCTGACCTGTCATCTGATTGCCTCTGGGATCAGGAAGGAATTTTTGCTGTAGCAAATTGGATCATGCTTTTCTGATTTTTTTTTTTTTTTTTTGCCTTCCTCTGGATCAACTGTGGGTATATGGGATTGTATGATATTTTTTATTTTATTTATATATACATATTTATATATATATATATTATATATATATATTATATATATATATATATATATATATATATATATATATATATATATATATATATATATATATATATATATATATATATATATATATATATATTTTTTTTTTTTTTTTTTTTTTGGTTGAGCTAGATGGACTTGTGTCTTTTTTCAACCTAACTATGTAACTATGTCTAGTGTGTTTCTTGCCCTTCATAACGCTGTTTGTTCACTAAATCTTGCCATACACCTATAGATTATCTTCAGATTTTCTATGGTTAGATGGAAAAAGTGCAACAGATTTCTCCATGTTCGCTAAACTGTGTGAATGGAGGAATCTCCCTCTTTTTCCATCTAACCGTAGAAAATTTGCAGATAATCTATAGGTGTATGGCCAGCTTAAGGTTCTCCAAAAAACCTCAGAGGGCTTCACAGAACAGCTGTATTTATACTGAGATTAAATTACACACAGGTGGACTCTATTTACTAATTAGGTGACTTCTGAAGGCAATTGGTTCCTCTAGATTTTAGTTAGGGGTATCAGAGTAAAGGGGGCTGAATACAAATGCTCCCCCCACACTTTTCACATATTTATTTGTCAAAAAATTTGTAAAACCATTTATCATTTTCCTTCCACTTCACAATTATGTGCCACTTTGCGTTGGTCTATCACATAAAATCCCGATTAAAATCTCAATAAAATACATTTACTTTTTTTAGTTGTAACATGACAAAATGTAGATCATTTCAAGGGGGTGTGAATACTTTTTTAAGGCACTGTAGATGGAGCCCATGTTAACCCATTGTTATCAACTGCATGTGCAAAAATATAGAAGTAAAAAAAAAAAAAAAAAAAATCAGGAAATGTAATTGCAAATCCAGATATTTAAGTAAAATTAAAGTGGTACCAAACGCAAACATTTCAGAAGTTCTCAAAAATCTATAAATAAACAAAATACAAATAATAAAAAAAAAATAATACCTAAAAGTTTTCAAAAATGAATAAATAAAAAAAATACAAATAAATAAATTAAAAAAAAAACTAAACATTATCAAAAATGAATAAATAAACAAAATACAAATAATAATAAAAAAAATAATACCTAAAAGTTTTCAAAAATCAATCAATAAAAAAAAAAAATACAAATAAATAAATTAAAAAAAAAACCTAAACATTATCAAAAATGAATAAATAAATAAAATACAAATAAATAACAACTAAAAGTTCTCAAAAAATGAATAAATAAACAAAATACAAATCAATAAAAAATAAATAATAACTAAACGATATCAAAAATCAATAAATATACAAAATAAAAATAAATAAAAATAAAAGTTATAAAAAATAAATAAATAAACAAAATACAAATTAATAATAAATAAAAGTTATCAAAAATAAGTAAATAAACAAAATACATTTTTTTTTATAATAATAAAATAGTTATCAAAAAGCAACAATTATTATATTGCAGTTTACCAATTCTTAGATATTTATCGTAGTTATTTATTTATTTTTCTTTTTTTAGGCTTTCTTTCTTTGATTTCTGTTTGCTGTAACTGATTATAAGTGTTAGTCAATAGCGTGTGACAGTGGAGGGACATTAGAGTGTAAGCTCCTCTGGTACAGAGACTTATGTGGCTGGCTCAGTGTTCTCTGTACAGCTCTGCAGTATATGTCAGAGCTATTGGAATGGTTTGATGTTCTTTGCCCTTGATTGGAGTATATTCTGGGGGTTATACTTGCTGTGAAGGATAATGGTGCACGCTCTGCCCATGGCCCACCCTACCCTCCCCCCCCCCCCACAGCTGAGCACATGATACAGCTGTTGGGATATTATTAAATGCGGTCCTGACACGGGGGACACGCCCAGGCCGCGTGAATTGATTAGCACAGATGAGGATCAATCTGTACTATGACAATAAGTAAGTTGTCTGTTTTTAATGACGCCGATGTGGTCACATTAACTGTTTTTTATTAGTCCCTATTCACCGTCAGAGCGAACGACCACGGATGAGGAAGGTTGTAGGAAGAACGATTGGGCGCCATTAGTCGGGGGGTCAAACAAACTTGAAAAAAAAAAAAAAGCTACAAAAATTCACAAACTTCATCTATCGCTAAATGCCTGATCTTTATTTCAGCCGTGTGACTGTAACCTCTAAAACTGATTGGACCGAAAATAACCGTCACTTTAAAAAAAAATAAAGCTTCTGCTCCGTGAATTTCATATGGCTTTTTTTTTCAACAATGGCTTTCTTTTTGCCACTCTTCCATAAAGGCCAGATATGTGGAGTGCGCGACTAATGCCGCGTACCCACGGTCGGGATTTCAGCTAGCAGAAGACCGATGAGAGCTTTTCAACGGAAAATGCGACCGCGTGTACGCTCCATCGGAATTTAGCTGGCCGAATTCCCGCCAGCAAAAATTTGAGAGCAGGTTCTCAATTTTTTCCGACGGAAAAAACTTTTTATCAGAAATTAGGATCGCGTGTATGCAATTCCGACGCGCAAAAACTCACGCATGCTCAGATTCAACTACGAGATGGAAGCTATTGGCTACTGGGTATTGAACTTCCTTTTTCTTGCCCGGCCGGTCAGTTTAGGTGGACGGCCATGTCTTGGTAGGTCTGCAGTTGTGTTATACTCTTTCCATTTTCCGATGATGTATTAAACAGAACTCCGTGAGATGTCCAAAGCTTGGGATATTTTTTTATAACCTAAACCTGCTTTATACTTCTCCACAACTTTATCCCTGACCTGTCTGGTGTGTTCCTTGGCCTTCATGATGCTGTTTGTTCACTAATGCCTCATTTCCAGGAATGGTTTCGGGCGGGTACAGCTTGGAAGGGTTAGAATTGTCCGGCCTACTCAAGAGCGCGTTTCCACTGCAAGTCGGACCGCCAGGGGCCATACAGGGCTTAGAAAAAATGCCTTTGACGTGAGCATTGACGTTTTTTTTTCTGTCCGCCAATCAGTGGAATGTATTGTGTGATGCCAGTAGCTCCGCCCTAACCGTACCGTACCATTTCCTATGGCCCCACATCTGAAGCAGGACCATGAATGGTGCGGTATGGTTTCGGTTGTATGGGCCGCTTTCATAATGGAAACACTCAAAATAGCATACCGTACCAAACCAATCCGCTCAGTGGAAACCAGGCATAAGGTTCTCTAACAAATCTCTGAGGGCTTCACAGAACAGCTGTGTTTATATTGAGATTACATTACACCTAGGAGGACTCTGTTTACTAATTAGGTGATTTCTGAAGGCAATTGGTTCCACTAGATTTTAGTTAGGGGTATCGCAGTAAAGTGGGGGCTGAATACAAATGTACCCCATATACTTTTTCACATATTTATTTGTAAAAAAAATTGGAAAAACCATCTATAATTTTCCTGTCCACGTCACAATTATGTGCCACTTTTTTTTTTGGTTATCACATAAAATCCCAATAAAATACATTTACGTTTTTTGGGTTGTAACATGAAAAAAAAAATGTGGAAAATGTCAAGGGGTATGAATACTTTTGCAGGGCACTGAAGCTTATAGAGTGCAGGAATCATGGCCAATATTGCAGGGGTCATGGATAGGCAATGCACCCCGTCATCCCTCGGTGATGTCCAGACCTCTATAAATAATAAATACCTATTTATCAAACGTGTCACATGATAGGAAGCTTTTCATGGGTCCTCTATAAAGGGGGGGTGGGGGAGGGGAGCAGTCAGAAAGGATCATGGGATTGAACCTAATTATTTTCAATGAATTCTTTATGGTTGGCACAGCTGGGGGGCGTGCCCTTTCACCGGTAACGCGTCACTCTTTCTGGTCTAAGAAAGCGGAAAGCGATGTGGAAGTGACGCCACGGCGCGTGAAATCCTTATAGCGCGCCGGTCATGCTTTTTGGCTACGCTTTAATTTAACTGTATTAAAACGTTAAAGGGAGGTGAGGGAGGTGCTTTAATAAGGCAAGGAACGTGCGGGAAAAAAAAAAAAAGCTACATTGTATCCTGTCCATCCAGATTCCTCTGATAATAACAGCTGTCATTAGAGGAGATGGTGGAAGTTACAAAATGCATTTCACAGGAAAATGTATTAACGGAAATTAACGCAACCCCCGCCACGTGGGCTTTACCCCGGCAGCCTCGCGTGTTAGGAGTCACTCAAGTATAAAAGAGACCGTTTGGCAGGCTTGATGAATAAAGTGATAATGCCCAATCAAAAGAAAAGTCATCCTTTTGCTCAGCCTCGGCGATCTCCTGCAGCCTCTTTACGGCCGCTTCCTGCCCCGCATGCACTCCAGGCGATGGCTGCGTGGAATATCTCAGGGCAGGTTTCACGATGGTGATAACAGGGTGCCGTGCCACCTGTAATGTGAGTTGAACAGGCCACTGGTGACAACCAAGGAGCACCATTGGGAGACAGGGAGGGAGCGTGGTCACCTATCACAGAAAGTGCCGGCACAGGCATGGCAGGATCACCGGGTATTATTTTAGGGGATCAGACATTTTTAAATGTACTTTGGAGATGACATGAAGCACCCTTTTATTTCTCTGTGTTGCTTTAAGGCATGTGCATGTCGATCATAGGCATGTGCACAGGGTGCTCCAGGCATGCCTGGGCACACCCCAATCACCCCATGTGCATTAGTGCTCTGTGTACCGGCATGAAGATGGGAAAGATCTCTCTCTTACTGGCTCTGCCAAAAAATAAGTGTTTACGCACTTCTCTTTCAATGTACCAGTGGGGAAATCAATGTGCCGGGGTCATATATATATGTAGACATACACGTGTTTGAGCTTTAGGATGCACACCCCAATTCAGTAGGCTGCGCGCACCTATGATGTTGAATATTATTATGCATTGCGTTAGGGCAGCCCATTGAAATGAATGGGCCCCCAATGCACCCTAACCTGTTAAAAATGAGAAGTGGCCTTTTATTGTAACACAATGCACCTCAACGGTGTGCTGCCATGTGTAGAAACGCGTTTCAACTCAGGTGCATTATTGAATGGCACCGCAGTGCAGCCGCACGTTTCATGCTTTACCTTTAGTAGTTCAACTCCATTGGAATTCAGGATATGAAAGAGTCAAAAGGGACCCCCCGCTGCATGCCTAATGAGTGAAGAACGGATCCCCTGTGTTCATGTGACTAGTGAGGAAAGAATGGAGTGAAATGGATCCCATGTGGTCATGTGACTGGCGGGGAAGGTATGGGGTAGAATGGATCCCATGTGGTCATGTGACTGACGGGGAAGGTATGGGGTGGAATGGATCCCCTGTGGTCATGTGACTGGCGGGGAAGGTATGGGGTGTAATCGATTCCCCGTGGTCATGTAACTGGTGGGGAAGGTATGGGGTGGAATGGATCCCCTGTGATCACGTGACTGGTGGGGAAGGTATGGGGTGGAATGGATCCCCTGTGGTCATGTGACTGGTGGGGAAGGTATGGGGTGGAATGGATTCCCCGTGGTCATGTGACTGGTGGGGAAGGTATGGGGTGGAATGGATCCCCTGTGATCACGTGACTGGTGGGGAAGGTATGGGGTGGAATGGATCCCCTGTGGTCACGTGACTGGCAGGGAAGGTATGGGGTGGAATAAATCCTCTGTGGTCACATGACTGGCGGGGAAGGTATGCGGTGGAATGTATCTTCTGGGGTCACGTAACTGGTGGGGAAGGTATGGGATGGAATGGATCTCCTGTGTTCACGTGACTGGCGGGGAAGGTGTGGGGTGGAAAGGATCCCCTGTGGTCATGTGATGGGCGGGGAAGTTATGGAGTGGAATGGATCCCATGTGTTCATGTGACTGGAGGGGGTGGAATTACATAACATTTGAAAAAAGTCCAGGGTGGTGGTAAGGGACCACCCGTGGGGGTAATGGGAGGGGACCTCTAAATGGACCTCTAAATGCCGAGAAGAACCCTTTTGGAGTACCTCGTCCTTCAGAAAAGTTTGGTTGACTTTGCCTCATCTCTACCTACAATCAGACAGTCTATGAGGCCCCCGACTTTCCAGGCGAGGATTGCTAGCAACAGCGTGTTTGTGGTCCTTTCAAGATGGCCCCCATACTGCCAGACACCGTCCATAGATAGAGCAGATTGGCCACCAGTGGTTGACAAGCACCACACAACGCAACCAGCTCTCACAATTTTCTATTACAGTGTTAATTTTTCTTAATTCTTACATAATTGGAACATGTGTTGCTATGTTTTCTGATTAGCTGGGCTTTCCAACGGGATCGATTGGATTATTGATTAGGTGAGAAGTAAAATTCCTTGCCCTTTTCAATCAAATTATAACCTGCATAATGATCTGACTTCATTGGTTTTTGTCTTTTAGGCTAGCTTCACATGTGTACATTGCAGAAACACATGCAAAATTGCGTGTTTTCCGGCAAACGTGCAGAAACCCAAGCACCCTCTTGCAGAGGCACCACAGTGCCAATATTTCTTAAGAGCACCCCACATATATCTGCGAATGCGCACGTCTTCGTGCTCGCCGAAGCGCAAGGCGCTGCCCCACCTCCATGCATTTCAACGCAGCGCAATTTCTCATAAGGGTCAGGGGCTGCTTTTAAGTGTTTCTCGTGCATAGGGCAGCTTATTGAAATTGATAGGTTGTTCTACAAGCAAATCATGGAAAGCCATGGAGACACATGGAATCACACGTGGAAACACACGGGAAAACGCACAGCAAACACAGCACACACAGCAAACGCACAGCATCTCATTATAGTGTGAATAGAGCCAGTTTGTATGGCTGAGTTTGCATCGCATTCGGATCAAAATGGTGCTGAACCCTTTTCTTGGTCCGCACTGGAATTGGATTGCATGGGTCTGAACTGGATTCTATCCGATTCCACAGTTCGCACTGCGATCTGCCAACTGATTTGGGGGAGGGGGGGTTTCATTAACTTTCTATTGACACGGTTTTCAGAGAGCAGTGTGAACTGCCTGTGAGTCAAATGCAGGAACCAGCACAGGAAATCGCTGTGTTTCTCGCATCGCATTAGTGTGAACCCAGGATTAATGGTCCATTGACATTACTGTGTTGCAGGAATTGCAAAGCGCCGCAACACACGATTACATTGCTTTGCGGCCCCCCCGCGCACAAAGGCAACTTACACGCGTTGTGACGCACCGCAGTGCTATAGTGCTTTGCACTACAAATTTTCAAGACGTTCTGGTGCTTTGACTGGCCATTATTTTTAATGCGACCCACATTAATGCACCGACATAGCACAGGTACGGAACACACCGCAAAAAAAAAAAAGGAAAAGTGTCATAAAAAGTTATATTTAAAAAAAAGGGGCTAGCTGATCGTAAGCAATAAGTCAGCTGTTGTACCCCGTCGCCAAAGCGTAGACGGGCTGGCCGGAGGGCTGACGGGTGGCTGGTATACAGGAAGGGCCCCTTTGCCTATATACAGTGAGTGTTTATTTCCATATTCAAGCAGCAGCTGTATGGGGGGGGGGGGGGGGGGTGATTCATGTCCTAATCACACCGGTGATGATTCATCCTGCTTCTGATTGGCCGGGCTTGGGTATGCTCACTTTAAGCTATCGCTGTATTAAAGTTGCTGTGGGTGGGAAGGGGTTAAGCAGTAAGAATGGCAGCGGGGAGGGGGTAGCGTGACATCTAATTTAATAGGCAGTGCGTGCAGGGGGGGGTGAGAATGTTGCTCATCTGGTTTCTGTGTTTAATAGCCTTGTCCTTTATGCTAAGAGGGGGAATTATTTATGGCTGAACTGATACTTGTCAGCTACCAGTTAAATTCTTCACATTACACCACACAGTGTGGAGGGGGGGTTGGGGAGCCGGATGGACCCGGTGGGATCTTTATAGGGGCTGCTGAGACGGAATAAGTGACTCTGTGTCTGACTGTATGAAACTGTTACTTGTCCTATGGAGGAAACCTAACTTCCCGGAGAAGGACGGGAGGACCGGACCCAGCAAGGGCTTCAGGTCCGTCCGTCCCCCTACTCACCCCCGCCCTGGTAGAATCTAATATATTTATAGACGTATCATTTCTCTATTTATAAATGTCACATGGTCGCGTGTTGGCCATCCATTTTGTTCTCAGGCGTTGGTGAGGTCTCAGATGTCAAGAGGCACAGGGATGGGAGGGGGGGGCAGGATGTGAAAGACCACAAATATGGATGAATTGGGATTGGAACATTTAGAAATAATGAAAGTAATAAGGTTAGGCTGGTGTTATAGATCTTGGTGGTTACTGGGATATTAAGCCAACCAAGGCCAAAGCCTTTCTGATAAAATATGGGTTTTTTTCTCAAGGCCCGTCTTGAGAAAGGCTCACCAGATTAGGGAGGGCCACCAAAAAAACTCACGTAGTCCTGGATTCTGGAAGGACATCCCATTATGCCCCATAGTTTGCTATGATTAGGCTGGTGTTAAAGATCTTGGTGGATACTGAGGTATGGAGCAAACCAAGGACAAGGCTGTTTTACCCATGTAAAAAAAAAGGGCTGTTTCCAAAGGCCCACCCTGAGAAAAGCTCACCAAAGTTCTTGATTCTGGAAGAACAGCCCACTATGCCCCGCATTGGTCCCATAGTTTGCTCAGCAGACAATCCAGAACACCTTTATCATAATAGGACTGCCTGTTGGCCATAGATTTTATTCCCAAGCATTGGTGAGGTCATGGACATCAAGAGGCACAGGGATTGGGGGGGGGGGGGGGGGCAGGGTGTGAAATTCCACTAATATGGGTGAATTGGGATGGGAAAATTTAGAACTAATGAAGTTAATAAGATTAGGCTGGTGCTTTAGATCTTGGTGGATACTGAGGAGCTGAGCCAACCAAGGCCAAGGCTGTTTTAACAAAACCTCATGGAAGGACCCATTATGCCCCACATTTGCCCCATAGTTTGCTATGGTTAGGCTGGTGTTAAAGATCTTGGTGGATACTGAGGTATGGAGCAAACCAAGGCCAAAGCTGTTTTACCCATGTAAAAAAAAAGGGCTGTTTCTGAAGGCCCACCCTGAGAAAAGCTCACCAAATTAAAGAGGCCACCACCAAGTCTCACCAAAGTTCTTGATTCTGGAAGAACAGCGCACTATGCCCCACATTTGCCCCATAGTTTGCCCAGCAGACAATCCAGAACACATTTATCATAATAGGATTGCCTGTTGGCCAATGGCCATCCAGTTTATTCCCAAGCATTGGTGAGGTCTTGCACATCTAGAGGCACAAGGATTGGGGACAGGGTGTGAAAGTCCATTAATATGGATGAACTGGGACCGGAACATTTAGAACTAATAAAGTTAATAAGGTTAGGCTGGTGTTATAGATCTTGGTGGATACTGAGAAGTTGAGCCAACCAACGCCAAGGTTGTTTTAACCATAATAAAAAATGGGGCTGTTTCTCAAGGCCCACCTTGAGAAAGGCTCACCAGATTAAGGGGGGCACAACTAAACCTCATGGAAGTCATGAATTCTGGAAGAACACCCCAATATGCCCCACATTTGCACCATAGTTTGCTATGGCTAGGGTGTTATAGATCTTGGTGGATACAGAGAAGTTGAGCAAACCAAGGCCAATGCTGTTTTACACATGATAAAAAAGGGCTGTTTGTTGAGGCCCACCTTGAGAAAGGCTCACCAGATTAGGAGGGCCACAGCCAAACCTCATTGGAGCCGTGGATTCAGGAAGAACAGCTCACCATGCCCCACATTTGCCCCATAGTTCGCCACTGCAGGCCCTGTAAACAATCCAGAACACCTTTATCATAATAGGACTGGCTGTTGGCGATCCATTTTATTTTATTATTAATAATAATCCATCCATGGCCAGCCATAGTTCGACATAAAACATTTGATCAAATTGAAAATAAAAAATACCTGTATACTATTCACACCAGTATGGTTATGAAGTTGCGCTACTTCAGCACTACTTCAAAGATGACTATCAGTGCGATTTCCTGTGTGGCTGGCTGACAACTGTGCAACTTCATTTAACAGATTATTATTATCAGTGGCGGCTGGTACTCAATATTTTTAGGGGGGCGCAAAGAAACTGAAAAATTCTGAAAAAAAAACCCCCATCAATTGCAGCCTCACTGTACCATCAATCGCAGCCACTGTGCCCATCAATTGCCACCACTGTACCATCAATCGCAGCCACTCTGACCATCAATTGCCACCACTGTACCATCAATCGCAGCCACTCTGACCATCAATTGCCACCACTGTACCATCAATCGCAGCCACTGTGACCATCAATTGCCACCACTGTACCATCAATCGCAGCCACTGTGCCCATCATGTGCCGCCACTCTACCATCAAACACAGCCACTGCACCATCAAACGCAGCCACTATGCCATCAAACGCAGCCACTGTGCCATCAGATGCAGCCACTGTGCCCATCAATTACTGCCACTGTACTATCAAACACAGCCACTGTACCATCAAACACAGCCACTGTACCCATCAATTGCCGCCACTGTGCCATCAATCGCAGCCACTGTGCCATCAAACGCAGCCACTGTGCTCATCCATTTTTGCCACTCTACCATCAAACACAGCCACTGTACCATCAAACGCAGCCACTGTGCCCATCAATTGCCGCCACTGTGCCATCAAACGCAGCCACTGTGCTATCAAACGCAGCCACTGTGCCATCAAACGCAGCCACTGTGCCATCAAACGCAGCCACTCTGCTCATCCATTTCTGCCACTGTACCATCAAACACAGCCACTGTACCATCAAACACAGCCACTGTACCATCAAACGCAGCCACTGTACCCATCAATTGCCGCCACTGTGCCATCAATCACAGCCACTGTGCCATCAAACGCAGCCACTGTGCTCATCCATTTCTGCCACTCTACCATCAAACACAGCCACTGTACCATCAAACACAGCCACTGTACCATCAAACGCAGCCACTGTGCCCATCAATTGCCGCCACTGTGCCATCAATCGCAGCCACTGTGCCATCAAAAGCAGCCACTGTGCTCATCCATTGCCGCCAGTCTACCATCAAACACAGCCACTGTACCATCAAACAGCCACTGTACCATCAAACGCAGCCACTGTGCCCATCAATTGCCGCCACTGTGCCATCAATCGCAGCCACTGTGCCATCAAACGCAGCCACTGTGTTCATCCTTTGCCGCCAGTCTACCATCAAACACAGCCACTGTACCATCAAACACAGCCACTGTGCCCATCAATTGCCACCACTGTACCATCAATCGCAGCCACTATGACCATCAATTGCCACCACTGTACCATCAATAGCAGCCACTGTGCCCATCAATTGCCGCCACTGTGCCATCAAACGCAGCCACTGTGCTATTAAACGCAGCCACTGTGCCCATCAAATGCCGCCACTGAACCGTCAAACGCAGCCACTGTGCCCATCAATTGCCGCCACTGTACCATCAAATGCAGCCAGGTGCTCATCAATTGCCGCCACTCTACCATCAAACACAGCCACTGTACCATCAAACACAGCCACTGTGCCATCAAACACAGCCACTGTACCATCAAACGCAGCCACTGTGCCCATCAATTGCTGCTACTGTACCATCAATCACAGACACTGTGCCCATCAATTGCTGCCACTGTACCAACAAATGCAGCCACTGTACCATCAAATGCAGCCACTGTGCCCAAAAATTGCCGCCACTGTGCCATCAAACGCAGCCACTGTGCCATCAAACACAGCCGCCGTGCCCATCAATTGCCACCACTGTACCATTAAACACAGCCACTGTGCCCATCAATTGCCGCCACTGTACCATCAAACACAGCCACTAAGCCATCAAACGCAGCCACTGTACCAATTAATTGCTACCACTGTGCCCACGCAGCAACTGTGTCATATCAAATGCTGTCACTGTGCCATCAAATTCTGTCACTGTGCCCCATCAAATGCTCTCACTGTGCCTCAACAAATTTTGCCAGTGTCCCATATCAAATGCTGCCAGTGTGCCCCCCCCCCCCCCCCCCAGCCGCCATCTGCACTTACCCTGTCTCGGTGGGACAGCTCCTCCATGTCTTCTCTCGTCCCCTCTTTCCACCCTCTGCTATGATTGGACCCCTGATCACAGCGCGTGTCGTTTGAGCCAATCAGGTGATGGGTAACAGCTTCGAGCATTTGTTTGGCGGAGAGGCGGTTTAGTGTTAGGAAAGCGTGGCGCTCGCAGGTCACCTTTTTTGATGCCCATTAGAGCTTATGGCTCTAATCAGGTGCTTCAAAAACACCCCATGCCGAACAGGGGCCTGGTGCCTGAATAGGGGGTGGCAGCCGCGGCCATAGACAGAGTCACGCAATGCATGAATCCATCTATTGGTGCTAGAGTGGGTGGCAGGAGAGAGGGGGCGGCGCCCGTGCGCCCTTATGGATGTACCGCCACTGATTATTATTATACACAATTTATATAGCGCCAACAGTTTATGCAGCGCTTTACAATGTAGAGGGGGGACAGCACAATTACAGTACAGTTTAATACAGAAGGGACAGGAGGGCCTTACTTGTAGAGCTTACATTCTAAAGGATGTCAATGCAAGTCGCACTGAAATCGCACACAAATAGTGCTGTGAATTTGATCGGTTCCATTGCTGCAAATGGGGTGTGACTTGTCATGCGACTTTGAATTGTCAATCCACACTGACAAGTCACACTGGAGTGAACCAGGGCTCATAGTGCATTATTGAACCTGTGCGTTTTTCAAGGTGATCGTTTACAAGCGCTTTAATATTGACGAGCTGCAAATCGCAGATCGCAACAGAAACTGGTGTGGGAAACTTGTGCAGAATGTGGGATTTTGTGTGAACTGGCCCTTACATCTGCAACTTGTACAACATTTATTTTATATACTGTAAATAGTTAATAGCTGGAAACTGCAATTTTCGGTTTGCTGAAGATAAAATCATTAAAAGCAACATTGTATCAGATCTGAGGAAGACGGAGGAGCTTGAAACTGTTGACATTTAACCTGCAACATGAAATATTTATTTTTCATTGGTGCAGAAATCCATTTATATACAGTATCTCAACAAAAGTAAGTACACCCCATCAGCTTTTTGTAAGTAATTTATTCCATCTTTTCATGTGACAACACTGAAGAAATGACATTTTGCTACAATGTAAAGTAGTGAGTGTACAGCTTGTATAAGGGCCGGTTCCCACTGGTGCGATGTCTGAGATCAGATGTGATTCGCACCGCACCGCACCGCAGTGCAAATCACATGTAAACTCTGTGTGATGCGATTTCAGCCATAAAGATCGTATGGCTGAATTTGCATCAAACTCGCATAGGACCCTTTTTTTAGCCTGCAGCATAATCAGATTGCATTGGGTGTTCACACCCATGCAATTCATTTCCTGTCCAAGTTTGCAGATCACACTGCGATATGCGAACTGTTTTGGGGGTGTCATTAACTTTTAACTGACACTCCCAGCAATTTGCATAGGGCAGTGAGAACTGCTGCCGGGAGACATGCGATGCGGGAACCCGCAGTGGATTCGCAGGGTCGCACCAGTGGGAACCGGCCCTAACAGTGTAAATTTGCTGTCCCTTCAAAATAAGTCAACACACAGCCATTAATGTCTAAACCGCTGGCAACAAAAGTGAGTACACCCCTAAGTGAAAATGTCCAAATTGGGCCCAAGTAGCCATTTTCCCTCCCCAGTGTCATGTGACTCGTTAGTGTTACAAGGTCTCAGGTGTGAATGGGGAGCAGGTGTGTTAAATTTGGTGTTATCGCTCTCACTCTCTCATACTGGTCACTGAAAGTTCAACATGGCACCTCATGGCAAAGAACTCTCTGAGGATCTGAAAAAAAAGAATTGTTGCTCTACATAAAGATGGCCTAGGCTATAAGAAGATTGCCAAGACCCTGAAACTGAGCTGCAGCACGGTGGCCAAGACCATACAGCGGCTTAACAGGACAGGTTCCACTCAGAACAGGCCTCGCCATGGTCCACCAAAGAACTTGAGGTCATGTGCTCAGCGTCATATCCAGAGGTTGTCTTTGGGAAATAGATGTATGAGTGCTGTCAGCATTGCTGCAGAGGTTGAAGGGGTGGGGGGGTCAGCCTGTCAGTGCTCAGACCATACGCCGCACACTGCATCAAATTGGTCTGCATTGGCTGTCATCCCAGAAGGAAGCCTCTTCTAAAGATGATGCACAAAAAAGGCCGCAAACAGTTTGCTGAAGACAAGCAGACTAAGGACATGGATTACTGGAACCATGTCCTGTGGTCTGATGAGACCAAGATAAACGTATTTGGTTCAGATGGTGACAAGCGTGTGTGGGGGCAACCAGGTGAGGAGGACAAAGACAAGTGTGTCTTGCCTACAGTCAAGCATGGTGGTGGGGGTGTCATGGTCTGGGGCTGCATGAGTGCTGCCGGCACTGGGGGGCTACAGATCATTGAGGGAACCATGAATGCCAACATGTACTGTGACATACTGAAGCAGAGCATGATCCCCTCCCTTCAGAGAATGGGCTGCAGGGCAGTATTCCAACATGATAACGACCCCAAATCCACCTCCAAGACCACCACTGCCTTGCTAAAGAAGCTGAGGGTAAAGGTGATGGACTGGCCAAGCATGTCTCCAGACCTAAACCCTATTGAGTATCTGTGGGACATCCTCAAACGGAAGGTGGAGGAGCGCAAGGTCTCCAACATCCACCAGCTCTGTGATGTCGTCATGGAGGAGGGGAAGAGGACTCCAGTGGCAACCTGTGAAGCTCTGGTGACCTCCATGCCCAAGAGGGTTAAAGAGGAAGTAAACCCTGATGGGTTTACTTCCTCTTTTTTTCCCTGCAAAGGTAAAGCATAATGGACTACTGTGCATCGCATAGTAGCTCATTATGTGTCACTTACCTGACACAGGAGCCAGCGAAGTCGCCGCTGTCCCCTGTAGTCCGCCGCATCCATCTTGCTGGTGGTGTCTCGCAGCTCCGACGAATGACAGCGGCGAAGCCGCGATGACGTCACTCCCGCGCATGCGCACGGGAGTCGACAAATTAGGCAGATCCATTCTTGGACTTGCCGCATTTAGTGCGCCTGCGCGCCGCTGTCTACGGCGCATGCGCCGTAGACAGCGGTGCCCATTTTCGGGCAAATATCTCCTAAACCATATAGGTTTAGGAGATATTGCTTGGACCTACAGGTAAGCCTTAATCTAGGCTTACCTGTAGGTCAAAGTGGTTTGAAAGGGTTTACTTCCTCTTTAAGGCAGTGCTGGAAAATAATGGCGGCCACACAAAATATTGACACTTTGGGCCCAATTTGGACATTTTCACTTAGGGGTGTACTCACTTTTGTTGCCAGCGGTTTAGACATTAATGGCTGTGTGTTGAGTTATTTTGAGGGGACAGCAAATTTACACTGTTATACAAGCTGTACACTCACTACTTTACATTGTAGACAAGTGTCATTTCTTCAGTGTTGTCACATGGAAAGATAGAAGAAAAGATTTACAGAAATGTGAGGGGTGTACTCACTTTTATGAGATACTGTATATACATACATATATGTATGTATATATATATATATATATATATATATATATATATATATATATGTATATATGTGTGTGTGTGTGTGTGTGTGTGTGTATATACATATATATATATATATATATATATATATATATATATATATATATATATATATATATATATATATATATATATATATATATATATATATACACATATACATATATGTATGTATATACAGTATCTCACAAAAGTGAGTACACCCCTCACATTTCTGTAAATATTTTCTTATATTTTCTATGTGTGTATATATATATATATATATATATATATATATATATATATATATATATATAATGTATATATCGACATAATTACATGCATAGTTTAATGTTATTTCCGTACGGTGCGTGGTCACATGCCCATTCTGCCCCCATGCAGCACTCAGACCAGGAGATTCTGGAATATCGCACAGCCAGACCCGGAAAAGTGGTGGAAGCCTGAAATTGTGTGTACATTAAAAATACATGAGCATGCATTATTAATATAATTTTATATAACGTTCATCCATTTCCACAGCCAGTCATTTCTAGAAGTAATCATCGGTGTGCTACAAGTACGAGAGGCCGGGGGATAAACAGGTTCACCCGGAGATAACACATTTGTTGGCGTGTAGAAGCCCATCTAAAATGTTATTAAAGGGAATCTAAACCCGAGAATAAAACTGTCACATATTATAATATTACTTTTATTTTTTTATGCTTTCCCCCCTCTTTTTTTTTCCTTTGGTGATCCTGCCAGTGATATACTTCCTGTCCTGGGGTGACAACACTCACTGTACTGTACCTGTCACCCTAAGACAGGACTACAGCACCCCTGCCTAGCTCCTCTTCTCCTTAGCATGGGGGTGGTGTTCTGTAGTCCACATAGGGGAAGGGGGGACAGGGAAAGTATTATCTTACATGCGTTTTCATGCATTACCATTGACTTCTATGGGCCTCGAAGAGCAGGAACGCGGGAAAAAATGGATCTGAGCTCATTTCAAAAACACGGTGCAGCACACAGACGTGAACCGGCTCCGCCTATGACGGCAACTTCGATGGCACTTGCGCATTAGTGCGTTCCGATGTTAAAAAGAAAATGTGTGAATGAGGCCCCGTGGGTTGATCTTTCTGCAGTTCAATTTTAAAAAAGATTACCCGGTCATCGCACTACTAGCGAACAGTTCATTGGATAATAGTTAACCCCTTTAAAACCACCCAACTGCATTTGTGAGACGGCCAAGGGATGGGCTTAAGGCTGCATTCACGCGTGATCGTGGGCGGAATCGCCGCAATTCCACCCTGCGATTTCAAATATACTCGTTTGCAATGCCATTACTTCTAATGGCATCCCCGATAGCGCTGCGATTTTGTCCACAATTGTCGTGCTGTTAATCATGCTGCAATCGCGGCAAAACGCAACACATGATGCTGTCGCACAAAAGAAGCTCATTTTCCTTTTTGAACGACAAGCATTGTGCATTGCGTGACAAACACAACAAAATCGGGGGGGGGGGGGGAGGGGGCGTGATTCGGGTGCCATTAACAGTAATGACATCGCAAGCGCATCCTGCGTTTTGCAGCTATTTAAAATCGCTGGGCCAAATCGCGGCGATTCCTCCCGTGGTCATGTGTGAATGCGACCTTAACGCCCACATGTGGCTAATGTTTCTGTGCTGAGTTTGCACTCACTGTGTGCTCCCAGCATAAAGACTGAGCTGTCAAACACTGCCCTCTGTAAAAGAACGGTAGCGCTGGGACCGGCTTCCAATCATGTGACCACTGTCGTATTGATCCTTCCTGCCCCCCCAAGGCATTTAGAACTGTTTAAAGGGACGTTGAGGGGCTAATAATAATAATAATTGTACTAGCAATAATGGAAACTTCACAGATTAGCATTCCTTAACATTTTCCATAATGGGGCCCCCCTCCCTACCCCGGGCCCCATAGCTGCCGCATGAGCTACAATGGTTATTGGTAACAACTTCTTATAGACTCCAGATCTCTCCATAAAGAGGACCTGTCATGCACTATTCCTACTACAGGGGATGTTTACATTCCTTGTAATAGGAATAAAAGTGATCAAGTGTAAAAATATAAAAAGTAAAATGAAGAATAAAAAAATAAAAAAATGTAAAGCTCCCCTGTCCCCGAGTGCTCGTGCGCAGAAGCGAACGCATATGTAAGTCATGCCCACATATGTAAATGGCGTTCATATCATACATGTGAGGTATCACGCACGTGTGTTATGCCGCGTACACACGATCGGAATTCTTGTTGGAAAAAGCTCTGATGGTTTTCCCGTTGGAATTCCGATGGAATTCCGCTCAAACTGTCTTGCCTACACACGGTCACACCAAATTCCAACCAACAAGAACGCGGTGATGTACAACGCGTACGATGGGACTAGAAAAGGGAAGTTCAATACCCAGTAGCCAATAGCTTCCGTCTCGTAGTTGAATCTGAGCATGTGTGAGTTTTTGCATGTCGGAATTGCACACACACGATCGGAATTTCCGACAGAAAGTTTTTCCATCGGGGAAAATTGAGAACATGCTATCAAATTTTTGCTGGCAAGCTTAATTCCGATGCAGCATACACACAGTCGCATTTTACAATGAAAAGCTCTCATCGGTCTTTTGCTGGCCGAAATTCCGATCGTGTGTACGCGGCATTAGAGTGAGAGCAATAATTCTAGCCCCAGACCTCCTCTGTAACTCTAAACTGGTAACCTGTAAGAAGTTATTAAGCATCAAATATGGAGATTTTTAAGTACCAAAGTTTGGCGCCATTCCACAAGTGTGCCCAATTTTAAAGAGTGACATGTTAGGTATCTATTTACTCGGCGTAACGTCATCTTTCATACCAACAATTTGGCTAACTTTCCTGTTTTTTTTTTTTAATTCATGAAACAGTTTTATTTTTCCAAAACAAAAGGCGTTTGAAAAATCGCTGCGCAAATACCGTGTGACAAAAAAAGTTGCAACGGCCGCCATTTTATACGCTAGGGTCTCTGCTAAAAAAAACATAAATAATATTTGGAGGTTCTGAGTTATGTTCTAGAAAAAAAATGATGATTTTTACATGTAGAAGTGAAGTGCCAGAATTGGCTCGGATGGGAAGCGGCACGAACCAATGAACATGAACCAATCAGACCCCCCCCAGCACAGACAATAGCGCATTCCTATTTAATAAATGTCACTTTCTTGTACCCCCTCCTACACTTCTGTGTCGTGCTAATAATCTGCCCCTATATTCGATGCTCTGTGCCGTGTAACTTCTCAGCGATTTATATAGGAGAACAGAACTAAGTATTTTCATCAACGACCTCGTCCCAGTGAAGGGGTTAAGCTACGTTGGTCAATCTGCTGTTATGAAACTGCCAGGTTCCTTTTTTGGTTGAATATCAATATTCTTGGTGTTCGTGCAAACGCGTTGGGCAATCCCAAAAAAAAAAAAAAAAAAAAACTTCCAGGGGCCACAACGTGATGAAAGCCTTACAAAGAATTACAAGAGCGAGAAAAAAATATGCTTTTTTTAGGTACCAACCAATCACCTGCTGGTTAACATGGAACGTTAACTCCAGCATCTCTCGCTGTCTAGCCAGCACTGCCGTTTCTCTCTCCTGCTGGCGTCAGCCCACTGAGCCCAGACACCCCCAGTGAATAAGCAGCACCGGCCTGGCACCCCTAAGCTGCGCCAGCCTGACACTCCCCCAATGTGTGGCATCCGGGGTGGACTACCCTTTCCTGCCCCCCCAATTAGTACATCACTGGGGACGTCCCCTCCTGCTGCTTGTAAATGCAATCCAGCGGCTAGTTACACTCTAGGATTAAAAGAGAGCTGACCGTTGGCTCCAAAAAATGGTACCAGGATGGCATAGGCATCATCCTGGTATAACCACTCCACTTGAAGTCTAGCGACATACAGGTACGTTGCTGGTCAGCAAGCGCTTAAATGGAAGTGCCCCCCCCCCCACAAAAAAGGGGGGCAATAACGCCTTGCTGAAAAAAAAAAAAAAACGCTTTGCTGATCGTTAAATGAAAATAGTGCATACGATTGTGCCGTCATTTGTTTTGCTTTTCTAAAAAAAGATCCAGCATGATGGATCAGGCACTTTCAGTTGCGGCGCAAAAATCACGTTTCGCAGCTGGCACACTAGTGATGTGGAAACCGAACGATTTGACGATCGACGTGAATGTTTGTTCAGATTTCGACTCATCTATGGCCGGCTTAAGTAAAGTGAAATATAAGCCTGCTTTGTCTACTTCCTCCTTTACTTTTGGTTATAATAATCTGCTACAGACAGCACTTCTGGGGCTTGTTACTCGCCAGCTTGGCTCATACGGGGGACTTTACAGGAGCGCAGCCACTTCAACAGTCCCTAATAAAGTCGCAGATCGCATGAGGAAGTTTGCTTTTCTACATCTGATTACTCAACACAATGACTGGCTGAGTTGGTAACGTAAAAGTGATTTCTACATTGTATCAAAACTTCTCAAGAACTCGGCAATTCTGCAAATGTGACACGTTACAATTTCTGAATACAATGTAACAAAGTTTGGGACAGAAAGAACCTTCCCCTTCCAGTAATAATGCAACAATAATAGGGCTGCATTCACACCTGGGCGTATCGTCTTTGAGCGCGTTTCCAGCGTTTTTGCGTGACTTGCGCGTTTGTATGCAGCGCTTTTGGGTGTTGGCGTTTTTTTTTCATAAGCCAATAGCGAAAACTATTAACTGTTGCATCATTTGTTGCTAGGTATTTTAGCTTTTTTAGCTTTTTCATTAGCTTTTATTTCTTCTTTTATTATTATTATTATTATTATTATTTATTCATTATAATGTTTTTTTTTCATTAGGTAAGGGGTTCAAATTCAGTTTAGGTTACGGTTAGGATTAGGAGTTGGGGTTAGGGTTATTTATTATTATTATTTTATTTATATTTATTGTATTTTATTTATTATTATACAAATTTATTATTATTATTTAGTATTATACAAATAATAATAAATGAATAAATAAATGTAAAATAAATACACACAGAAATAAAAATCAGAAATGAAAAAAAAAAAAAAAAACTCAATAAATGAATACTAAGTAATAATAAATAAATAAATAATCAAAAACGAATGATAAAAACCCTGCTTAGGCTTAACCAACTCCAATGGGTTAAAAGGGCGATGGAGGAAAGTAAATAAAAAAATAAATAATTAACTGACCAATCGTGGCGCGTTTGTGGTGCTATTAAACTCAACAGGCAATGCACCGGGAACCCCATTTTCCCACTATTGCAAATTGCGGCGATTCCGCCCGCAACTCAGAACACGGAGATGTGAACGGAGCCTTATGCCCTGTACACAAGGTCGGAAATTCAGACGGAAAAGGTGCGATCGGATTATATTGTCGGAAAATCCGATCGTGTGTGGGCTCTACCGAACTTTTTCCATTGGAAATTCCGATGGAAAAAAATTGAGCGCAGGATCTAAAATTTTCCAACAAAAAAAAAAACGATCTGACTTTTTCTGATCGTTTGTAGAGAATTCCGACGGAAAAAGTGGCATGAATGCTCAGATCAAATTATGAGACCAAAGCTATTGGCTACTAGCCTCTACGTAGTCCCGTCGTACGCAACGAACGTCACCACGTTCCGAACGATCAGATTTTGCGACAACTTTGTCCGACCGTGTGTATGCAACACCAGTTTTGGACAAAATCCGTCGGAAAAAAATCAGACGGATTTTGTTTGTCGGAATGTCCGACCGCGTGTACAGGGCATTAGTCTTGGTTAAACTGACCTCATTTACAGACCAAAGTTCATTCCTTTGATCTAAAGAACAAAACTTTTCTATGTTTAACCCCCATTCACATCTCCACGTTCCGAATTGCTGGCAGAATCGCTGTGACTATACCTTCGGTTCGCAATAGCGGCAAATTGTGGGACGCCCGTGCGTTCTTGGTGCGCTGATTTGAATAGCACCCCGAACGTGGGCGACAATTGCGGTAAAAATCCGCGAACAGAATCGCGGGATGTCCGTCGCCCCAAAAGAAATACAGTAGCTTATTTTGGGAGACGGGCGTCCCGCGATTCTATTTGCTCGTTTTTATCGCGATTGCCACCCCTCCATAATGCATCGGCTGAGGAATGTTGAGAAACTTGGCAGGCTTTTTTTTTTTTGTTTGTTTTTTTTGACAGCTGTCGGCTTGAGCAGAGAACTCTCTGCATAGAATCAGGAAAATGCTGTGTTAAGATTGCGAGGGGGGGAAAGGATCGTGATCTCGATTTTTAACGATTAATCGTGCAGCTCTAATTGAGATCGCACCTGATTTTTGGGAATCGGTGTGGTGGCATAAAATGGCACCAATTTGGGCGGTGCCATTGCCGACAACAGCCGCCGATTTGGCATGCGATTTAACATGTCAAATCGCAATGCCAAATTGCACCAAAACTTGTCAAACAAAAAGTGCCAGAAAAAGGCCTGGTCAGCAAAGTGGCGAGAAACAAGAACGCCAAACACACGTGAAGATCACTTGGCATTTGGCTATCAGGAGGAGCATTGTGGGGGTTTTATGACATTAGAGACTGCATGGGTAATTCTTTGCAATGGGATAGCTCCTGTCTGGTAGACATGCATTGCGACAGGAGGATTGCAGACTTGTGCGGCATTGCCAATCAGGAAGCAGATCCGGTATATGATAGAAGATAATATGTCTGTCACCTTGTATGTTTATCATTACACAGGAGGAGCGAAACATTCCCAAAAACATGAGAACGCCATTACCCCGCGCTCAGATCTACCATCTCATTTACAGCTGCTGCGCATTACCCAGCCGGGATATAGATGAGCTATAAGTGTTTGAACATTCTGAATTAAATAATAGAGATAAAAGCTGCTGAAAATAAAATAAAAATCAGATAAACCTACTGGATGCATAAAACCAATAAAAAAAAAAACGCACATTAAAATAGTAATATGCAAACAGGAACAAGCGCAAATCTTAAAGCGGTATTACGGCCGGTTCCCACCATAGAAACGCAGCCCGGATGTGTTTCTGCGTGTGCGTATTTAATGCACGTTCTGGTGCATCTCTTTTTTTTCTTCATTTGCATTCCGGTGCGTTTAGGTACATCCCGGTGCGTTTTTGATGCACTTTACTGCATTCCAGTACAGGTCAGTGCAGAAAAAATGCTGCATGCTCTATTTTTTTTTTTTTTTATCTGAGAACTACAGCATTGGAAACCATACAACCTACTCTCCATGCGTTTTTGAGGCAGAAGAACAAAAAAAACGCACTGGACTGCATGTGGCATGAGCTGGCCCTTAAACCCAAATTACAATCAGTATTATATTGCAGATTATGCATTCTTAAAGCGGAGGTCCACCCTAAAATGGACCTTCCGCTCATCGGATTCCTCCCCCCCTCCGGCGCCACAATTGGCACCTTTCAGGGGGGAGGGGGGTGCAGTTACCTGGATAATCCAGGTAACTGCACCCACTTCCGGGCTAGCTCTCTGCGGAAAGGGGCGTACATTACGCCCCTTTCCGCAAGTGCCCGCCCCCTTCCGCAAGTGCCCCGCTGCCTGCTGGGAAACACACAGATCCCAGAGGCAGCGGGGACCGTCCTCATTGCGCAGCGCGGCTCGCGCATGCGCAGTAGGGAACCGGGAAATGAAGCCGAAAGGCTCCATTTCCTGATTCCCATACCCAAGATGGCGGCGGCAGCACTCGAGTGTCGATCTAGAGATCGGCTTCGGGTGCCGACATCGCGGGCGCGCTGGACAGGTAAGTGTCACTATTTTAAAAGTCAGCAGCTGCAGTATTTGTAGCTGCTGACTTTAAAAAAAAAAAAAAAAACGCGGAGTCCCGGCGGACTCCCGCTTTAAATTGTGTCACCTCCATGTGCAAAAATATAGAAGTATTAAAAAAAAATCCTCAATTGTAATAAGAAAATCAGGCTAATTAGGTCAAATTAAAGTGTTATTAAACCCGCGAAGCAAACATGCATTATAATGCAGCCTACCAATTCTTAGACGGGACGGCTGCATTTGTTTTCTATTTTTTTAGACCTTCCTTCCTTTATATTCACCTGGTGATCCTGTCAGTAAGTCTGTTTCTTTTCAAATGAACAAGCTCTTCAGCAGAATGTATCAGTTTACACGCATGAGACAAACTATTTACCACTGACATCACTGATTTATTTATTTATGTCAAACACAAAAGGAGCAAAAAAAAAAAAAAACTGTTTGCTGTAGCTGATTATAAAGTGTGAGCTGGAGTTAAGGTGTTAGGGTATTTAAATCTGCCAGTACATCCGACAATCCCCTACCCCCCAGACTGACAATGCTGCTGTCCAAAGGTGCCCCCTGTGCTCTTTCATCCAGAGTGGGGGAGGGGAGCTCTAATACAGAAGGAGTGTTACTGGCCAGATCACCAGGTGAAAACAGAGGGGATAAAAAGCCTAAAAAAAAAAAAAAAAAAAGAAAACGAATGCAGCCACCAAATCTAATGATTGGTGAGCTGCAATTTAATAAATTTTTGGTTTTAATACCACTTTAAATATATTATTTATAATAATAAATAATAAATAAGCGCTGTTGGTGCTATCCTAGATTGTAAGCTCTAATGAGAAGGTCCTTCTGATTCCTCCTGTATTGAATTTTATTGTAACTGTACTGTCTGCCCTCATGTTATAAAGCACGGCTATTTATACAGCACACTATTGGTGCTGTATAAATCCTGTATAATAATAATAACAATAATAATAATAATATAAATCCTGTATGATAATAATAATAATAATAATAATAATATAATATTACAATAAATGATATAAATATTGTATAATGATAAGAACAATAATAATAATAATAATAATAATAATAATATAATATAATGTATTACATAATATAATATAATGTATTACATAATATAATATAATATAAGATAGGATAATATAATGTAATATAATATAATATGAGGTGATATAATAAAATAAAATAAATATAATATAATATATAATAAAATATAAATAAAATGTTATACATTTTGTATAATACTACTACTATTACTACTACTACTACTAATAATAATAATATAATATATATTATGACATTATATAATATAATATAATATATTACATCATATAATATAATAGAAGATAATATAATGTAATATAATATAATGTGGTATGATTTAATAAAATATAACATAATATAATATAATTTAAATTTAATATAATATGACATAATATAATGTAATATAAAACATAATATAATATATTATGACATAATATAATATAATATATAATATAATATAAAGTATAATATAATATAATGTAATATAATAGAAGATGACACAATGTAATATAATATAATACACTATAATATAATATGACATAATATAATATAATATAGTATAATATGACATAATAATATATTATTCTTTCTTTATAAGGTTTTGATTTGATTGTCATTATTTTAATACTTTCAGTAACAGTAATATTAATTGAATTCCTATATGGTTTTTGTAACTTTGTATTTAAATATTTGTAATATTGCGTTATCAATTGATACACCTTTTCACAAATTTGTTTTATATTCTCTACTGATACAATTTATATAATTTTACTTCCATGGTTAGAATTATTTTTTAGCCCTGATGAAGGGAGGGTGTACTGTGCCCCCGATTAATGTAGAGTGTACAGGTCCTCGAAACGCGTCACCCATTCTAAGTGATCATATCAAGGACAATTAAAATCAATGTGGACTATTCCATGGTTTGTTGGTTTGTTTTGGCGCTCCTTTCTGAATTTCTATACTTGGGTGACTTTGTCACCGGGGGAAACCTTGCTGCATGTGAGTTGGCTGGCAAGAGCAGGCGGGCTCGTTGAAGTTTTCCTTTGTTTGACTGTATGAAAAAGTTTTGCGGTTCCAGCGCTTCTTTTATATTTGATGTTTTTGCTTTTTAATTATGTCAATGCCCCGTTGTGTAGATCCACCCCCTCTATCTGTTTCGGTAACCGTTTTTACAGAAACAGGAAGTGATAAGAAATGTACGATGTTACACACAGGAACAGGAAGAGAGGGAAATCTTACAAAGAGAGGGATTTCCTATCAGTTGTGTCTCCAGGACAGGAAGTGAAGGGAAAAAGCTCTGGGGGGGACACACAAAAAAAAAATTCTCTACTCTAAAACCATAGAGAAAAGTTGGACTTTGGATAGATGGTGGAATGTATGCGAGGCGGGGGTCTGGGGGTTGGGTGGGGGTGGGGGTCTGGGGGTTGGGTGGGGGGGGCGTCCTGTGTTTCTCACCAAGCTGTCATTGTGAACAGCCTTTTGTCATTTTATCACGGTGTAAAAGTGTTGTGTCAGAGCTAATTATACAGGAAGGGAATAATCCGCTTTTATGGCCCCGGCGGAGGACCTGACACACTAAAGCCTTTCTGAAAGATGCCATTTGGTTATTTTTCCGGGGGCAGAAGTCTTCAGCTGGGCCCCCTGGTACTGGTAAAGGGCGGCCAGTAATAGGTCCCTGAGAACCCCCCCCCACCCCCATCCATGGCCACACATGTCTTTATCAATCACATATCTCCAGGCGGGCTAAACTGGGCACACCGAGGAGGTCACTCTATCTGGGAACAACAATAATCTGCATTGACTTATATAGCGCTGACGCCGCAAAGACAGAAATTTATGGGAGCGCGGCATTCCGTCCTGGGACCGCACCGCAATCAATTTGTGGTGTGGATGGGCCGGGATATAAAGTGACAACCAAAATGATACCATAGTCATAGTATATACCATAGACACATTATATATACATATCCATGGTATATATACTGTCTCTATGGTATATATATATATATATATATATGTATATATATAATGTCTCCATGGTATATATACTATCTCCATTATATATATATATATATATATATATATATATATATACTGTCTTCATGGTATACATACACTGTCTCCATGGTATATATACTATCTCCATTGTATATATATGTACTGTCTCCATGGTATATATATATATATATATATATATATATATATATATATATATATATATATATATATATATATATATATATATAATGTCTCCATGGTATATATACTGTCTCTATGGTATATATATATATATAATGTCTCCATGGTATATATACTATCTCCATTATATATATATATATATATACTGTCTTCATGGTATACATACACTGTCTCCATGGTATATATACTATCTCCATTGTATACCGTATATACTCGAGTATAGGCCGACCCGAATATAAGCCGAGGCCCCCAATTTACCCCCAAAAAAACTGGCAAACTTATTGACTCGTGTATAAGCCGAGGGTGAGACATGCCTGTCCATCCCTGTGTGTGTGTCCGTCCATCCCTGTGTGTCCGTCCATCCCTGTGTGTCCGTCCATCCCTGTGTGTCCGTCCATCCATCCCTGTGTGTGTGTGTGTCCATCCATCCATCCATCCCTGTGTGTGTGTGTCTCCATCCATCCATCCATCCATCCCTGTGTGTGTGTGTCTCCATCCATCCATCCATCCCTGTGTGTGTGTGTATCCATCCATGTGTGTGTGTGTGTGTGTGTGTGTGTGTGTGTGTGTGTGTGTGTGTGTGTGTGTGTGTGTCCAGCCTACCTGTGTCCCGAGCCTTTGTCCCGAGCCTCCGTCCCGTGCCTTGCCTCCTTGCCTCCGTCCCGTGCCGTGCCTTGCCTCCGTCCCGTGCCGTGCCTTGCCTCCGTCCCGTGCCGTGCCTTGCCTCCGTCCCGTGTCGTGCCTTGCCTCCGTCCCGTCCCGTGCCGTGCCGTGCCTTGCCTTGCCTCCGTCCCGTGCCCTCTTCGTCGGCGCCTCGGCGGCCATTGTAAAATTCAAAAGCCGCGCCTCCGCCTTCGCCTGTGATAGGCGGAACACTGAATTTCCCAGCAGCCTGTGTTCCGCCTATCACGGACATCGTATCATCCTCGTCCGTAGTACGAGGATGATACGATGTCCGTGATAGGCGGAACACAGGCTGCTGGGAAATTCAGTGTTCCGCCTATCACAGGCGAAGGCGGAGCCGGAGGCGCGGCTTTTGAACTATAGAATGGCCGCTGTCTGTCTGCTCGACACGCTGATCGAGCGGGCAGACAGCGATGACTCGAGTATAAGCCGAGGGGGGCACTTTCAGCCTCAAAAAAGAGGCTGAAAATCTCGGCTTATACTCGAGTATATACGGTATATATGTACTGTCTCCATGGTATATATAATGTCTCTATGGTATATATATATATATATATATATATATATATATATATATATATATATTATGTCTTCATGGTATATATACTGTCTCCATGGTATATATATAATGTCTCCATGGTATATATAATGTCTCCATGGTATATATATACTGTCTCCATGGTATATATAATGTCTCCATGGTATATACTGTCTCCGTGTTAAATATACTGTCTCCATGGTATATATATATATATATATATATATATATATATACTGTCTCCATGATATATATAATGTCTCCATAGTATATATACTGTCTTCATGGTATATATATATATAATGTCTCCATAGTATATATATACTGTCTCCATGGTATATATATATATATATATATATATATATATATATATATACTGTCTCCATGGTATATAGATATATATACTGTCTCCATGGTGTATATATATATATATATGTATATATACTGTCTCTATGGTATATATATTAGAGCTGCGCGATTCTGGCTAAAATGAGAATCACTATTTTTTTTCTTAGAAGATAGATCACGATTCTTGCATCATAACATCATCATCAAAAAAAATTGGGCTAACTTTACTGTTTCGTTTTTTTTTTTTTTTTTACTTCATTGAATTGTATTTTTTCCCAAAAAATTGCGTTTGAAAGACAGCTGGGCATATACAGTGTGACATAAGATATTGCAGCAGTTGACATTTTATTCCCTAGGGTCTCTGCTAAAATATATATAATGTTTGGGGGTTCCAAGTAATTTTCTAGCAAAAAAAATAAAAATATTGATTTTACCTTAAAGTGATTGTATAGTCATTTTGGGGACTTTTACCTGCAGGAAAGCCTATAATAAGGCTTACCTGTAGGTAAAAAAAAATATTCCCCTCACAATGGGCCGCTGACTGCAGCGGCGCATGCGCACAGGGGATTCCCGGCTGGAAGCCCGGCAGACGCTGGACCCTGCCGGGAAGAAATCTCCTGCGCGCATGCTGTCGGAGCTGTGAGTGGCCGGAGCCGCGATACCCGGAAGAAACGCAGAGGGAACATGTCAGCTCCCTCGGCGTGGATCGGGACAGATGTCGGGGCCTCGTTCTAAGGTAAGTATTTCATAATGAGCTAGTATGCGGTGCATACTAGCTCATTATGCCTTTTCCTTTGCAGGTGGCCAAAAAAAAAAAAAAAACCCAACAGCGGGTTTACAACCACTTTAAGAAACAAGTGTCAGAAAAAGATTTAGACTTTAAGCGGTTAAGCTTCCTGCATTTGCAGTTGTTTAAAAACTTGGCAGACTGCCCGGATTTTTTTTTCTTTACACACAGAAGTTTCCCTTTCTAAATCTAAGAAGGAAGTTAGTTACAATGTTTCATTTAAAAAACTTGGCAGACTGCCCCAATGTTTTCTTTTGACAGCTGAGTGAGCAGATAAGTCTCTCCACTTGTTATATGAAAGAATCGGCAAACTCTGCGATATAGGTAGTTGGGGGGGGTGAATAGAGGTCACGATTTTTTAACAATTAATTGTGCAGCTCTAATATATATATATATATATATATATATATATATATATATATACTGTCTACATGGTATATATAACTGTCTCCATGAAATATATATATATATATATATATATATATATATACACATATGTATATATATATATATATATATATATATATATGTCATGGAGACAGTTATATATACCATGGAGACAGTACATACTGTACTGTGCTGCACAGCCCCTCCCCCACCCACATCCTTGAGACTGTCTGCTGCTCCAGGCATATATATAGAGAGCTTACACTCTAATGTCACATACTAATATTAAACATTTATATAGCTCTGACATATACAGCAGTACTGTACAGAGAACACTGAGCCAGTCACATCAGTCTCTGTACCAGAGGAGCTTACACTCTAATGTCACACACTATTATTATTATTATACATTTATATAGCTCTGACATATACCGCAGTGCTGTACAGAGAGTAGTGGTGACACTTTTTTTTCACTTAAAACCAGCTAAATCCTTTCCTTTTAAAGTGACAAAATATTTGGCAGTGAGGAATAAGTAGCTGTGCAAACATGGCAGTGATTTGTTAAATGTAACAGCGGGTGGATGTGACAGCAAACACACAGCTGAATGGGAGCTCACATCACACTGGGTTATTTTTCCAGTAACCCCCCTGCTGTCCGGCCAACCGCCGCTCCACCGTGTCTCCACCACAAACACACAATCGCCTGCACATTTCTGGAGGAAAGAATTCACCTCCGCTGCCGCGTCCCGCTCACGTGCGTGACCACCAATGCCGTGTGACGCTAGTTCAATGAAACGCGCAAGATGTCTGAACGCTTTCTCATGTACTGACCAATGTTATTTTATTAGTTTCATTATTTCATTTACTGATATATCTCTGACATATACCGCAGAGCTGTACAGAGAACACTGAGCCAATCACATCAGTCTCTGTACCAGAGGAGCTTACACTCTAATGTCCCCCCCACAGTCACACACTATTATTATTATACATTTATATATCCGATTGTATTTCAGTATATATTGATAATATATATATACTTTATGATTATTTGGAATATTATTTTTAATTATGATTAATGATTATTAATTGATATATATATATATATATATATATATATATATATATATATATATATACACACTGATTTTATATATATATATATATATATATATATATATATATATATATATATATATATTTTGATTATATACTGTATATATTGATTATATATATATTATACTGTATATATTCTAAATATATATATATATATATATATATATATATATATATATATATACTGATTATAATATTGATTATATATCCAATTTGTATTATTTATTAATGTCCCCCCACAGCCACACACTGTCATTATTAAACATTTATATAGCTCTGACATATACCGCAGTGCTGTACAGAGAACACTGAGCCAGTCACATCAATCTCTGCACCAGAGGAGCTTACACTCTAATGTCCCCCCCACAGTCACACACTATTATTATACATTTATATATCCAATTATTATCCAATTATATATCAGTATATATTGATTATATATCGGTATATACTTCATGATTATTTGGATTATTATTTTTAATTATGATTAATTATGACTAATGATTATTAATTGGTATATGTATTGATTATATACTGTATATATTAATTATATATACTGATTATATATATATATATATATATATATATTATACTATATACTGTATATATGTATATATATATATATATATATATATATATATATATATATATATATATATATATATATATATATATATATATATATATATATATATAGATTATATATCCGATTTGTATTATTTATTAATGTTCCCCCACAGTCACACACTATTATTATTATACATGTATATATCCAATTGTATATCATTATATATTGATTATATATTGGCATATACTTGATGATTATTTTGATTATTATTTTTAATTATGATTAATGATTATTAATTGGTATATGTATTGATTATATATATATATATATATATATATATATATATATATATATATATATATATATATATATATATATTATACTGTATATATTATTTATGTATATATATATATATATATATATATATATATATATATTTATTATACTGTATATATTATTTATGTATTTATATATATATATACATATATATACAGTATAATATATATATATATATATATATATATATATATATATATATATATATATATATATAATCAATACATATACCAATTCATAATCACTAATCATAATTAAAAATAATACAAAAAAAAAATATATATATATATATATATATATATATATATATACTGATTATCTATATTGATTATAAATCCGATTTGTATTATTTATTAATGTCCCCCCACAGTCACACACTATTATTATACATCTAATATCTATGGGAAGTGAAGCCAGGCCCCCCGGCGCTGTGCACAATATAACAGTCGGATAGATGAGACACTTGTATCTGTCATGGAGGTGATTGTAGGGATCACAGGGGGGATCAGAGACAAAGAGCTCACAGAGGATAACTGAGGACACCTCTGAAAGGTGAACTCCTCTCTACATGTACAGACCTGCCGGGACTACAGACATAATTCATCATCAGCACCCCGCCCCAAACACTGCACAGAGGGTGATGGGGGCTCACGTATGTCTGGGAGATACCAGACAATTCCCTGTACCGATCACCACACACTGCAGGATGAGCAGAATGTCATTTCATGGGATCACCAGTTTATAAGCAACCCCAGAGCACCACAAATCATTTACAATTATTTTATTATTAATATTATTTTTATTTTAATATTAAAAATAAAATCCTTTTTTCTTCTTATTGTATTCTCTGTTATATCTCCAGGCTGCTGATTTCCTGCAGCCCCTTTGTAGCTACTTCTTGCCTAAATGCACTTACAGCAGTGATGGTGAACCTTGGCACCCCCAGATGTTTTGGAACTACATTTCCCATGATGCTCCACTACACTGCAGAGTGCATGAGCACCATGGGACACGTGGTTTCCAAAACATCTGGGGGGGCAAGGTTCGCAATCAGTGCACTACAGCAACGTCTGCAGGGCATCTCTCAGGGTTGGTTCCCTGATGGTGACAACAGTGAACGATGCCAGGCTCCATCAGAAGCCAGTGGGACATGGTGCCAACCAGTGGCGTCGCTAGGGGGTGCCTTTTGGGGCTATAGCCTCAAATCTGGGGCCCATAGCACCAAGTCTCTGCAGGGGTTCCCAAGGAGAGGGGAGGCTCTCTGGGGATCCTGATGTAAGTGGGGGGCTCTCTACGGATCCTGATGCAAGGGGGAGGCTCTCTGGGTACCCTAATGTAAGGGGGCTCTCTGGAAACCAACGTAAGCATGCCTTACAGTGTGCAGGTCCAGCACACATTAGCATGCAGCTGCACCCTGTAAGATTTTGCACCAGCTTTGCTCTTGCATGCACCCTTGCACCCGTGTGCATAAGCCCTAAGGCTTGCTTGAAATTTTAGTGATTGGGTTTCCCCCATTTACTGGCATATTAGTCGCAGCCCCCAAGAAGTTGTCACCCCTGCTCACAGCCCTCGTTAGCCACATCCACTTTCTGGGGTGTCATGGCTGGCCCAGCCATTTATGTGAAAACCCGCTCACAGCTGCAGTCTTCGCAGTTAGTACCCTATGCACGCTCAGTAATCAAATAAAGATGATGCTGTGATCCGGGACACAGCCCGGGACACACCTTCATCGGGACGGAGGTCCATAATGCGGGACTGTCCCGGCAAATCCTGAATAGTTTAAGGTTTAAATATTTCATTTAAAGCGGAGGTCCACCCTAAAGTGGACCTTCCGCTCATTGGAATCCTCCCCCCCTCCGGCGCCACAATTGGCACCTTTCAGGGGGGAGGGGGTGCAGGTACCTGTACAGTACAGGTATCTGCACCCACTTCCAGGATAGCTCTCTGCAGAAAGGGGCGTAGATTACGCCCCTTTCCGAAAGTCCCCCGCTGCCTGCTGGGAAACACACAGATCCCAGAGGCAGCGGGTCCATCCTTATTGCGCAGCGCGACTCGCGCATACGCAGTAGGGAACCGGGAAATGAAGCCGAAAGGCTCCACTTCCTGATTCCCATACCCAAGATGGCGGCGGCAGCACCCGAGAGACGATCAAGAGATCGGCTTCGGGTGCCGACATCGCGGGCGCGCTGGGCGGGTAAGTGTCCTTATTTTAAAAGTCAGCAGCTGCAGTATTTGTAGCTGCTGGCTTTTAAAAAAAAAAAATGGCGGACTCCCGCTTTAAGACAAGGATTGTGCACAAGGTGTATGTGCATTACCTGTAAGATGTGGGACTGTCCCGGCAAATCCGGGACAGTTAAAGGTTTAAATATTTAATTTAAGACAAGGGTTGTGCACAAGGTGTATGTGCATTTCCTGCAGCTGAAAATATTTTTCGTATCATCCAATACTTTTTTTAGGGGAAGGAATATTTTGTTTTCTACCGTGTGATGCCACGTGCCTTAGCACAGGGTGTATGCGCATTTCCTGCAAAATGTGGGACAGTCCTGGCAAATCCGGGACAGTTAACGATTTAAAATATTTAATTTAAGACAAGGATTGTGCACAAGAATGCGCATTACTTGAATGATGTGGGGCTGTCCCAGCAAATCAGGGACAGTTAAAGGTTTAAATATTTAATTTAAAATACGGATTTTGCACAAGGTGTATGCACATTACCTGCAAGATGTGGGACTGTCCCGGCAAATCCGGGACGGTTAAAGGTTTAAATATTTAATTTAGGACAAGGATTGTGCACAAGTTGTATGCACATTTCCTGCAGCTGAAAATATTTTTTGTATCATCCAATACTTTTTATAGGGGATGCCACGTGCCTTAAATCAAGCGAAAAAAATTGCGTAAGCCGTTACCAATCTCATGGCAGCACGGAAGGGACTGAACGCAGTTTAATGCTGAGACACACAAGTAGTGGAGGTGTATCGTGCGACTCCATGGCGACTAATTCTGCGCTTCCTTTCTCGCCCACTCGGTCTGTGGGACGTCTTCACAGAAGCTGGGACTTGAACGCATTTTGGATGCAAATACTTGGCATTCTTTTTTGCTTCTGTCTGTGAACAGGTTTTGTAAACATGTAATTCTGAGCGCCCAGCGCCGACCTCTGATGACCTTTCAGGCGTTAGATGAAAAGCCACCCATAATGCCATCATTAACCCCTGTGTGTCTGGAGGGGGAGTACAGACAAAGAAGCAGGTAGACAGTGTAGAGGTTAAAGACCTGTTCCCAGGATTGCGTTTTATGTGCACTGCAACGCATGATCAGAGTGCGCTAAAAGTGCATAAAACTGCTTATCATTATAATTAATGAGGCTCTTCACATTAGTGTAATGCGCCAGAAGGGAATGCGTTATGATTTTTTAAAATAAATCCCGCCTCCTGCTGATTTTATGTGCATTAAGCTATAGCCAATGGCAAGGTATGGAAATTGCACTGAAAATGCACTTAAATGCAATATGCGTTATAATAAGTGTGTTTTTCAATTCATGTGTTCACATGTCCAACAGACGCAACCCGCAAAATAAAGAAGGGAAAATTATAAAAAAGGAAGGAAACGCACATGAAATGCATCTTTCACTATGTTACATCTTGACACAATGCATTAAAAAACAGATAAAAATGCAATACAGCCTTTAAGTAAAATTTATGGTGCCTCCTCCCCCTTCACCAACCTCCATTGCGTCTCCTCAGCTAAACACCATGGTGCTCTCTCCTCCTTCCACCACTACAGCACCCCTCCTCATCCCTTCCTCCACTTTTGACCATCTCCTTTTCCCACCACTATGGCACCATTACAGTACTACCTCTTCCACTAAAGTAAAAATGTATGATGCCTCCTTCTTCTGCAATGACTACCACCATGGCACCCCCTCCTTCCTTACTGACCAGTATCGCACCCCCTCCTCCTTCACCGACCACCAAGGCACCCAATTCTACTTCCCAGACCACCACGGTGCCCTCTCCTCCTCCACCGACCACCATTGTACCACCTCCTCCTCCACCATGGCGCCCCTCCTTCTCCACCAACCACGATGGCGCTCTCCTCGCCTTCAATGACACCCATGGTACCACTTCCTTCTCCATCGACAAGTACAGCACCCAATTCTCCTCCACCGACCACCACAGTGCCTCCTCCTCCTCCACCGACCACTATGGTGCCACCTTCTACTTGACCATGGTTCCCCCTCCTTTTCCACCAACCACAATGGTGCTCTCTTCTCCTTTAATGACCACCATGGCACCACTTCCTTCTCCATGACCACCAGGGCACTCCCTCCTCCTCCACTAACCACCATAGTGCCCCCTTCTTCTCCTCCAACCACCATGGTGCTCTCTCTCCTCCTTCACTAGCCACCATGGCACCCCTTCCTTCTTCACCAACCACCATGGTGCACTCTAATCCTTCAATGACCGCCATGGCAGCCCTTCCTTCTCCACCAACCACCATGGTACCCCCTTCTCCTCCACAGACCACCATGGCACCCCCTTCTTCTCCGCCAACCACCACCATGCCAACCAGCACCCCTCCTCCTTCACTAATCACCATTGCACCCCTTTCTTCTCCACCAAACACCCTGGCGTCCTCTCCTCCTTCACTAACCATATTGCCCTCCTTCCTTCTCCACCAACCTCCATGGTGCCTCTCCTCCTCCACCAATCCCCTTGGTATCCCCTCTTCCTTTACCAATTACCATGATGCTCCCTTCTCCTCCACCAATCACCATGGTGCCCCCTCCTCCTTTACTGACCACCATGGTGTCCCCTTCTCCTCTCCTGACCACCATGGTTCTCCTCATATTCCACAGACCACCACATCACCCCCTCCTTCTCCACAACCACCATGATGCTCTATTCACCAACCTTGACAGCACCACCTCCACCAGCTACCAGAGCCCTCCTCTGACCACCATGGTGCCCCTCCTCTAACCACAACTACAGCACCCTCTCCTACTCCCCTGACTACCATAGTGCCTCCTGCTCTCCTCTGACCACCACATTGAGGCCCCCAGCATCAGTGCCCCCCCAATTTTCATACAACAGTTGATGATCCTTGTTATCATATGATAAGACTGCCTTATACAGTATACTGAGAAGACAGATGGTCTTGTGACCAACATCGGCTAACACCTCTCTGCCTCCATCTCCCGCCGCATCCCCCCTCCCCCACTGCCACTGAATAGGTGACATGTCAATACTAAAGAAAAGCATTTTGAGAAATCAAAGTAAAAATAAATCATCTAGTATTGTTGAATTTAGAGGAATGCGGTCTGGAATGCCTGGCGGTGCTGCGAACAAAGCAGAGTGGACGGGGCACCTGTAACAACAACAGCACCTGGGAGATGAAAAAACAGACAGCCAGTTGGGGAGCATCCCGCCATTGAAGAGCAGGCAGTGAGACCCACACACCCTGAGGACCAGTCCTGCGACCGGTTCAACCGGTGCTCCGCCTCGCATGCTCTTTGTGGAAGAGGCCAAAGGAGCGGAACTGGCTGATTCAATCAATGAGATTCTTCATGTCACCTCAATAACATTATTTCCAGTCTAACCACTTCGGCCTCGTCAATGTCACCTTGCGGGACTTCCCATCCTTAAAAGCTGAACTTTAATCTGATTATATTTTGCCTACCCTCTTACCCTCTTATTAACATGATGCCATTCCTAAATAAAACCTGATTTCATTACATTACTTATTTTGGACGCAGTGATGGACCCCCCAAATCCATGCGTCCGGCCCCTAATCTACATGCAGGGCACCGGACGCATGGATTTCAATGTTTTTTTTTTTTCTTAAAGCACATGATCAGAGCCTGAGGCTCTAATTGGCTTAAAAAAAGGGTGGGCTCGGGGCAGAGAGCACTGTGCCCCGAGCCCACCCAGTTGTGTGACATTAATATTTTCTATTGTCTTCCTGATTCTCCTCCCAGCCAATTATGAGGCGGGTCCTGAAACCCGATTGGCCAGGGAGTCTTAGGACCCACTTCCTGTTTGTCTGGGAGGTGAAGCAATGACCCAGGTGTCATGGCAAGCTGCCTCAGGTGGAGGGGCAGCTTCCAGGAGCTCTATGCCCTGGATCACCAGAACCAAAGGTAAGGACATTGATTGATGGCATCCGAACCGTCCACATGGGGGGGTGCTAGTGTGAGCAAGGGGGCCAGGGGCAGCTTCCAGGAGCCTGCACCACCTTTGATTCCCATCTGTCTCCCATTGGGGGGGAGGCTATTTGACATGGATGGCATCCGACCTGACTGGGTAGGGTGGGGGGGTCATGTGCTAGTGCAAGTGAAGGGGTCAGGGGCAGCTTCCAGGAGCCCACACAACCTCCGTTTCCTGTCCGTCACCTGCACAGTGAGTGAGGGGAGCATTTTTTTTTTCTACCCCCCCCTCAAATATTGAGCACCAGCTGCCACTAATCACATGACCTTTATGGGTGGGTGTCAGTCCGGAGGAGTGGGCGTTCCAAGGCAGGCTGTACTTGCATAGGAAGTGCTCACATGTGAAGCTGAACCTCTATGATGGAAATAACATAAATCCAGTAAGTGAAAGGGTCAGAGACAGGTGGCAGTTGGGCTGAGGAGGAAAAGGCTAGATGATACTGGGCAGGGCCATCTTTAAGGCAGGACAAAAGGGGCAGCTGCCCTGGGCCCTGTCATTGTTGTGGGGTCCAAAGCAGCTGCCTCATACTTGCCAACTATCCCAGTTTACATTCCGTTGTCCCTTGAAGTTTTAGTCCTGTGCTGTGTCCTGATATCTCAGTGTGAAGTGCTGCTACTAATGCTGCCCAGCTCTGCCCTATTGTTGTGTACAGATGACTCACCTGCAGACCCTGTGTTTACATGTAAATAAGTGGCATTCATATGTAAATAGCAGTGACATGCATATGTAAATAGCTGAGGCCAACGGAATTGATATGTAAATAAAGGCAGTATTCATATTTATATCATGCCCTGCTGCAGTGAGGAGATGATGTGCTGTAACCTATAGCAACCAGTGAGCAGTATTACTGTACAATAATCTCTAGCAGCCAATCAAAAAGCAAAAATCATGTGCTGTAACCTCTAGCAACTAATCAGTGAGCCTTAAGGAGTGCTGTAACCTCTAGCCACCAGTCAGTGAGCGGTAATGATATGCTGTAACCTCTGGCAACCAATCGCAATCGCTGCCTGATCTGATACAGTAAACTGATTTTAAGTCTAACTGCTATTTATTTTATGTCTCAGAGAAGGTGGAGAGTGAAATTGCGGGGGGTGGGCCCTAAGAAAATGTTTGCCCATGACCCAATCAACATTAAAGATGGCCCTGATGCTGGGCATCCTCTGTCCAGTGCTAAATGTCATAAGGCATATCCTGCCATTAGCATTTGTCACCCCGGGCAAATGTTCACAAATAGGAATTTAAAGAACTCCACTAAGTGGTAAGTACATGTCCACTGGACACATAATGTGTCCCAGCTATACAAAAATGAGGACCTGTGTTTGGCCACGCCTCTCTCAGGTGCCAATAGCATTTTCCAGGTGTTGGCATTTTTTTAACTCTTTTTTTAAAAAGCCATCCTTGAGCTCCAAACCTGTGACCTTACCTTGGCTGAGATGATGTTATCAGTCAGCTGCAAGCAGAAGGAAGCATTTCCTCAGTCTCCCCTCCTCTAGTTATTAGACTGCAACATTGTAAAGTTGTAGTCCACAGGAATAAAAAAAAAAAACAATTGCCGCACACCAACAAAGGCCAGTTATACAGCTTCAGCCCGGCTCCCTTCAGGCCATGCCCCTCCAACGTGTTTCACCCCATCCCCAGGGAATAGTGATGGAAGAGCCATTTGTGTCATAAGAGTTATTATTTTAGTTGATGCAAACAGACACAGATTTCCTCAGTCTCCTCTCCCCCAGTGATCAGACTGTACACTGTAACTTTGTAGCAAATCACAAGGTGCGCGACTACAGCAGGGGGCTGATCTGTGTCAGACATTCATGAACACAGCCAAGAACTGCACAGGCACCAAGATTTACATGATTGTGCCATCTCTGAACCAACATCTCCAGGAAGTAGATAACCACCCTAGGTGATGCCTGAGTGCCATCCCATTGGAGTCCTATTGGGAGTACTGTGACCTCTATGGGAAGTAATAAATCCCTGGAAGTCTTTTACTGAAATATTACTGAGCATGCACATGCTAAATATGCGTTAATGTGTTACGGGGTGCTTTGCGTTAAGGATGCTCATTCATTATGAATAGGCTGGCACTGCACCACAATGGATGACCCTTTTTTAACAATGCAGCTCCCCACAACAAGCCGTGCTAGCCCTGAATCTTCAATATGTAGACAGTTGGACTGGATATGGAAAAAGCATCTTGCTGGACCTTCATTCACCCCCCAACCGCATCCTCAAACGGAAGGTGGAGGAGCACATGGTCTCTAACATCCACCAGCTCTGTGATGTTGTCAGGGAGGAGTGGAAGAGGTCTCCAGTGGCAACCTGTGAAGCTCTGGTGTACTCCATGCCCACGTGGGTTAAGGCAGTGCTGGAAAATAATGGTCGCCCCCAGGGCAGGACTTAGGGTGGTGGGGTCCCCTGGGCTTGAGTCCCTTTCGGGTTCCTACCTTCTATACACTACCATATTTATCAACGTATAACACGCGCCAGCATATAACACGCACCCCAAGTTTGGGAGTGAATTTTAAGTAAAAAAATTAAATTTAAGTGCCTATCAATGCAGCCTTATCAGTGTCCATCTGCAGCCTCGCCCAGTGTAGCCTTGTCATTTGCAGCCTTGTCATTTGCAGTCTTGAAGTTTAAAAATGGCGCCGCGGAGATACAGAGTCCTGTGTATCTCAGCAGCTCTCTGGTCCTCTCGCAGTCCCGTGCGGAGCCGAGAGTACTCGGCTCGGCTCACAGTCACGCCCAGTCCCTGTGTTATGTCCATCATAGGGCGGGACTGGGCATGACTGTGAACAGAGCTGAGCTGAGTACACTCAGCTACAGCTATGTATCTCGGCGGGGCCCGCGGGGCCCCCTATTGGGCGGGGCCCATGGGCTTGAGCCCAGTCAAGCCCAATGGTAAGTCTGGCCCTGGTCGCCACACAAAATATGGACACTTTGGACATTTTCACTTAGGGGTGTACTCACTTTTGTTGCCAGCAGTTTAGACATTAATGGCTGTGTGTTGAGTTATTTTGAGGGGACAGCAAATTTACACTGTTATACAAGCTGTACACTCACTACTTTACATTGTAGGAAAGTGTCATTTCTTTAGTGTTTTAACATAAAAAGATAGAAGAAAATATTCAAAATATACATAAAATGCGAAGGGGTGTACTCACTTTTGTGAGATACTGTAAATGATAATAATGTACCTTAGTTGCCCGCATCCTCCACCAATTCCTATGTGATGCTTAACAGGGGGCCTCAGTGTACTTTACAGAGCATGCATCACAGCGTGTCAGTAGGGGGCTGGCTGTCTCTTCCTGGTCCTGGTAACTATCCCCCTGATGATCCACTGCAGCGCATTGAGGCCCCACTCCCACCTGTGTGTAGTGGGAACACGTGTTCCTGTTCACCTTTGTCCTGTGTAATTTTGTGTGTTAATGTGAGTCACAAAAAGAGCATTCCATTCACCTGTACATGCAACAAAAGCCCCAAAAGTAGCTCCAGAACCTTTTCAATTGTGCGACGTTGCACGTTTTTGTTGGGCGTCTGTAGCCCTTTTGTTGAGTTTGATAACAGCATTTGGGGTGTCAGTCCAGAAGAGTAGGCATTCCTAGGCGGACAGCATTTGCATAGGTAATGCTCACATTCTGAGCCATTATGATGCAAATAACAGAAATCCAGTGGGTGAAAGGGTCAGGGACAGGTGACAGTCAGGCTGAGGTGGAAAGAGCTAGATGATGTCAGGCATCCTCTGCCCAATGTTAAATGCCATAAATGATGTCCAGAGATAGAGGAGGCTTCATCTACCCAAAATGTGAATTTAGAAGTTTCCCCTAAATTTCTCCTTGTAAGAAATTAAATGACATGAGACATATTCTGCCATTTGTATTTGTCGCCCCGGGCAAATGTTCACAAATAGGAATTTAAAGAACTCCACTAAGTGGTAATTACATGTCCACTGGACATATAATGTGAAATAACAACTTCTTCTGAAAGAAAACAAGCTGTTTACAAAATCTTACAAAAAAATTAGGTGAAAAAACATTTAGTAACTATAGGAAGAATTTAAAAAAATGAAGACCTGTGTTTGGACACCCCTCTCTCAGGTGCCAATAGCATTTTCCAGGTGTTGGCCTTTTTTTAAAAAAAAGTCATCCTTGAGCTCCAAACCTGTGACTTTGCTTAGGCTGAGATGCTGTCATCAGTCTGCTGCAGGCAGAAGGAAGCATTTCCTCAGTCTCCCCTCCTCTAGTAGTGATCAGACTGCAACATTGTAAATTTGTAGTCCACAGGAAAAAAAAAAAAAAAACATTTGCCACATACCAACAAAGTACAGCTTCATCCCAGCTCTGTTCAGGCCATGCCGCTTCGGCGCGTTTCACCCCATCCTTGGGGAATAGTCATGGAGGAGCCATTTGTGTCATAAGAGTTATTATTGAAGTTGAAGGGCACAGACACAGATTTCCTCAGTCTCCCGCCCCCCCCCCCCCCAGTGATCAGACTGTACACTGTAAATTTGTAGCAAATCACAAGGTGTGCGGCTACAACGGGGGCTGATCTGTGTCAGACATTCATGAACACAGGCAAGAACCTCACAGACACCAGGATTTACATGATTGTGCCATCTCTGAACCAAAATCTCCAGGAAATAGATAACCACCCTCGGTGATGCCTGAGTGCCATCCCATTGGAGTCCAATTGGGAGTACTGTGACCTCTATGGGAGGTCATAAATGCCTGAAAGTCTTTTACTGAAACATTACTGAGCATGCACAGGCTTAACATGCATTAATGTGTTACGGGGTGCATTGTGTTAAGGATGCTCATTCATTTTTTAATACTTTTTTTCTGAGAACTCTCTTCTTACTTCCTGAATTCTTAATTAGATGATAATAATGCACCCAGTTGCCCGCATTCTCCACCAATTCTTATGTGATGCTTCCCAGGAGGCCTCAGTGTACTTTACAGTGCATGCATCACCACGTGTCATTAGGGGGCTGGCTGTAGACATGTGCACTGCCGAAAAATTCTTTCATTTTCATTTTCTTTCATTTTTGGGTCATTCATTATGATCGCAACTCGTAAATTCGTAATATTTGAAAAATGTGAAAATTCGTAAAATTTGAAAAATTAGAAAATTCGTAAAATCCTAAATTTGAAAATCTAAAAATAAGAAAGAAAATCCGGAAATCCGAAAGAATAACAAAATACCTAATAATAACTAACTATTAAATTATAGGTATTGGAATTTCCTTTCAAATTTGGCTCTTAGTGAGCGTAACGAATACGAATTTATCCAAAGTTACGAATCATTCTGAAATAACGAATGCTGCATCTAAACAAATGGAACAGAACAAATTAATAGTGAATAATAATATTAATAATAAAATGTTTTAATTATTATTATTATTATTATTATTATTATTAATGCAACCATTCATTTAGCTACGGTGTTCGTTTTTTCAAATAATTCGTAATTTTGGATAAATTCATATTCGTTCCGATCACTAACAGCCAAATTTGAAAGAAAATTCCAAAACCTATAATGTAATAGATAGCATTAGTTATTATTTCAGATTTTAGAATTTTCGGGGTTTTCAGATTTTCAAATTTTACGAATTTGGGAATTTACAAATTATTCAGAATAATTAAACGGGTTTTCGTTAAGTCGGATAATTCCGAATGAAAGAATTAGTCAAAATTCGTTAGAAAACAAATTCAGAACTAAACTAATTGGACTAGCTGGCTGTCTCTTCCTGGTTCTGGTAGCAAGCCCCCCCCCCCCCCCCAGGGGTGCACTGCAATGCATTGAGGCCCCATTCACACCTGAGCGTAGTGGGAGCGTGCGTTTCCACGCATGTTTTCTTCTATGTAATTTTTCCCACTTTCTGTCATTCCTGGATCCTCACCTAGATAATAATAACGTTTTTGGTTTCCCGCATTCTCCACCAATTCCTGTGTAATGCTTCCCAGGAGGCCTCAGTGTACTTTACAGCGCAAGCATCACAGCGTGCCATTAGGGGAGTGGCTGTCACTTTCTGGTCCTGGTAGCTAGCCCCCCCCCCCGAGGGTGCACTGCAGCGCATTGAGGCCCCATTCACAGCTGAGCATAGCGGGAGCGTGCGTTCCCGTGCATGTTTTCTTCTATGTAATTTTGCCCACTTTCTGTCATTTCGCTCCTATCCCACTTCTCTCTAACAATAAGATTTATTTTTTTAATACTTTTTTCAGAGGACTGTCCTTGTACTTCCTGGATTCTTACCTAGATAATAACGTTTTTGGTTTCCCGCATTCTCCACCAATTCCTATGTGATGCTTCCCAGGAGGCCTCCGTGTACTTTACAGAGCAAGCATCACAGCATACCATTAGGGGGCTGGCTGTCTCTTCCTGGTCCTCGTAGCTAGCCCCCTGATGATCCACTGCAGTGCATTCACACTTGAGCGTGCCCGATCCCGTTTTATGTGTCATTTTGCGCGTTAACGCTCGCCGCGCAAAGGGCATCCCATGTACCCCTACGTGCAAGAAACAGCCAAAAGAAGATCCAGAAGTAGCACTTTTTTTTTTACACGCATTTGTAGCATGTTTTGTTGTGTCTGATAACAGAATTTTGGGTGTCACTAACAATTAATGGCACCACACAAAGCGCGACGTGCATGTGCAGCACGCTTTTGAAAACCGCTGCAAGGCATACATCTCTGTGTGTTTTGTTTGCGTGTTTAGGAAGTGTGCAGCCTAAGCCATGAACACTGAATACAGCTTTGAAATTGCTACTTCAGTGCGATTTCAAAGCCGCTGGTAATTGCATGTGCAGTTTGCCATCTATGCAAGACGCACGTGAAATCGCCGAGAATGGTTCAGAAACCTTTTTTGAAGTCGGAGACGCACCAATTCGAATGGTCCCATAGGTGCAATTTGGGTGCAACTTGTCATGCGACTCTAAACTGTCAAACCGCATGACAAGTTGCAACCAAATTGCACCTATGGAACCATTGTCATGCGACGCTAAACTGTCAAATCGCATGACAAGTCGCACCGGTGTGAATGGGGGCTAAGGGGCCAGTTGCAAGAACCCAGAAGAGACAGCCCCCTGATGACATCACACAAGATGGCGGCACTGGACTGGGTGTGCATCAGCGGTGTGGCAAATCTCTACAGAACACTGCTGGATCAGCAAGGCATGTGAGTATGATTCTTGTGCACAACTCAGTAGAATAGGTAAGGGAGGTAAGGCAGGGGCTTTTGAAGAATTGTGCATTTTTGGCCCCATGGACTTTTTGCCGGGCTTCGGGGATCACATGGTGAAACGCTCAGGTTTGAATGGGGGGCTAAAAGTGTATGGGAACCCAACCAATGCACTTCTCCTGATTTCTCCCAAAAGAACACTGAACGGGTTTTGTTATATCTGTTCAATAAGTGCAAAACTATTTACATTGGTCCTGCCAGAAATCCAGTGAGCGCCTAACTTTTTGTAGTGAGCTGGCAATCTTAAACATTGTCAATGTTGTCTGCAGAAAACCTCCCTCTATGTTATAGAGAAGAGGAGAGAGGGGAGTTCTGTAGTCCTGGCCTAGGGTGCAGTGACGGCTGCTGCTCAATATTTGGGGGGGGGGGGCAGAAAACCATCCTTACCCCCTCCCCCACAGGAGACGGATGGGATGGTGGCAGTCAGAGGCCTCCTTACCTTAGGAGGCAGACGATAGGGCTGCTGCTCCTCACTCCAGGGTCATTGCTTCTCCTCCCGACCAAACAGGAAGTGGGTTCTGAGAACTGACTGGCTGGGAATCCTAAGACACCCTGGCCAATCGGGTCTCAGGACCCACTTCCTGATTAAGAAGAAAAGATTGATCGCACACTGGAATCCAAAAGATGCTGTTGAGATTTCTTTATTGTCATGAGCCAGACAAAATTGCAATGATGATCAATTGACGCTTTTCACATTTGTGTTGACGCGTTTCACCTTACGGTGATGAGTCGGGATTAGCACCTTGGACCGGGTGTGTGCATTTTTGCTTGAGGCGGTGTGTGCACCCTTGTTCAGTTCCTACTTCCTGATTGGCCGAGAGGAGAATCAGAAAGACAATATTAATTTGCTATTGCCACACAAGTGGGTGGGCTTGGGGCACAGTGCTCTGCACCCCGAGCCCTCCCTTTTTTGAAGCCAATTAGATCCTCGAGCTCTAATCACGTGCTTCAAAAAAATAAAATAACCTATTGAAATCCATGTGTCCGGTGCCCTGCCTGTAGAATAGGGGCCAGGCACGTGGATTAGGGGGCGGCTCCCATGCACCCCGTATGGTCGGGCCACCACTGCTAGGGTGACAACGCTGCTCCTCCATAGGTAGAGTGCACTAAGTGTTGTCACCCTAGGACAGGAAGTGTGTTACTGGCAGGATCTCCAGCTGAAAATAAAGTTCTGGGGCCTTCAATATGTCATATTTAATATATCTGATATTGGTAACGTACTCAATGGAGGAGGTTGGGTGGGGATCCTTTGTTCTGCAGGAACCTGTTCCTGGCTGGTAGGTAAGGTTACCGATCGGCCCCACCCCCGGTGTTAATCTCCCCTCTTATCGCTCTCCATCTTCCTCTCTGATGTCGGCAGGTTATTGTTTTGGGATAAATAAGATAAAATGTGTCAGGTAGTGAGATCTTATCAGCGCCACTTGAAGACAATACCAGTCTTCCTTCCGCCTCCCCCCCCTCCTCCCTCCCTTCCTCCTCGTTCTGCCTCAGTAGAATCCTAAAACGTCAATCGTCTCACTGTGCACATTTATAGGAAGCAGAGCATCGCGGCGGAATGGGACGCGGCAGTTCAGGAGGGCGCGATGTGCTGCAGGTGATTTCGCAAAGTCTTCCTCGCTACGGACTGCTGAACGAATGTTCGGATCTCTGCGACGCATGAATGCGTGCGTGCACATGTGCGTTGCTGCATCACGTGAGATTGCGTGTTGGGCCTCATGCACACAGGCAAAAAAAAAAAAATGCTGCTGTTAAAAGCAACTCTAGGTTATCAAACGTGCATATGCACAACGTGGTCATCTACGGGTACATTTTAGTGCAGCGTTTAGAGGCGTAGAAAAAAAATGCCACAAAACTGCGTTCAGAGAGGGGTTTTCCAGCAGAATTTACACCCATACATGTGTAAACGTGCATAAATGCGCCAAAACGCATGCATTTATTTTATTGGCTTAAATAAATTATTTTAGCTAGTAGAATGAGTTTACACTCATACACATCTAAGCCCAGTATGCGTGTAATCGCGCATAAGCAAGCATATGTATTCTCGTAAACGCGCTTAAAAACGCAATGCAAGAGGCATTTTTTTTAGCTAAATTCTGGCAGAATAATTATTTTTTTATTGCATTTTAGTGTAAATATGAGATGTGAGGTCCTTTTGACCCCCAGATCTCATATTTAAGAGGTCCTGTCATGCTTTTTTTCTATTACAAGGTATGTTTATATTCCTTGTAATAGGAATAAAAGTGACACCTTTTTTTTAAAAAACAGTGTAAAAATAAAAAGTAAAAGGTAAAATAAATAATACATTTTTTTTTTTGAAACACACCCATTCACGCCGAGTTTGCGTGCAGAAGTGAACGCATACGTGAGTAGCGCTCGCATATGAAAATGGTGTTCAAACCACACATGTGAGGTATCGCCGCGATCGGTAGAGTGAGAGCAATAATTCTAGCCCTAGAACTTCTCTGTATCTCAATAGAATTTTTTTAAACGTTGCCTATGGAGGTTTTTAAGGGTAAAAGTTTGTCGCCATTCCACGAGAGGGCACAATTTTGAAGCGTGACATGTTGGGTATTAATTTACTCGGCGTAACATCATCTTTCACAATATAAAAAAATTGGGCTATCTTTAGTGTTGTCTTATTTTTTAATTCAAAAAAGTGTATTTTTTCCAAAAAAGTGCACTTGTAAGACCGCTGCACAAATACGGTGTGACAGAAAGTATTGCAATGACCGCCATTTTATTCTCTAGGGTGTTAGAAAATAAAATGTATGTTTGGGGGTTCTAAGTAATTTTCTAGCAAAAAGAATGTTTTTAACTTGTAAACAACAAATCTCAAAAAGAGGCTCGGTCCTTAAGTGGTTGAAAAACGGTGATGCACTTGGGGTAATTTAAATGTATTGGGCAATGCATGGTAATGAGCCTAAAATCATGCGCCGACACATCGCACAGATTTGAACCCAGCAAATGACTAGGCTCACGCTTGTGTGTCTGTATTTGCATGCGTTTTTTTATGTGCATTTTTGCAAATCTTCGTGGTGCGTTTTTGATGCATTTTTTATGCACACCCATTGAAGTCTATGGGGCCAAAAAATGCACCAAAAAAAAAAAAATAAACAACAGCATGCACCATTTTTTTAAGGGGCGCAGAAGCTCATGGAATAGGTATACATGGGTCTCAGAGACAATAATAGGATTCCTCTTGCCATGCGTTGTCGCCCGATAGCCAAAGTGCGACAGATCACACAGGTGCGATCAGGGTTGAGCGAGTAGGAAATCCTTCCCCGGCCATATGGAAGAAAGTTGAGTTTGCAGGCCCAGTGCTATAGGAACTTATGGATGCACGAGCGATCTTTCAAAGAAAACATTGTATAATAAAAACATCAATGACTTCCTCTGCTGGGAAAAACTTCCATACAAAGTATCCAAAAACAAAGTATCCAATACAAATGACGTTTTTTTTTTTTTATGTAATGCACTGACTTCTTAAAGAAAGGTGTGCACCTAATGTCTACAAACTTATTTCCAATACATCATACAGAAAACTACAGAAGGGGTGGAGACAAGGCCAGTCACCTCTATACCAGGAAAGAGAACAGAGCTGTGGGAGGAGCCTAGCAGGATCCACCCCCTAAAGAAAACGACAGGAGGGGTGGAGACAAGGTCAGTCACCTTGTACAAGGAGAGAGCGCAGAGCTGTGGGAGGGGCCTAGCAGGATCCACCCATTACAGAAAAGTACAGAAGGGGTGGAGACAGGGCCAGTCACCTCTCTACCAGGAGAGAGAACAGAGCTGTGGGAGGAGCCTAGCAGGATCCACCCCCTAAAGAAAACTACAGGAGGGGTGGAGACAAGGTCAGTCACCTTGTACAAGGAGAGAGCGCAGAGCTGTGGGAGGGGCCTAGCAGGATCCACCCACTACAGAAAAGTACAGGAGAGGTGGAGACAGGGCCAGTCACCTCTATACCAGGAGAGAGTGCAGAGCTGTGGGAGGGGTCTAGCAGGATCCACCCTCTACAGAAAACTACAGGAGGGGTGGAGACAAGGCCAGTCACCCTGTACCAGGAGAAAGAGCAGAGCTGTGGGAGGGGCCCAGAAGGCCACACCCACTACAGACTGCCGGTGATGTACCGAATAGTGTCCCCCATCAGATAGTGTCTGCCCTGTACTGCACTTTCGCTGTACGGAGGGCAAGGACATTCCGAAAGTCTCCGAAGATGAGCAGCGCCTGCGCTGTGAGTCCAGGTTCAAGCCCCACTATCCAAGTGGACATAGAATTAGAATAAAAAATAGCCGAGCAAAGCGAGGCCGTGCCCAAATCATGGTGAGCCCGCGAGGGGCCCTGTTACTATGTGCAACCGTATGTCCACTTGTATGGTGGGGCTTGCACCTGGACTCAGTGCGCAGGCACCGTTCTTCTGAGACTTTCGGAGTCTCCTTCTCCTCCGTACTGTGCAAGTGTTGCGCCTGCGGAGTACGGGGCGGACACTATCCGATGGCCCGACACTTTTTGACAGAACACCAGCGGAAAACTAAAGGAGGGGCGAAGACAAGACCAGTCACCCCTATATCAGGAGAGAGAGAGAGAAAAATCTCACATTGGATTACTGCACAGATATGGAAGAAATACACAAAGCACACCGAGATTGGAGAAGAAGACACATAACCAATGTATTTATATGGCATTTGCTTATACCATAGTTCACCTTTAATATAAATCCAATGGTGAGATTACACATTTGCCCTCAAGTTGTCATATGTATGGCCGGTGTTGAGGAGCCGATGCTGAAGGATGGGGAGGCGTGAGTGCTGATTGTCCTGGTCGGTGGAATGTGAAACCATCATTACATCATTAAAGCCATTCCTCCTAAGACCCCTAATGGTTGTATTATGGGCTATTAGCGCCCTGTGGCAGTCTACAGATTATGGGATTACTGATGGCAGGTGCTAATCTACCCGTGATTGTGGAGGGCCGGCTACCAATGTTGTTTTTTTATTTACACAACCCCTGACAAATAGACACAGTGCAACAAATGATCACCCCAGACGTGAAGACAATGGGGAACTTCCAGACAATCAACGTCAGGGCATGTGAGGGCACCATGGCATCCCTAAGTCACCTTCGAGGGTCAGTCCACATAGAAAGAATGTTATCTCAGTGTTCAATGGATGGTGGAGGATTAAACTAACTGACACTTTCTTTAATCTCCTAGGCAGACCTAGGTACCCTGAGAGCCATTGCGGAGTGACAGCGACGCTGAAGGGGAAAGTTGCAGTCATTTGTGATCTGGGCCCTGAGCTGTCGTGGTGTAGACAAGTTCTTTCTGCCCCGCTCCATCCACAGAAGACAGTCTTTAAGGGATAACAGCTGTGTTTTTTATGCTCTGATTGTCCCACAGCTATCACACAGTACCTGGGCCAATCAAATCACCCTGTACCAGGGTGATTTACCAATTGTAAAAGTCTCAGTGAAAGGTATAGGAGTGGGTATTGCACCTTTGCATGCCCAGAAGTTCAAGCACCAGTCAGGGTATGAGATACGCTGGTATTAAAAATACAGATTTCAGTGATGAATATTCATATATATATATATATATATATAGCATTTTGTTTTCCTAAACCAACATAGAGTATTGCTTTTTATTTTAGTTTTTTTTAGCTGGGCACATGCACATTTTATTGTTTAGTGAGTGAGCAAACTCAGACTGCACCTTATGCATAGAACCTCAGTATACAGCCAATTATATGGGAACACGGATCTCTACTGCGCATGCTAATTCATATAATGATAATATCATATACGCCAATACACATTTCAATTGTATCCTTTCAGGTTGACCCTGATCTTTTTTTTTATTTTTTTTTAATTATTAAGTAATTCAGAGATTTAATGATTCAGAGTCCCAGTCCGTGCAGGTAATTGAGTTCTCCCTTATCTGCCTCTGACAATAATTCACCACGGCCTGGTATTATACATGTTTATATTCACCATAATGTCTAATCCTGGACTGTATGTATTGTAACGAGCTGAACATTCCTCTCGCCCATCAGCGCCCTTTGTACCCTATGATATTCCTAATACATGGCTTATAATCAAGCTGACAATAATGAAGCTTCTTCCTGCTGTGCGAGTAAAGCAAACCTTTCCTGAGAGAACCATGGAAGCCATCCACTCCTATATCAGAAAATACCACTTAAGCAGGTCATACATGGTGCAAATTCGAACGATTCCTCCATCAACACAGACAGTCCTGACAAGGGAATCCTTCCTGCTGTGAAATTGTCTGTTCCCAATGGTGGGGGAGGGGGGGGGGGGAGGGGGAAGTTATCCCCACCGGGAGAAGACTGTGATCATCACTAGCGGCTATAGCACATGCTAGCAATAATTGCAAGAAAATCTGGCAGGCTGGTTGATCAATCGATCAACTTGGTGCATTCAGTTTGCCCACTGACGGTGCGAATCCCAGCCGGTTCCTGCCTGCCAAACATAGATCGAAATTCAGCTAATTCAGCAAGAACCGGCCAAGATTTGATCCATCTGTGGACAGGCTGATTGTACTCAAGTCAATCCATCCATCGACTTGGGTACAACTAGTCTGGCAGATTTTTTTACATTCGATCGCTGCCGGTTTTTTACATTTGATTGCTGTATTCATTGCGTTCTGCTATCCGGAAAGCAGCCCCTGCTTTTTTTACATTTTATTTATAGTGAGGGTGAACCCAAAATCAAGTAGACAGTTTAAATGGCTCTCAAACTGTACAGAGCAGTCATAGAAAATAGCCAAGTTGAGATGGAACTACAGGGTTTTGTTGGTTTTTAAAATCGGCATGTATACAAAGTGGGGAGGCTTGCCCTCACTTCCTGTCCTGGAGACACAACAGGGCAAGCTCAATCAAGCAGAAAAAGCTATGTTGCCATTCTTTTCTGGGACAGGTGTCCTCTTATGGAATTCCTCCTCACCTCCTCCTCTAGGGACTGCGAGAGAGAAATTTGAGGCAGAAAATAACTTTTTGAAAAAATTTTGTAGCTGGGCCCAACCATATGGTGGAGCACATATTGTATTCATGTATTGATACACTAAAGCTGTGTGCAGTACTACTTGTATCATCTTTGACACCTTTGGTGATGGAGATCTATTCCCTCTTCTGGCATTTTAAGGAAATATCTGACTTTGTATGGATACCTTATAAATTTGGGACTGTCTGTGAGTTTTTAGCTAGAGTCGGAAAAAAAATAATTGAGTTGTTCATTCTGCCTCCAACTATCTCCTGGAGATCAGGCCATTTCCAATGACAAAAACAGACAATCTTTGTAGTTTTGTAGGTAGTTATATGCAGCAATAAAGAGAATTGTCATAAAAAAAAAAGAAAAAAATAATATATATATATATATATATATATATATTGTCGGGAACACATTAGATCCAAGGAACTCACATACTTTCTGCAGAGACAACAGAAATGCCCCATCTCATGCCCCCTTCCAAGCCTTATAGAAACCAAAGTGTGAAGGTAGAAAATAAAAATCTCTACTGACAATAATTACTTAGGGTACAGCAATGGGGCCTCACACCACCCCAACAAGGGCAAATTTGAATTATGAAATAAATACTTAAAAAGAAACACAAGTACACTTTCAATTTACATGAATTAAAAAATGGAAAACCACTACCTTCACCTAACTCCCTACCCCACCACCACCTATTAGTAGATAATTAGAGGTGTCTGGATAGTCAAAGCCTGCCTTCAGAATCCTTCTAGTTTCCAATATGATATACGCCACACAGTTACAGCCCACCTCCAAAACCCTGAAAAGCAGAAGGTTTTCAAGGGCAGCCAATCACATTTAAGTAATGGTAGCCTTGTGAATGCTGATTGGCGAGGGTTCTGAACTGGACATATCTAGATGTCAACATCAGGGGATCCAATGTGGACATCTCTTGTTGGATTGTATCTTATAAACCTACATAAAGGTGGAGTAAGCAATCAATAGGGCCCATGTCAGGTTTGGTTTGCTGTATGTTTCTCCACTAAGGTGAATTCATCCTATATTAGTAACAAAGTTAAAGAAGAAGGCCCATAATAATACAATTTTAGATCTTGTGCCTTACCTGTTTAAACTGCTCCTCATATGTCCACTCATGATGGCCCGATTGTCCATTAGGAGATAAATTGTTTGACTGGGAACTAGTATTTGGTAACTGTGATTGGTTGACCCTTGACAGTCCCTTGCTAGGTGAGCCAGGTTGTATATTTGAGTTCATCTCCATATGTTCCTCCTCTTCTTCTCCTTCCTCATCATCCATATCATCATCGTCAAAGTCCGCCTCTTCTCCTTCACTTTTGTGCTTAGAGTCTTCATCCTCTGATTTCTGGATTGGGGTGTGAGGAAAGATCAGAGAAGTCCGGTTCTGGGATAAGATTGAGCTAGATGCTGTGGTAGTGGTCGATGTATTGGTGGAGTTCAAGATTGTGGGGGTGGTCACTGCTGCAGCGGCTGCTGCTCTTACAGCGGCTTGGTAATGGCGTATGGCCAACGCTTGTTGCTGGATACGTGACTCTACCAAACAACGCAGTTCTCTGTCTTTTTCCTGTCGTAGTTTTTCCTCCAAGGCCAAGCGAGCAGCCTGTTGTCGCTGTAAGTTCTCCATGACAGCTTCTAGCCTCATTCCGCCACCTGTAGAGACTGTCTGAGGGGGCTGGGTAGGACGGGAAATGGGAAAAGGGGAGCCATGATGGGAAGAAGTAGCAACAAGGAGAGATGGGAGAGAGGAAGCGGTAGAGAATGCTGCTTGCTGGAAGTAGGGGACACAAGTAATTAGAAAGAAAAAGAAGGTGGTCGGCAGAAGTGAGAGAAAGAGGAGTGCAGAAAAATAATGAAGAAAGGAGTAGGATGGAAGTAGAGACAAGAGGGGAGGAAGAAGAGGTGATAGAAGGGGTGGGTAGAAAAAGAATAGGGATGGAAAAAGAATAAAGGAATGAGGAGAGTAAACAAAAGAGCAGGTAAGGAGAAGAAATGAGACAGGAGGGTAGAAAGGGAGAAGAGAGGAGACAGGAGGTATGGGGAGGTGAGTAAATGAAATGGGAGGGGTGAAAAGAAGTGATGGGGAAAAGAGGAGACAGGAAAGGAAAGAAGACAGGTGGGAGGGAAGAAAATAAGGGAGGAAAGGAGAATAAGTGAAGAGGGGGTGGAAGGGGTGGGGAAGAGAGGAGAGAGAAGGGGAGAAAAGTTGAGGGAATAGGAAAATGTGTTTAGAGGGGACAGGAGGAGTGGAGACAGGAGAAAAGGAGAGAAAAGGAGAGGAGACAGAAGGGGTGTAGAGGAGAGGGGGGAGGAAAAGTGGGGAGGAGAGGGGGCAAGAAGAGGGTTAAAAGGAAACAGAATGGGTGGGGAAGAGTGTAGACAGCAAGGAGTGGGAAGAAGATAGGGGTGGGGTGGAGAGGAGAAAAAAGGAGCGGGGAAAGGAGAGGACAAGAGGGGTAGAAGTAATGGAAACAGGAGGAGTAGGGGAGGGAAAAGGGACCAAATTTGAGGGGAGGAGAACAGCCAAAACAGTGGGGAAGAAAGTGGACAGGAAGGGTGTGGAAGAGAGAAGACAAGAGGGATGAGGAGGACAGATGACCGGAGTGGTGGGAGAGGAACCAGAAGGGGTATATAGGAGAGGGCCAGGAGGGGAGGGGATGGGAGGAGACAGGAGGGGAGGAGAGGAGACCAAAGTAGTAGTGAGAAGAACGAGCAGGAGGGGAAGGGAGGAGACAGAAGGAGTGAGGAAAAGAACAGACAGGAAAAGAGGAGAGGAGACAGAAGGGGTAGCAAGAAGAGGGGGAGGAGAGGCGACAGAAGGTGTGAGAAGTAGAGGAGACAGAGGGGGGCAGGAGGGGAAGACAGGAGACAGTGGGGTGGGGAGGAGAAGGGACAAAAAGGGAGGAGAGAAGACAGAAGTGGTAGGGAGAAGAGGGGATGGGGGGAAGGAGACAGGAGGAGTGAGGGTATGGGAGAAGACATGAGGAGTGAAAAGTAGAGGAGACAGGAGGTGAGGAAAGGAGACCAAAGTGGTAGGGAGAAGAGGGAGCAGGGGGAAGGGAGGAGACAGGAGTGAGGAAAAAAACAGACAGGAGAAGAGGAGAGAAGACAGAAGTGGTAGCAAGAAAAGGAAAAAGAGGGGACAGGAGAGGGGCGGAGGAGAGGAGACAGAAGGAGTGAGAAGTAGAGGAGACAGAGGACAGGAGATAGCAGGATGGGGAGGAGAGGGGTGAAAAAGGGAGGAGAGGAGACAGAAGTGGTAGGGAGAAGAGGGGACAGGGAGAAGGGAGGAGACAGGAAGAGGGAGGGGTAGAACAGACGGGGGAGAGGAGACAGAAAAGGTAGCAAGAAGAAGGGAGAGGGGAGCAGAGGAGACAGAAGGGGTAGAGAGAAGAGGGGGCATCAGGGGAGGACAGGAGATAGGAGGGGTTGGGAAAAGAGGGGACAGGAGGGAAGGGAAGGGGGGCAGGATGAGTGAGGAGTAGAAAAAACAGGAAGAGAGGAGTCAGAATGGACAGCAAAAAGAGTGTAAACGAGAGGAGGAGTGAGGAAGAGAGGAGAAGGGGGGGGGGGGGAGAGGAGACAGAAGTGATAGGGAGAAGGGGGGACAAGAGGGGAGGAGACAAAAGTGGTAGGGCGAAGGGAAACATTAGGGGAGGGGAGGAGACAGGAGGAGTGGGAAGTAGTACAGACAGGAGGAGAGAAGTCAGAATGGGTAGCAAGAGGAGGAGAGTGGAGGGGAGGAGTGGGAAGACAGGAGGGGAGGAGAGGAGACAGAAGAGATAGAGAGGAGGGGGGAGAAGAGGGGACAGGAGGGGAGGAGAGGAGACAGAATAAATAGAGAGGCGGGGGGGTGGGGAGAGGGGAGAGGAGGGGAGGAGAGGAGACAGAAGAAATAGAGAGGCGGGGGGGGGGGGGAGAGGGGACAGGAGGGGAGGAGTGTAGACAGGAGGGGTATAGAGTAGAGGTGACAGGAGGGGTGGGGAGGAAAGGAGCCAGGAAGGGTGGGGAGGAGTGGAGAGGAGACAGGAGCAGTGGAGATGGGAGTAGGCAAGAGGGGTGAGGGGGGAGAGGAGACAGAAGAGGTAGGGAGAAGAGGGGACAGGGAAGAAGGGGAGGAAAGCAGATAGAAAGGGTGGGGGAGGAGAGGAGACAGGAGGAGTGGGAAATGACAGGAATAAAAAGAAATTAAAATTAAAATTAGAATTAAAAGAAAAGCATGCCAAATTCAGCATCAGACATAAGAAGGAAGAAACAGAAATATACCAAAAGCAAAGAAAGTCATATTTATAGAAGAAAATAAAAATGAAATCAGAACAAATAAAAAGGAAAAGTCAAGCATTAAAATGATTGAGCACACAGAAAAAATAAGGAAACAATTGATGATAACATGGAAGGAAAAAAAAGGAAGGAAAAGGCCGAGAAAAGCAGAAGTAAGGAAAGAGATATAGGAAGGAGTGCAGAGAGATGGACGGGGGGAAAGGGCGTGGGGTGGGGGGAGGGGAAAGGTGGACAAACAGAAAAATGAAGACTGTTATTTCAGCAATTATATGAACTGAACACAGACTATAATTCAGGTATATGACATTTCTTCCGATCAATAGGCAAACACAGGAAATCTGATCGCTGATTAGTGCATAGCGGGGACATCCGTGTATATACAGCGACATCCCTCTATATCTATTTCTCTATATACAGTATAAAACATTTTCAGCAAGCAGCCAACCAATCCCAATGCCACATACTGGACCATTCTCTTGTTTAGGTTACAACACACCTCCTGAAAATGCCGTTGTTCTGGCTGTCATGCGATCGATCCCCCTCTGCAATTCAATCCTGACCTGGGACCACCAGTGGTGGCAGGCAAAGTCAATACTCCAGCTCTGGCTGCTTCTCTGGGGTCCGAGGCTCAGGGAGTGTTGAAGACTGAGGATCAGCATGAGAACCATTTTTTATTGACCTTACTAGGCAGGAAAAACACTCGGGGGCCCATTCAGAGCTATGTATTGGGGTGCCACATGTTACTGCCATGCACAGGAAGGCATGGCGCTCTCTGAGGGGCATAGTGGTCCCAACTGCATAGAATGGCTCCTAAACATATAAATACAAAGGCAGGTGATTTTTTATTTATTTTTTCATTTTATTTTATAATCTCAGATTGCTCCTCGCTGTCTGTAATGATTTGTAATAAATGAGAATTATTCCAGATAATCTTTATTATAGATTTATAGAGTCTCGTCTGCGGAATGCGATAAGTCAATCGGGAAATTCATCTCCTAACCTTTTCTTGATTCAGGTTTGTAATGAGTTTTCTGGTTTGTTTTCCTTGTTGTACATTAATGTGATTTAATATTATGGACACCACTTGCCCTCCATTTCCCCAGAGCTATGATTTAAAGAGAACCTGTCATTAAAGGATCAGTCCACCCGAGCGTGACAGATATAAGTGGAGCTTGGAGGGAGAGTCGGCCTCTGGATTACCCAGCAGTAAGACGTCCCTGTTATCATTTCCAACTCTCCTCTTCTCCTGTTAGCTTCTGTGGGATATAAAATAAAGAAATATCCAGCAGGGATGGTGGGAACCCCTCATAATGGGCACAGCAGGTGTACAGACCTGGGAGCTCAGCACAGGGATGGTGGGAACCCCTCCTAATGGGCACAGCAGGTGTACAGAACCGGGAATTCAGCCCAAGCATGTTGGGAACCCCTCATAATGGGCACAGCAGGTGTACAGACAAGGGAACTCAGCACAGGGATGGTGGGAACCCCTCCTAATGGGCACAGCAGGTGTACAGAACCGGGAATTCAGCCCAGGCATGTTGGGAACCCCTCATAATGGGCACAGCAGGTGTACAGACAAGGGAACTCAGCACAGGGATGGTGGGAACCCCTCATAATGGGCACAGCAGGTGTACAGACCCGGGAACTCAGCACAGGGATGGTGGGAACCCTTTATAATGGGCACAGCAGGTGTACAGATCCGGGAACTCAGCACAGGGATGGTGGGAACCCCCATATAATGGGCACAGCAAGTGTACAGACCTGGGTACTCAGTGCAGAGATGGTGGGAACCCCTCATAATGGGTACAGCAGGTGTACAGACCTGGAAACACAGCACAGGAATGGTGGGAACCCCTCATAATGGGCACAGCAGGGGTATAGACCCAGGAACTCATCAAAGGGATGGTGGGAACCCCCATATAATGGGCACAGCAAGTGTACAGACCTGGGTACTAAGTGCAGGGATAATGGGAACCCTTCATAATGGGCACACAAGATGTACAGACCTAGGAAGTCAGCACAGGGATGGGGGAAACCCCTCATAATAGGTAGCGCAGGTGTACAGACCTGGGAACTCAGCATAGGGATGGTGGGAAGCTCCCATAATGTGCACAGCAGGTGTACAGACCTGGGAACTCAGCACAGGGATGGTGGGAACCTCCATATAATGGGCACAGCAGGTGTACAGACCCGGGAACTCAGCACAGGGATGGTGGGAACCCCCATATAATGGGCACAGCAGGTTTACAGACCTGGGAACTCAGCACAGGGATGGTGGGGACCCCTTATAATGGGCACAGCAGGTGTACAGACCCAGGAACTCATCAAAGGGATGGTGGGAACCCCCATATAACGGGCACAGCAAGTGTACAGACCTGGGTACTAAGTGCAGGGATTGGGGAACCCTTAATAATGGGCACAGCAGGTGTACAGACCCAGGAACTCATCAAAGGGATGGTGGGAACCCCCATATAATGGGCACAGCAAGTGTACAGACCTGGGTACTAAGTGCAGGGATTGTGGGAACCCTTAATAATGGGCACAGAATATTGTGGACCTGGGAGGTCAGCACAAGGATAATGGAAACCCCTCATAATGGGCACAGTAGGTGTACAGACCCGGGAACTAAGTGCAGGGATTGTGGGTGAGAACTTAGCACAGGAATTTCACCAACAGAGTCCTTTAGGAGATAGAAAGGATTAGCAGGGGGGCTCAGTATCTAGTATCTTTCATACGCTGAGATATCAGTTTAGGGTGGGGTGACCCATTAAGGTTCTCCACCTCTGGCCATAGATATAAAAGTATTAATTGCCCCTCAGCGGATAGATAGCAGTCTGGGGATTGGCACCTCTGCCCCACCAGTCCCTTCCCTCCTCCCGGAGCACCACACACACTCCCAGCTCCGCTCCGCCGCTCATTCATCACAATAAGGATCTGCTCATCGATTGGAAAATTAGGATGTAAAATGAAATGGCCCCGACAGATATAATTATTGCCGTGATTTATACGAAGGAAACGTCTCATTTTCCCAACAACATAATCAACAAATTGAATGATCTAATGAAGTCAAGGTGGAGCCGTTCTTTCCTCGTACCGACTATTGAACAGATCGCTGCGTTCTCGGGGGAATCTATAACGTGACGCACAGCACTTCCTGCACGGACCGCGCTAATGGTTTGTATTAATCCAATGACAAGACGTTAACATGGCGACTTCTTTTTAAGTTTTGAGCTCATCTGGTTTGGAAATTTCAGAGAAAGTCCTTTATTATTTACTCTGAATATGAGCTGAGCACACACATTAACATGATCAGTGTACAATCACCTTTATGACGGCCCATACATGCTGCAATCTAAACATTTTTTGATCAATTTACCAAACAAAAATAATTTAGTGGGAGGAGCTAACTAAGCAATTTATTCACATAGTATCCACTTGAGCATCCTCGGTGCTACAGTCATTGGTAGAAATAGATTTACAATTAATTTGTATCACTTGTGGTCAGTGGCGGCAGGGGGCAAACTGAAAAATTCTGAAAAAACCCCATCAATTGCACCCTCACTGTACCATCAATCACAGCCATTGTGACATCAATCGCAGCCACTGTGCCCATCAAACGCAGCCACTGTGCCCATCAATTGCCGCCACTGTGCCCCATAAAATGCAGCCACTGTGCCATCAAATGCAGCCACTGTGCCCCATAAAATGTAGCCACTGTACCCATCAATTGCAGCAACTGTGCCATCAAATGCAGCCACTGTGCCCCATAAAATGCAGCCACTGTGCCCATCAATTGCTGCCACTGTGCCCCATAAAATGCAGCCACGGGGCCCCATAAAATGCAGCCACTGTTCCCCATAAAATGCAGCCACTGTGCCATCAAATGCAGCCACTGTGCCCCATCAAATGTAGCCACTGTGCCCCATCAAATGTAGCCACTGTGCCCATCAATTGCAGCAACTGTGCCATCAAATGCAGCCACTGTGCCCCATAAAATGCAGCCACTGTGCCCCATAAAAAAAGCAGCCACTGTGCCCATCAATTGCTGCCACTGTGCCATCAAATGCAGCTACTGTGCCATATAAAATGCAGCCACTGTGCCCCATAAATTGCAGCCACTGTGCCCATCAAATGCCGCCACTGTGCCATCAAACGCAGCCACTGTGCTATCAAACTCAGCCACTGTGCCATCAAACGCAGCCACTGTGCCCATCAATTGCTCCCACTGTGCCCATCAATAGCCGCCACTGTGCCCCATCAAACGCAGCTACTGTGCCCATCAATTGCTCCCACTGTGCCCATCAATTGCCGCCACTGTGCCCCATCAAATGGAGCCACTGTGCCCATCAATTGCCGACACTGTGCCCCATCAAACGGAGCCACTGTGCCCATCAATTGCCGCCACTGTGCCCCATCAAACGCAGCCACTGTGCCCATCAAATGCAGCCACTGCACCATATCAAGTGCTGTGCTGTCAGTGTGCCCCCCGCCGGCCGGCTGTCTGCACCTGTTTCGGTGGGACAGCTCCTCAATGCTCCTCAATGTCTTCTCCCGTCCTCTGCTATGACTGGACGCCTGGCACAGCGCCTGTCATTTCAGCCAATCAGGTGACAGGTAACAGATCCGAGCACCTGATTGGCGGAGAGGCGATTTAGTGTTAGGAAAGTGGATATTCATTTGCTTTTCTAACACAGCTGAGTGACCTGCGAGCGCCCAGCATGGCTCTAATCAGGTGCTTCAAAAACAACCCCCACCTCTGTAATTCAGGCGCCCTGCGCCCAAAAGGGGGCCAGGCGCCTGAATAGGGGGTGGCAGTGGCGCCCATAGATAGAGTCATGCAATGCATGACTCTATGTATTGGTGCTAGAGTGGGTGGCGGGAGAGATGGGGCAGCGCCCGTGCGCCCTTATGGATGCACCGCCGCTGCTTGTGGTCAGTTTTGGATTAAATAGGGTTAGAGCTTCACGATTTGATGATATTTCATGGGACAATTTATTTTGGGCACAATATCAGATCCAGGATAGATGAAAGGCACCTAACTTCCATTTAAAGCTGAATTCTAGACACTTTTTGCTTAATAGCCACAAAGGATATAACTCCACTTTGTATTCCAAAGCCAGATAGTACCTTGTAAACGTATAGCAGTGACATCATCACTATGCTGTACATAGCCTGTGCAGAGAGCAGAGGTGTGGGTGTGGCACTGCAGGCTCCACCCACTGCAGGCAACCTGTAGAGAACTACAGGAGGGGGGGCGGAGACGAGACCAATCACCCTGCACAAGGAGAGAGAGCAGAGCTGTGGGAGGGACCAAACAGGCTCCGCCCAATACATACTGCCTGCAGAAAACTACAGGAGGGGGCGGAGACGAGACCAGTCACCCTGCACAAGGAGAGAGAGCAGTGTGTATACACAGTATCTCACAAAAGTAAGTACACCCCTCAGATTTTTGTAAATATTTTCATCTTTTCATGTGACAACACTGAAGAAATGACACTTGTCTACAATGTAAAGTAGTGAGTGTACAGCTTGTATAACAGTGTCAATTTGCTGTCCCCTCAAAATAACTCAACACACAGCCATTAATGTCTAAACCGCTGGCAACAAAAAATTGGGCAATGTCTAAATTGGGCCCAATTAGCCATTTTCCCTCCCTGATGTCATGTGACTCCTTAGTGTTACAAGGTCTCAGGTGTGAATGGGGAGCAGGTGTGTTAAATTTGGTGTTATCGCTCTCACTCTCTCATACTGGTCACTGGAAGTTCAACATGTCACCTCATGGCAAAGAACTCTCTGAGGATCTGAAAAAAATAATTGTAGCTCTACATAAAGATGGCCTAGGTCAGTGATGGTGAACCTTGGCACTCCAGATGTTTTGAAACTACATTTCCCATGATGCTAAACTACACTGCAGAATGCATGAGCATCATGGGAAATGTAGTTCCAAAACACCTGGGGTGCCAAGGTTCGCCATCACTGTCCTAGGCTATAAGAAGATTGCCAAGACCCTGAAACTGAGCAGCAGCACGGTGGCCAAGACCATACAGTGGTATAACAGGACAGGTTCCACTTAGAACAGACCTCTCCATGGTCCACCAAAGAAGTTGAGGTCACGTGATCAGCATCATATCCAGAGGTTGTTTTTGGGAAATAGATGTATGAGTGCTGCCAGCATTGCTGCAGAGGTTGTAGGGGTGGGGGGTCAGCCTGTCAGTGCTCAGACCATACGCCGCACACTGCATCAAATTGGTCTGCATGGCTGTCATCCCAGAAGGAAGCCTCTTCTAAAGATGATGCACAAGAAAGTCTGCAAACAGTTTGCTGAAGACAAGCAGACTAAGGATATGGATTACTGGAACCATGTCCTGTGGTCTGATGAGACCAAGATAAACTTATTTGGTGTCAGATGGTGACAAGCGTGTGTGGGGGGGCAACCAGGTGAGGAGGACAAAGACAAGTGTGTCTTGCCTACAGTCAAGCATGGTGGTGGGAGTGTCATGGTCTGGGGCTGCACGAGTGCTGCCGGCACTGGGGGGCTACAGATCATTGAGGGAACCATGAATGTCAATATGTTCTGTGACATACTGAAGCAGAGCATGATCCCCTCCCTTCAGAGACTGGGCCGCAGGGCAGTATTCCAACATGATAACCACCCCAAACCTCCAGGATGACCACTGCCTTGCTAAAGAAGCTGAGGGTAAAGGTGATGGACTGACCAAGCATGTCTCCAGACCTAAACCCTATTAATCATCTGTGGGACATCCTCAAACGGAAGGTGGAGGAGCGCAAGGTCTCCAACATCCACCAGCTCTGTGATGTCATCATGGAGGAGGGGAAGAGGACTCCGGTGGTAACCTGTGAAGCTCTGGTGATCTCCATGCCCAAGAGGGTTAGGGCAGTGCTGGAAAATAATGGTGACCACACAAAATATTGACACTTTGGGCCCAATTTGGACATTTTCACTTAGGGGGTGTACTCACTTTTGTTGCCAGCAGTTTAGACATTAATGGCTGTGTGTTGAGTTATTTTGAGGGGACAGCAAATTTACACTGTTATACAAGCTGTACACTCACTACTTTACATTGTAGACAAGTGTCATTTCCTCAGTGTTGTCACATGAAAAGATAGAAGAAAATATTTACAGAAATGTGAGGGGTGTACTTACTTTTGTATATCTATATCTATCTATCTGTCTATATATATATTTATACACATATATACATATATATATATATATAGATAGATAGATAGATAGATAGATAGACATATATATATATATATATATATATATATATATATATATATATATATATATATATATATATATTATTTAATAGCTAATATTTATACTATTTAACCCCTTTTTTCTTCAACTTTTTGCTTCTGATCTCCTCTGGCCTTTTTCATTCACTTCCCGCCCACACTCAGGACAGTTCAGCTCACATCATCATCTAATCTTCACAGATCCACTGAAATCAGATAAAATCCAGATTTGACACATAGTGACCATTGCAGCCATTCCACTATCAGCAGATTTAATGGCTGCCATTTGTTCTTTAATAGTGCCAACAAACGCTGTAGCGCTGTAGCTGTATGTGTGGTCCCAGTGTTATTTAAAGAGGACCTGTCCGAAACTTCACAAGTACATTCCTGACCTATCACAATAGATTGTAAGCTCTTCTGAGCAGGGCCCTCTTAATCCTCTTGCATTTTATTGTATTGTAACTGTATAGTCTCCCTTTTTATATTGTAAAACGCCACGTAAACTGTTTAATAATAATAATAATAATAATAATAATAATATGCAGCAGCAGGATCAATTTTCAAAAAAAGCTCCACCCTTTATCATGACAAATTCATCCTCTGTGACTTTGCCTAGGGTGAGATGATGTCACCAGGAGGAAGCGTTTCCTAAATCTCCCCCCGATGATCAGACTGTACATTGTAACTTTGTAGCAAGTCACTAGGTGAGAGGCTGCAGGGAAGGCAAAAAAATAAAAATAAACATTAGACAACACTCTCCCAATTCAATCTTCTCTGGCTGGATCAATAACCAGAGAGCAGTTCACATCAGATCCCCAAAGAGCGTTTTTTAAAGGGGAGGGGGGAACTCCCTTCCCAATCACCCTGTAGTCCCCGCCTCGCCCATCCTTCTTTGTTTAAAATAATAGAGATTGCAAGGCTAATTAAGGTGCATATGTGGCCAAAAAAAAGACCCAGTGAATCGATCGAATGCATGTCAGACCCCATCTGTAGCCAGCTTTAGCCCAGTAGTCCATTTCAATTATCAGCCAATCAGAATCTACAACACGCCGGCCTGACTCCAGAGGAGTGCATTTCAGCTGATTCGGGGAGGAGAGGTCTGCCTGAGAGCGACCGACAGAAAAATATTCCCCAACCCCACCGAAAACTCTGTAGGCACCTCAAATAGTAGATAGTCCTGCCTTGCAGCACCGGGGACCTGGACTACAGTGTCAGCGAGGACAACGTCCACATTCAGTGTACAGGTCATCCAATAATAGTGTGTGACTGAGGGGGGGCATTAGAGTATAAGCTCCTCTGGTACAGAGACTGGTATGACTGGCTCAGTGATCTCTGTACAGCACTGTGGTATATGTCAGAGCTATATAAATGTATAATAATAATAATAGTGTGACTGTGGGGGGGACATTAGAGTGTAAGCTCCCCTGGTACAGAGACTGATGTGACCGGCTCAGTGTTCTCTGTACAGCACTGCGGTATATGTCAGAGCTATATAAATGTATAATAACTGGGGGACTGTGGGGGGGGGGGGGACATTAGAGTGTAAGCTCCTCTGGTACAGAGACTGATGTGACCGGCTCAGTGATCTCTGTACAGCACTGCGGTATATGTCAGTGACAGGAACACAGCAAGCGGTCTATCTGAACATTTCCTTTTTTTTTCACCACAAACTCTTATAGCTCTTTCAAAGATCATATTCATTTGGAAAACTATCTATATATATACAGCGGGTATAGAAAAGAATCACCCCTCTTTTAAATAATCACATGTTGTTGCTTTGCAGCCTGAAATGAAGACAGACACAGTTTTTGTTGTATCCAGCTGTACTTACTAGTACAACTTACAACATCCAAGTGAAAGATATAACACCAACATGTCAGAATAAAAATTCAAAAAATTCAAAAGCACACTCACTGAGTTGGAAAAAGGATCACCCCCCCCCCCCTTGTGTCACACCTTTTGCTGTAATTCCAGCCTTTAGTCTGTTGGGATTTGTCTCTACTAGCTTTGCACAGCTAGACTTTGCAATATTAGCCCGCTCTTCTTTGCTGAGCTGCTCAACTTCAGTTAAATTTGATGGTGACCGTTTGTCGACTGCAGTCTTCAAGTCATGCCACAGGTTTTCAATGGAGTTTAAGTCTGGGCTCTGACGAGGCCATGCAAGGACATTCACCTTTTTCTCCTCCAACCACCGTCTGCTCATTGTTGCTCTGTGCTTTGGGTCATTGTCATGTTGGAAGGTAAACCTTCTTCCCATTGACATTTTTATGGCAGAGGGCAGCAGATTTTCCCTCAAGAATTTGATGGTATTTTGCCCCATCCATTTTCCTTCTATCCTGACAAGTGCTCCAGTCCCTGCTGTAGAGAAACCTCTTCATAACAGGATGTTACCACCCCCCATAACATGATATTACCACCCCCATAACAGGATATTACCACCCCCATAACAGGATATCGCCACCCCCCATAACAGGATATTATCACCCCCCATAACAGGATATTACCACCCCCCATAACAGGATATTATCACCCCCATAACAGGATATTATCACCCCCCATAACAGGATATTATCACCCCCCATTACAGGATATTATCACTCCCATAACAGGATATTCCCACCCCCCATAACAGGATATTACCAACCCCCCCCATAACATATTACCACCCCCCATAACAGGATAATATCACCCCCATAACAGGATATTGCCATCCCCCATAACAGGATATTATCACCCCCCATAACAGGATATTACCCCCCCCCCATAACAGGATATTATCACCTCCATAACAGGATATTACCACCTCCATGCTTTACTGTAGGAATGGTGAGCTGTATTGGATTTCTGCCAGACATATCGTTTGGTGTTGAGGTCAAATAATTCAATTTTAGTCTCATCTGACCATGACACCCTTTTCCATGTGGCCTCAGAATCTTCGAGATGTGTTTACGGTGCTCAGATGAGACTAAAATTGAATTATTTGACCTCAACACCAAACAATATCTGGCAGAAATCCAATACACCTCACCATTCCTACAGTAAAGCATGGAGGTGGTAATATCCTGTTATGGGGGGTGATAATATCCTGTTATGGGGGGTGGTAATAACCTGTTATGGGGGTGATAATATCCTGTTATGGGGGGTGGTAATATCCTGTTATGGGGGTGGTAATATGCTGTTATGGGGGGTGATAATATCCTGTTATGGGGGGTGGTAATATCCTGTTATGGGGGTGGTAATATCCTGTTATGGGGGGTGATAATATCCTGTTATGGGGGGGTGGTAATATCCTGTTATGGGGGGTGGTAATATCCTGTTATGGGGGGTGGTAATATCCTGTTATGGGGGGTGATAATATCCTGTTATGGGGGGGTGGTAATATCCTGTTATGGGGGTGGTAATATCCTGTTATGGGGGGTGATAATATCCTGTTATGGGGGGGTGATAATATCCTGTTATGGGGGGGTGGTAATATCCTGTTATGGGGGATGATAATATCCTGTTATTAGGGGTGATAATATCCTGTTATGGGGGGGGGTAATATCCTGTTATGGGGGGTGGTAATATCCTGTTATGGGGGTGGTTATATCCTGTTATGGGGGTGGCAATATCCTGTTATGGGGGGTGATAATATCCTGTTATGGGGGGGTGATAATATCCTGTTATGGAGGAGATAATATCCTGTTATGGGGGTGATAATATCCTGTTATGGGGGTGATAATATCCTGTTATGTAGGTGATATCCTGTTATGGGGGTGGCAATATCATGTTATGAGGGTGATAATATCCTGTTATGGGGGGGTGATAATATCCTGTTATGGAGGAGATAATATCCTGTTATGGGGGTGATAATATCATGTTATGGGGGTAGCAATATCATGTTATGGGGGTGATAATATCCTGTTATGGGGGGTGATAATATCCTGTTATGGGGGGGTGATAATATCCTGTTATGGGGGGGGGGGGGGTTCTCTACAGCAGGGACTGGAGCACTTGTCGGGATAGAAGGAAAACAGATGGGGTAAAATACCATCAAATTCTTGAGACATGCAAGGAAAATAAAAAACATAATTTTAGCTTGCACATGACTAGATGATAAAATCAGCAGAGCTTCCCCTCATTTCAGATCTTCCCCTCAGATCTACAGCGACTGCACTTCCAAGTGGACCTGTAGTGCAAAGTGGATTTGCCTTCCATAAATAACCTCCAATGACCCAAAGCACAGAGCAACAATGAGCAGACGGTGGTTGGAGGAGAAAAAGGTGAATGTCCTTGCATGGCCTCGTCAGAGCCCAGACTTAAACCCCATTGAAAACCTGTGGCATGACTTGAAGACTGCAGTCCACAAACGGTCACCATCAAATTTAACTGAAGTTGAGCAGCTCAGTAAAGAAGGACGGGCTAATATTGTAAAGTCTAGATCTGTTATATCTTTCACTTGGATGTTATAAGGTGCCCTAGTAAATTCAGGATAAAATGAAAACAGTGTCAGTCTTTATTTCAGGCTGCAAAGCAAGAGAATGTGATTATTTTAAAGGGGATATTTCTTTTCTACATCCACTGTGTGTGTGTGTGTGTATGTGTGTGTGTGTATATATATATATATATATATATATATATATATATATATATATACATACATACATACATACATACATACACAGTGCCATTAAAAAGTATTCATACCCCTTGAAATTTTCCACATGTTGTCATGTTACAACCAAAAATGTAAATGTATTTTATTGGGATTTTATGTGATAGACCAACACAAAGTGGCACATAATTGTGAAGTGGAAGGAAAATGATAAATGTTTTTCAAATCTTTTTACAAATAAATATGTAAAAAGTGTGGGGGATACATTTGTATTCAGCCCCCTTTACTCTGATAACCCTAACTAAAATCTAGTGGAACCAATTGCCTTCGGAAGTCACCTAATTAGTAAATAGAGTCCTCCTGTGTGTAACATAATCTCAGTATAAATATAGCTGTTCTGTGAAGCCCTCAGAGGTTTGTTAGAGAACCTCAGTGAACAAACAGCATTGTGAAGGCCAAGGAACACACCAGACAGGTCAGGGATAAAGTTGTGGAGAAGTATAAAGCAGGGTTAGGTTATAAAAAAATCTCCCAAGCTTTGAACATCTCACGGAGCTCTGTTCAATCCATCATCCGAACATGGAAAGAGTACAGTGCCTTGCGAAAGTATTCAGCCCCCTTGAACTTTTCAACCTTTTGCCACATTTCAGGCTTCAAACATAAAGATATAAAATTTTAATTGTTTGTGAAGAATCACCAACAAGTGGGACACAATTGTGAAGTGGAACAAAATCTATTGGATATTTTAAACTTTTTTAGCAAATAAAAAACTGAAAAGTGGTGCGTGCAAAATCATTCGGCCCCTTTACTTTCAGTGCAGCAAACTCACTCCAGAAGTTCAGCGAGGATCTCTGAATGATCCAATGTTGTCCTAAATGACTGATGGTGATAAATAGAATCCACCTGTGTGTAATCAAGTCTCTGTATAAATGCACCTGCTCTGTGATAGTCTCAGGGTTCTGTTGAAAGCGCAGAGAGCATCATGAAGACCAAGGAACACACCAGGCAGGTCCACAATACTGTTGTGGAGAAGTTTAAAGCCGGATTTGGATACAAAAAGATTTCCCAAGCTTTAAACATCCCAAGGAGCACTGTGCAAGCGATCATTTTGAAATGGATGGAGTATCAGACCACTGCAAATCTACCAAGACCTGGCCGTCCCTCTAAACTTTCAGCTCAGACAAGGAGAAGACTGATCAGAGATGCAGCCAAGAGGCTCATGATCACTCTGGATGAACTGCACAGAACTACAGCTGAGGTGGGAGAGTCTGTCCATAGGACAACAATCAGTCGTACACTGCACAAATCTGGCCTTTATGGAAGAGTGGCAAAAAGAAAGCCATTTCTCAAAGATATCCATAAAAAGTCTCGTCTAAAGTTTGCCACAAGTCACCTGGGAGACACACCAAACATGTGGAAGAAGGTGCTCTGGTCACATGAAACCAAAATCCAACTTTTTGCCCACAATGCAAAACGATATGTTTGGCGTAAAAGCAACACAGCTCATCACCCTCAACACACCATCCCCACTGTCACACATGGTGGTGGCAGCATCATGGTTTGGGCCTGCTTTTCTTCAGCAGGGACAGGGAAGATGGTTAAAATTGAGGGGAAGATGGATGCAGCCAAATACAGGACCATT
>NW_027507764.1:22388746-22538746 GCF_037356315.1 Lithobates pipiens | reverse complement strand
TGCCAAATCCACCTTTACACACAATGTTACATTACATTGTTGTATCATTTTGTACATTTCGTATCCCTTCTAATCTTCTTGTATTGTAGCTGTGCTGTCTCCCTTTATTTTGTAAAGTGTTGCACAAATTGTTGGCACTATATAAATCCTAAATAATAATATTAATTGGCACTTTATGAATTTTTTTAATTCTTTGTTAACCATACAATTACAAAGTATTACACTGAAAATGTTTCACCCCCTCATGTGAATAAAAATCTCAGTATTAACATTTATTTTACAAGCAATGAAGGATTTCAGGGATTTTAAGGGATGGTTTTAGTATTTTATTTGTCCTCTCCCATTAACTGAAATTGCTTTATTGATGTCTGCGGGCTTCTTTACCGCCCCCCCCCCCCACCACCGTGCCGAATGACAAAGTGCGACTAAACGCAGGAAGACCCGAGCCGGAAAAGCGAGCTTGTCTTATTCATTAGAGCTTTGTTTTGATATCATTAATTAGAGAGATGGTCGGGGTAATCCAACAATCGCTGCGCTCAGGCTGAAAACTCACATTCACCACCCGGATAAATCAATTCCCTGCTTTCCTCGGCTCTATTGACTTCATTCCACTATTTTCCGATAGTTGATGAGTAGGAAGAAAAATCATTAAAACAATTTAACAAGATTAAACAGCAAAAAAGTTTGGATCAACAGGGTCCGTAATAAGGGACAGGCGCGCTCTCCCATGTTAGGAACAAAGACCCCGCGCTGGAGGGTGACTTCCGTTCTGAGTGAGAATTAGGACATGTTTATGTGAGCTTTCAATTTTGGTCAATTTATACATTTTTTAATTCATCGGATATAAATCAATCAAGCATACACTCTAATATCCCCCCACAGTCACACACTATTATTATATATGTATATAGCTCTGACATATACCACAGTGCTGTACAGAGAACACTGAGCTGGTCACATCAGTCTCTGTACCAGAGGAGCTTACACTCTAATGTAACCCCCACAGTCACACATTATTATTATTATATATTGGCACTATATAAATCCTATATAATAATAATAATAATAATATGAATTTATATAGCTCTGACATATACCAAAATGCAGAGAACACTGAGTGATCACATCAGTCTCTGTGCCAGAGAGCTTACATTCTAATCTTCTACCACAGTCACACACTATTATTATTATTATGCACTTATATAGCTCTGACATATACCGCAGTGCTGTACAGAGAACACTGAGCCAGTCGCATCAGTCTCTGTACCAGAAGAGCTTACACTCTAATGTCCCCCCACAGTCACACACTATTATTATTATACATTTATATAGCTCTGACATATACCGCAGTGCTGTACAGAGAACACTGAGCAAGTCACATCAGTCTCTGTACCAGAGGAGCTTACACTCTAATGTCCCCCCACAGTCACACACTATTATTATTATACATTTATATAGCTCTGACATATACCGCAGTGCTGTACAGAGAACACTGAGCAAGTCACATCAGTCTCTGAACCAGAGGAGCTTACGCTCTAATGTCCCCCCCCCACAGTTACACACTATTATTATTATACACTGGCGGTATATAAATCCTATTTAATAATAATATGAATTTATATATCTCTGACATAAACCAAAATGCAGAGAACACTGAGCCAGTCACATCAGTCTCTGTGCCAGAGGAGCTTACACTCTAATGTCCCCCACAGCCACACACTATTATTATTATACATTTATATAGCTCTGACATATACCGCAGTGCTGTACAGAGAACACTGAGCTGGTCACACCAGTCTCTGTGCCAGAGGAGCTTACACTCTAATGTCCCCCCACAGCCACACACTATTATTATTATACATTTATATAGCTCTGACATATACCGCAGTGCTGTACAGAGAACACTGAGCTGGTCACACCAGTCTCTGTGCCAGAGGAGCTTACACTCTAATGTCCCCCCACAGCCACACACTATTATTATTATACATTTATATAGCGCTGACATGTACCGCAGTGCTGTACAGAGAACACTGAGCCAGTCATATCAGTCTCTGTACAAAGGAGCTTACACTCTAATGCCCCCCCCCCCCCCGTCACACAATTATTTTATTTATTTTTTTCAAATATACGTTTTTATTGTTTTTACGGAAAAGTCAAGTCACACAATTATTAATTATTTCAATATGTTGTCACTTTTCATCATTCTTGTTGTCTTATACATCACTTATGTCAAATGACTTGTTAATTATATGTGCAAAAAATAAGATTTAAATCATTAGGTAGCACAGTTTTTATATATATATATATATATAAACTGCCAACCACAGGAAGATAAGATCACTGATTCCCCTTGTATGAGGGTCACAGAAAACGTGTTTGAACCAGCTAGCTGTGTAAACAGTCCAGGATAGTCGTGGCAGACGGGCCCGGCGGAGGAAGGGTTAATACAAACTTTCTGTGCCGTTTGGTTAAATTTGTCTTATTTGTCATATGACATGAGCGGAGAATTCATTGGAAGGAGTGTGATCTCCATTCACTGCGCTCCACTGTTTACTAACAACATGTACGCTTGTACTCGCTGCGTTTTATGTATATGTTTATGACCGATGAACGTTTTATATGTGTGTGGGTGCCTACATGGGACAGATACACGTATATGGAGAGATTGAAACAGATCTAATCAGAGCAATCACAACACACATACACTGAGGGTTGTCATAACTGATATTATTATTATATAACTCTGATCCATTCCACAGTCACTATTATTATTATACATTTATATAGATCTGACATATACCGCAGTGCAGTACAGAGAACACTGAGCCAGTCACACCAGTCTCTGTACCAGAAGAGCTTACACTCTAATGTCCCCCCACAGTCACACACTATTATTATACATTTATATAGCTCTGACATATACCGCAGTGCAGTACAGAGAACACTGAGCCAGTCACAACAGTCTCTGTACCAGAGGAGCTTACACTCTAATGTCCTCCCACAGTCACACACTATTATTATCATACATTTATATATCTCTGACATATACCACAGTGCTGTACAGAGAACACTGAGCCAGTCACATCAGTCTCTGTACCAGAGGAGCTTACACTCTAAAGTCCCACCATACTATTATTACTATACAAATATAAAATTTGTATAATATACTTTCTTCACACCGGAACAACAGGAATTCGCTTCATGCTATGTGCTACGAATAGTGTGCGCTTTGTGTCTTTTCATTTATATAGCGCTGACATATACCACAGCTCTGTACAAAAAACACTGGGCTAGTCACACCAGTCTCTGTAGCAGAGGAGCTTACACTCTAATGCCCCCCCCCCCCCACACTCACACACTATTATTATTATACATTTATATAGCTCTGACATATACCGCGGTGCTGTACAGAGAACACTGAGCCAGTCATACCAGTCTCTGAACCAGAGGAACTTACACTCTAATGTCCCCCCACAGTCACACACTATTATTATACATTTATATAGCTCTGACATATACTGTGGTGCTGTACAGAGAACACTGAGCCAGTCACATCAGTCTCTGAACCAGAGGAACTTACACTCTAATGTCCCCCCAGTCTTCTAGTTATTATACATGTATATAGCACTGACATATACCCCAGTGCTGCACAGAGAACACTGAGCCGGTCACATCAGTCTCTGTACCAGAGGAGCTTACACTCTAATTTCCCCCCACAGTCTCCCAGTTATTATACATTTATATAGCTCTGACATATACTGCAGTGCTGTACAGAGAACACCGAGCCAGTCACATCAGTCTCTGTAGCAGAGGAGCTTACACTCTAATGTCCCCCCACAGTCACACACTATTATTATTATACATATATATATATATATATATATATATATATATATATATATATATATATATATATATATATATATATATATATATATATATATATATATATATATATATATATATAGCTCTGACATATACCCCAGCGTTGTACAGCATGCACCACAGCAGCCATCAATGTATTTCTATTATAAATTTCACCTTCATTTGTAAAGTCCCAGCAATCTACACAACGCTGTAAATGAATAATAAAGATTATTACTATTGATGTGTGTTATCCCAACAAAATTGTGTGTGTGCAAGGGACTATGGCAATAATGTAATTACATAAATAAATGCATGGTAGTAAAGGATCAGGATCTGTGTTCAAAAGAGCTTACAGTCTAAACCGATACAAAAGGTTACAGGGTTTTTTTTTTTTTTCAAAGCACCAACAAATTATGAAATAATAACAATTTAATGGTATGGAAACAAAGAGCTTACAATCTAAATGGATACAAATTATACTTTTTTTTTTTGAACTATGCCCCAAAAAAAAAAAAAAAAATAAATAAAAAGATGTAACACACATAATGACCTGCATGGGAACCCTGTACAGAAGAGCTTACAATCGAAACCGATACAAAAAGTAATGGAGGTTTTCTTTTTTACAACAGCAATTCAGGGAGTGTAACAATAATGATGTAACATCCCTAGATACCTGCATGGGAAACTGTACAGAAGAGCTAACAATCTACATAGAGGGGGAGGGTAGGTAGGAAAGGCAATGTCAGCAGTATACAAACACAGCAATAACCAGCAAAACACAGAAGTTCTGCTGAAACACAACAAACAAAGACAATGGAGCCAACATATTGTTTGCTTTGTTTTATATCAGTGCTGTTACTTTTGTGTGTTTTGTATCATTTACAGGATGTCCATTCCTGATACGTTTGGTAAAGGGAGATGGCAGCAGTCCAGTCTGAGTGCAAGGGTTGGGAGCTGGGGGTGAAACCTGTATATATACACCCTAGGACAGACAGACATGGGTCTCGAGGACAGATAGACATGGGTCCCCAGGACAGACAGACATGGGTCCCCCGGACAGACAGCCATGGGTCTCCAGGACAGACAGACAGGGGTCACATATACACACCCTCAGGTTAGACATGTTGGGGTCCCCAGAATCCTGTGTGTGTTTTGTATCATGCCCAGCAGTTACAATGTACCCAGGTCTCTGGCTGATACATTTAGTAAAGTCAGGCAGCAGCAGCCCAGTCCGAGTTCAAGGGTTAGGAGCCAAGGGTGAAACCGGCAAGGGGGCAACCCACAGTTACAAAGTATCCAGTTTGTAAATGGGGGCAATAGTCCAGCTTGAGTTCAAGGGTCAGGAGCATATATGTAAGGTGGGAAACACCCAGGACAGACAGGTACAGGTACTGAAGAGCACAGGCCCCCAGGACAGATGGGTGCAGTACCCCAGGACAGGCAGGCATAGGTCCCCAGGACAGGCAGGCACAGGACCCCAGGACAGAGGGCCACGGGTCCCCGGGATAGGCAGGCACAAGTCTCCAGGACAGACAGGCATCTCCAGGACAGATGGGCTCAGGTCCCCAGGACAGATAGACACAGGACCCCAGGTTAGACAGGCGGGGGTCCCCAGAACAGACAGGCACAGGACCCCAGAAAAGAGGGGCACAGGACCTTAGGACATACAGGACCCCAGAACAGAGGGGCACAGGACCTCAGGACAGGTAGGACACAGGACCCCAGGACAGAGGGGCACAGGACCTCAGGACAGGACACAGGACCCCAGGACAGAGGGGCACAGGACCTCAGGACAGGACACAGGACCCCAGGACAGAGGGGCACAGGACCTCAGGACAGGACACAGGACCCCAGGACAGAGGGGCACAGGACCTCAGGAAAGACAGGACACAGGACCCCAGGACAGAGAGGCACAGGACCTGAGGACAGAGGGGCACAGGACCTCAGGAAAGACAGGACACAGGACCCCAGGACAGAGGGGCACAGGACCCCAGGTTAGACAGGCAGGTGTCCCCAGGATAGACAGACACAGGTCCCCAGGACAGACAATTATAGGTTCCCAGGACAGAGGGGAACAGGTCCCCGGGACAGAGGGGCATGGGTCCCCAGGACAGACAGACACAGGTCCCCAGGACAGACAATTATAGGTTCCCAGGACAGAGGGGCACAGGACCCCAGGACAGACAGGGAATTTCTGCCCATGACAGATAGGCACAGGTCACTAGGACAGCCAGGCACAGCACCCCAGGATCATGCAGCACCCCCCCCCCTTCCCCCCCATGACAACTGACTTACCAAAGCAGACTTGCTGGCCAGGCTGGTGTTCTCAGCCATGCTGCCTGTGGGCTCTCCTCCCTCCGCTCAGTACAGCAGCTCCTATTAAATAATTCACCCAATTCACAGAGACAAATCTCCAGCCTCTAATCCTTGCAGGAGGCTTCCTCTCCCCTGGCTTCTCATCAGCTCCTGGAATCCCTGCTCCTTCTTTTCGTTTTTTTTTTTTTCTTTTTTTTTTTTTTTTAGCTGCTACAAGCGCTGGATATTTTTTTAATCTGCCCCCTTTTTTTTTCCCTTTCTTTTTTTTTTCCTCTCTCTCTCTTTTTTTTTTTTTTCGCAACAAGTGTTAAGCACAGGCAGAGTGACCTGAGAGTGAGAGATCTGCCCCGCTTTGCTCCCATTTGCTAACAGCATGTCAAGGGAGTGATAAATAGGGAGGGCAGGGTTTAGTGACAGTACAGGGAAAGTGCTTTAACATTCATCTCCCCACCAGGGACCTGGCAGTAATCAGCTCCTTCAGCTTTTTTTTTTTTTTTTATTCCTTTCTCTCCCTCTACTGTCCACCATCAACAGCCCTTAGCGCCGCGGCGCTGCGCTGGCATGCTGCGTCAACGTGCCGTCTCTGTTGCTTTTTATTTTTAGTACAGACAGTCATTCAATGTCCTGGCACCCACCCCCCCCCTTGAGATTTTTATTACATTTTAAAAATTAAAATGCCTATGTTGCTTTGGAGGGGGGGGCGTATTTTATAAAATAGTAGAGTCCAGGTTTGACCGTATTTAGCTGCCCCGTTTGCGTTTAAAATTACGGACAGAAAATTTACGTATTTGTTCATTAAAAGGCCATGTTCCCTTAAAAAAAAAAAAAAAAAAATTAGGAGGCATATTTTTTTAAATAATGGAATTTACATTCGAAAGCTTTTAACCGCCATTCGCCAATGTTCGACTTTACGTTTTTCGAAAAGGCAATCGTTAAAATAAATAAATATAAATATGTCTACCTGTTAGCAGAAGGTCAATGTGTGTGATAAAAAAAATAAATAAATTAGGAAGCGTATTTAAAGTGGTGTTGCCACCAAAAAAATAAAACTACTTAAAATTCGTAAAAAAAATCAAAAAAAAATAATTGGCAAAAAAAAAATTTTTTACTCACCTCTAAATACCGGTTGCTAGGGGGTCCCTCGTAGTCTGCCTTCTTCATTGCCCGGGCTGGTGACATCACTTCCCCTCGCGCCGCACATTCACCTGGGACCTGTCATGTGTCCCAGGTGACTGTACGGCGTATCACGGCGCCCTGCGCCGCTCGCGCATGCACAGTGGGTGCCCGGCTGTGAAGCCACAGCCGGGTGCCCACAGTATGCATGACGGCGCCACGAGCGGAGCGGGGAGCGTGGGGGGGGGCTTCGTTCCCCCGCATCGCTGGACCCTGGGACAGGTAAGTGTCCGATTATTAAAAGCCAGCAGCTGCAGTATTTGTAGCTGCTGACTTTTTTTTTTTTTTTTAGGGGGTACCCCACTTTAATACAATAATGGGATTTACATTAGAACGAGTTTAAACGCCATTCGCCAAACGTTCGACTTTAGAAATTTACATTAAGGACAATAAATCTGTGTAATTGTTCATTTAAAGTTGTCTTAACCCCTTTATGACATTAATACGTTTTTATTGGGGGGGGGGGGCAGCAGGTCGGCCTTAACGCCCAGCTGTCGCCAACATGCGTTTTTGTCTTAATCTGGGGTGCCCTCCATTGGCTGGCTACTCATGGTCAACTACCAATGATCGGGAGCTGGTAGGACAGGCTCCCAATTATATCAGCCTATCACAGTGTTACATGATCAGGGGACCCTTCTACCAGCTTCGGAATGTAAGTGCCGGTTCACACTAGCGCGATGCGAGAACCCTGCGAATCATGTGCGGGTTCCCGCATCGCTCCCGACACGCACGGCAGTTCACACTGCCATATGCGAACTGCTAGGGAGTGTCATTATATGTTAACGACACCCCCATATCAGCTCGCGTATCGCACTACGAACTGACAGTTCGGACATGAATCAGATCGCATTTTGGGTGAACACACATGCGATCCGATTCTGGTCCAAACAGAAAAAGGGGTCCTGTGCGTGTTTGGACCGAATGCGGTGCGATATCAGCCATGCTATCTGTATGGCTGACATCGCACCCGCACAGACATCGCATGTAATGTGAACAGCAGTGCGCTGCGAATTACATGCGATGTCTGGCATCGCGCTAGTGTGAACCGGCACTAAGGGCCAATTCGTGTCGGTGTCAAGGGGGTTAAAAAGATTAAGAAGCATGTTTATAAAAATAATGAAATCTAAGTTTCGACCTGTGAGGGCGGAATGTTTGTTTTTTTTGTTTTGTTTTGTTTTTTGTCTTGTTTTTGTGTCTTTGGATTTGTTTTTCTTGTGTATTGTAATTGAAAATATGCTAATAAAAAGATATTTAAAAAAATAATGAATTTGCAAAAAAAAAATAAAAATAAAATTCACATTAGTGATAAAGCACAATACATAAGTTTGTCTGTTAATTAAAAGATGAACATTTGTCTTAAAAAAAAAAAAAAAAAAAAAAAAAAAAAAAAAAAGGTTTATATATAAAATAATGGAATGCCCATTTGACCACATTTTGCCCACATTTGCAACATTCATCTTCAAAATTTGTGCTAGCAATTCAGAGTTCTTGGGTCTGTACACCCGCTGTGCCCATTATCAGGAGTTCCCACCATCCCTGTGTTGGGTTCCCGGGGTCTGCACACCCTCTGTACCCATTATGAGGGGTTCCGACCATCCCTATGCTAAGTTCCTGGGTCTGTACACCTGCTGTGCCCATTATGAGGGGTTCCCACCATCCCTGTGCTGAGTCCCCGGGTCTATACATCTGCTGTGCCCATTATGAGGGGTTCCCACCATCCCTGTGCTGAGTTTCCGGGTCTGACCACCCTCTGTGCCCATTATGAGGGGTTCCCACCATCCCTGTGCTGAGTTCCCAAGTCTGTACACCTGCTGTGCCCAGTATGAGGGGTTCCCACCATCCCTGTGCTGAGTTCCCAAGTCTGTACACCTGCTGTGCCCAGTATGAGGGGTTCCCACCTTCCCTGCTGAGTTCCCGGATCTGTACACCTACTGTGCCCATTATGAGGGGTTCCCACCATCCCTGTGCTGAGTTCCCACCTCTATACATCTGCTGTGCCCATTATGAGGGGTTCCCACCATTGCTGTGCTGAGTTCCCAGGTCTGTAGACCTGATGTGCCCATTATGAGGGGTTCCCACCACCTCTGTGCTGAGTTCCCGGGTGTTTACACCTGTTTTGACCATTATGAGGGGTTCCCACCATCCCTGTGTTGAGTTCCTGGGTCTGTACACCTGCTGTGCCCATTATGAGAGGCTCCCACCATCCCTGTGTTGAGTTCCTGGGTCTGTACACCTGCTGTGCCCATTATGAGGGGTTCCCACCATCCCTGTGTTGAGTTCCTGGGTGTGTACACCTGCTGTGCCCATTATGAGAGGCTCCCACCATCCCTGTGTTGAGTTCCCAGGTCTGTACACCTGCTGTGCCCATTATGAGGGGTTCCCACCATCCCTGTGTTGAGTTCCTGGGTCTGTACACATGCTGTGCCCATTATGAGGGGTTCCCACCATCCCTGTGCTGAGTCCCTGGTCTGTACACCTGCTGTGCCCATTATGAGAGGCTCCCATCATCCCTGTGCTGAGTCCCTGGTCTGTACACCTGCTGTGAAGATCAGTGGAGTCATATCTCCCCTTATTACATAAGCAGGCTCTGCTTCCTTCTTAGTAGTGCTGCACAGTGGTTATACTTATGTGGGGCTTATCCTGTTATTTCTGCAGTAATTCAAAAGATGCAAATGTCATGGGCCAGTGACCTTTCCATTTTCTCCATGGTAAAGGGAATTGGAACTACTATGCACCAATCAAACCTTTGCTTATGAACACCAGAGATGAATCCTATCACAGTTACTATCTGTGGCCCCCATTATATGCCAAGACCCCAAGCTCTCCAATTATCTTTGATTGTTACCGATATTCTCCCCTCCCCATATGGCACAGATTATTGTGATGAAGCGAGCGATATAAAATGATATAAAGATTTCAGATTGGCAAAAAGAAAACACAAAGTGGAAGAGAGCCATTGAAAGACAGCAGAAAAGGACAACGTCGCCACCTAGAGGACAATTCCTGAATAACATGAACTAGAACGGGTTCGCGGCGGTGTGATATATCGGTGGAATTTACAGCGAAACACACGGGCAGAACATCTTTATAAATCGTCCAATCCTTCCTACAACACAGACCCCATTGTTTTTTTTGGCCTTTGTTAAAAAGCAACAAAAATAAGCTTAGTTATTTATTGCAGCTGCTTAAAGTAGATGGAAACCTTGGGCTACGTTCATACATGCATGTTGGGAACATGCACAAAATCACGCCCTTTTCCCAACACGCACAGAAATGCGCTGTGCTGTAGCAGGTGTGCAGTGGTACCATTAATTCTTAACTACGTCCCGACCGCGCTATAGTCAAAAGACGGTGGCAGCGCGGTCATCCAGTTCTGGGAAGGTGTCCATGGATGTCCTAAACAGAACCCCTCCTCTGGAGCGCTCAACACCGTTCTGTCTTTCAGACACAGCTGATCACGGATTGCAGTAAAGGGCCAATCACAACGGCCCTTTACCATGTGATCAGCTGTGTCCAATCACAGCTGATCACATGTAAACAGACAAGCCTGTCAGCACATCGCTTACACTGATAATCCGGGCACTGATCATTACTGCCCTGATTATCTGTGCAGCCCTATCAGTGTCAATCAGTGGCCATCAGTGTCGCCTATCAGTGCCCATCAGTGAAGCCTATCAATGTCTATCAGTGCTGCCTATCAGTGCCCATCAGTGCCTCCTCATCAGTGCTGCCTATCAGTGCCTCCTCATCAGTGCTGCCTATCAGTGCCCATCACTGCCTCCTCATCAGTGCTGCCTATCAAATCTCAGCAGTGACTCCTCATCAGTGCTGTCTATCAGTGCCCATCAGTGTCTCCTCATCAGTGCTGCCTATCAACGCATATCAGTGCCTCCTCATCAGTGCTGCCAATCAGTGCCCATCAGTGCTGCCTATCAGTGCCTCCTCATCAGTGCTACCTATCAGTGCCTCCTCATCGGTGCTGCCTATCAGTGCCCATCAGTGCCTCCTCATCAGTGCTGCCTATCAGTGCCCATCCATGCCTCCTCATCAGTGCTGCCTATCAGTGCCGCCTATCAAAGCCCATCAGTGCTGCCTATCAGTGATGCCTATCAGTGCTGCCTATCAAAGCCCATCAGTGCCTCCTCATGAGTGCTGCCTATCAGTGCATCCTCATCAGTTCTGCCCATCAGTGCCTCCTCATCAGTTCTGCCCATCAGTGCCTCCTCATCAGTGCTGCCTATCAGTGCCTCCTCATCAGTTCTGCCTATCAGTGCCTCCTCATCAGTGCTGTCAATCAGTGGCTCCTCATCAGTTCTGCCCATCAATGCCTCCTCATCAGTGCTGCCTATCAGTGCCTCATCATCAGCGCTGCCTATCAGAGCCCATCAGTGCCTCCTCATCAGTGCTGCCTTTCAGTGCCACCTATCAAAGCCCATTAGTGCTTCCTATCAGTGCCCATCAGTGTCTCCTCATCAATGCTGTCTATCGGTGCCCATCAGTGTCTCCTCATCAGTGCTGCCTATCAGTGCCGCCTATCAAAGCCCATCAGTGCCTCCTCATCAGTGCTGCCTATCAGTGCCTCCTCATCAGTGCTGCCTATCAGTGCCCACCACTGCCTCCTCATCAGTGCTGCCTTTCAAATCTCTGCTGTGCCTCCTCATCAGTGCTGCCTATCAGTGCCTCCTCATCAGTGATGCCTATCGGTGCCCATCACTGCCTCTTCATCAGGGCTGCCTATCAAATCTCAGCAGTGACTCCTCATCAGTGCTGTCTATCAGTGCCCATCAGTGTCTCCTCATCAGTGCTGTATATCAGTGCCCATCAGTGTCTCCTCATCAGTGCTGCCTATCAAAGCCCATCAGTGCCTCCTCATCAGTGCTGCCAATCAGTGCCCATCAGTGCTTCCTATCAGTGCCTCCTCATCAGTGCTACCCAACAGTGCCTCCTCATCGGTGCTGCCTATCAGTGCCCATCAGTGCCTCCTCATCAGTGCTGCTTATCAGTGCCCATCCATGCCTCCTCATCAGTGCTGTCTATCAGTGCTGCCTATCAAAGCCCATCAGTGCTGCCTATCAGTGCTGCCTATCAAAGCCCATCAGTGCCTCCTCATCAGTGCTGCCTATCAGTGCCCATCAGTGCCTCCTCATCAATGCTGCCTATCAGTGCCCATCAGTGCTGCCTATCAGTGCCGCCTATCAAAGTCCATCAGTGCCTCCTCATCAGTGCTGCCCATCAGTGCCTCATCATCAGTGCTGCCTATCAGTGCCTCCTGATCAGTGCTGCCAATCAGTGGCTCCTCGCCCGTTCTGCCCATCAATGCCTCCTCATCAGTGCTGCCTATCAGTGCCACCTATCAAAGCCCATTAGTGCTGCCTATCGGTGCCTCCTCATCAATGCTGCCTATCAGTGCCGCCTATCAAAGCCCATCAGTGCCTCCTTATCAGTGCTGCCTATCAGTGCATCCTCATCAGTTCTGCCTATCAGTGCCTCCACATCAGTGCTGCTCATCAGTGCCTCCTCATCAGTGCCTCATCATCACCGCTGCCTATCAGTGCCCATCACTGCCTCCTCATCCGTGCTGACTATCAGTGCCTAATCATCAGTGCCTCCTCATCAGTGCCGCCTATCAGAGCTCATCATTGGCGCTGCAGGGGGAGTCAGAAGAGGATCAGTGTCTGCAATAAGACAGTGCCCGGGCCCTCCTTTGAACTGATGCTGCCCGGGCCCAGTACAGGAGGGCTGGCTGTACTGCCTTATCAGAGGCCCTGCCCATCAGTGCCACCTATCAGTGCCTCCTCATTAGTGCCGCCTATCAGAGCTCATCATCGGCGCTGCAGGGGGAGTCAGAAGAGGATCAGTGTCTGCAATAAGACAGTGCCCGGGCCCTCCTTTGAACTGATGCTGCCCGGGCCCAGTACAGGAGGGCTGGCTGTACTGCCTTATCAGCGGCCCTGCCCATCAGTGCCACCTATCAGTGCCTCCTCATTAGTGCCACCTATCAGTGCCTCCTCATCAGTGCAGCCTATTAATGTCCATCAGTGCAGACTATCAGTGCCCATTAGTGCCACCTATCAGTGCCTCCTAATTAGTGCCCATCAGTACAGTCTATCAGTGCCCATCAGTGCTGCCTATCAGTGCCGTCTATCAGTGCCGCCTATCAGTGCCTCCTCATCAGTGCCCATCAGTGCAGCCTATTAATGCCCATCAGTGCAGACTATCAGTGCCCATTAGTGCCGCCTATCAGTGCCTCCTAATCAGTGCCCATCAGTGCAGTCTATCAGAGCCCATCAGTGCCTCCTCATCAGTGCCGCCTATCAGTGCCCATCAGTGTCGCCTATCAGTGCCCATTAGTGCTGCCTATCAGTGCAGCCTATCAGTGCTCATCAATGCTGCCTCATCATTGCCCCTCAATGCTGCATATCAGTGTCGTCTATCAGTTTAACCTCCTCTGTGCCAATAGTACTGCCTATCAGTGCAACCTTCTCAGTGCCTCCTCAACAGTGCCCATTAGTGAAGGAGAACAATTACTTATTTGCAAAATTTTATAACAGAAACTAAGAAAAGTTATTTTTTTTCAACATTTTCACCAGAACAATAGTAACACAACACAGTTCAATACTTCAAATGCTGCTTTAGGCATTGACATACCTCCTTATTTCCAGTCTGTCCAGACAGTATGGTCTCCTGCTGACTTGTCACCATCCACAGGCAGCTTGACTCTCTGTCTCTGTGAATTACTAACACTGGCTGGGGGAACATGGAGGAAACAGGGAGGGTCTAGTTAGAAATAAACTAATAAGCACTAAACAGGAGGGGGAGACAGAGAAATATACCAATTCACACAGGTAAACAAGTTGTAGTTGCCCAAAGCCACCACTAGATGTCGACTCACTACAGAAGAATAGTAATCTGATGCAGTACAATACTTCAAATGCTGCTTTATGCATTAACATACCTCCTTAGGCCTAGTCTGTCTGGACAGCATGGTCATCTGATGACTTGTCACCATCCACAGGCAGCTTAACTCTACAATAAGACACAGAAGTTGAATCTGACATAATTTCTTCTTCAGCTGATTGCAGTAGGGAGGACGTCTTTTGGGGTGTAAGAAGACAATGACTTCCCCAAGCCCCATCTCTGTGAAGAGCTAACACTGACTGAGAGAACATGGAATAAATACAGAGGATTTAGCCAGGACTAGACTAACTAGCACTAAACAGGAGGGGGGACACAGGGAGAAACCAAATTACATTAGTAAACAAGTTGTAGTGGCTCTAAACCACCACTAGATGTCATTGTAATAGTGCTGAAATATAACAGCAAAACAAAATAAACACAGAAGGGACAGAAATTAGACCATTAAATAAAATAGCAAAACCAGCATTTGCTGCGATATTCACCTTCAATCCAGAGATTTCCCCTGCACTACTCGTTTCTGTCTATAGTCAGTCTGATGGCTAGCACCATTCCCATCCTCTGAGCCCAGGTCGTCCTGGGTCCACCCCCAGCCTGTGATTGGACAGTGAAGGAAGGAGAGGCAGAGTAAGGAGCTCATCTCTCGGTCACTCTGCTCTCTCCTTTTATCTGCATGCCCCTTGTCAGCACATGAACTGATTGTCCGCTTGTGCTGCTTCTCCCTTCCCCAATCTGAGCTCTGCTCTACTGGGATTATAATAGACTGATAAAAGATCACATTCAGACACTTACAATGATTAGAGTTGTTGTAATTTGTGTCTGTTATGTGTGCCTGGAGTTCATGTGCAATCCTAATCTGACTATACATCATATAGATTGTACAATCTTCAAATCTACCAGCAACCATGTAATGCAAAGGGGCCTCCCTGATTGGCTAAAAATGCAAAAGGCTTGTGCAAGTTTGTCCTCATATCACATAGTTTGTATCTAATGGCATAGTCTATGGCCAGCTTGGCCTGATAGCTTTCCATCCACATCACATATGTCAAACACAACGGCTGCAGGCTGAATTCATCAAACACAGCGGCCCTCGCACCCAGTTTTGCCACTGGAATGTGGCAAAACTCCCCTCTGCTCCCACTCCCCGCTGTTACTGTTAGGGCTCCTTCACCCGGACGTGTACGGAGCCCGCTCTGCTCAGTGGGGGAAAACGCTCCGTCGATCCCCGCTGAGCAGGAAGATGACAGGTCTCTGCACACTGTGCAGGGACGGACCTGTCAGAGGGCCGCTCTCCCCTATGGGGGTCGGTTGAGGACGGACCGCAGAGTCCGTGGTCACCCAATCCGATCTGCAGACGGATGGAAAAATCTTTTTTTTCCTCCGTCACACTTTTTCAGATAGGAGCGGGTCGGGTGTCAGCGGACGTGTCACCGCTGACATCCGACGCTCCATAGTCCTCTATGAAGCGTCCGTTCAGGTCCGTCCTAAAAAACTGACAGGCGGACCTGAACGGATCGTCCGTGTGAAAGGGGCCTTACACAGAATCTTTCTGCGTTTACAAATGACAGCTTTGCTCTCAGCGGCTCCCAGATCCAACAGATCCCTCCACACACTCAAGGCGAGGACAGATCTTTAGAATCTGTGAGAAAGAACGATCTTCCTACAAGGGGAGACAAAGTTGCCTACAGGGAGGTACTAGAGCCGTCTACACAGGGAGGTACTAGAGCCGTCTACACAGGGAGGTACTAGAGCCGCCTACATAGGGAGATATTAGATCCGCCTACACAGGGAGGTACTAGATCCGCCTACACAGGGAGGTACTAGATCTGCCTACATAGGGAGATATTAGATCCGCCTACACAGGAAGGTACTAGAGCCACCTACACTGGGAGGTACTAGAGCCGTCTACACAGGGAGGTACTAGAGCCATCTACACAGGGAGGTACTAGAGCCGCCTACATAGGGAGATATTAGATCCGCCTACACAGGGAGGTACTAGATCTGCCTACACAGGGAGGTACTAGATCTGCCTACATAGGGAGATATTAGATCCGCCTACACAGGGGCGTATTAGATCCGCCTACACAGGAAGGTACTAGAGCCACCTACACTGGGAGGTACTAGAGCCGTCTACACAGGGAGGTACTAGAGCCGTCTACACAGGGAGGTACTAGATCTGCCTACATAGGGAGATATTAGATCCGCCTACACAGGGGGGTATTAGATCCGCCTACACAGGAAGGTACTAGAGCCACCTACACTGGGAGGTACTAGAGCCGTCTACACAGGGAGGTACTAGAGCCGTCTACACAGGGAGGTACTAGAGCCGCCTACATAGGGAGATATTAGATCCGCCTACACAGGGAGGTACTAGATCTGCCTACACAGGGAGGTACTAGATCTGCCTACATAGGGAGATATTAGATCCGCCTACACAGGGGCGTATTAGATCCGCCTACACAGGAAGGTACTAGAGCCACCTACACTGGGAGGTACTAGAGCCGTCTACACAGGGAGGTACTAGAGCCGTCTACACAGGGAGGTACTAGATCTGCCTACATAGGGAGATATTAGATCCACCTACACAGGGGGGTATTAGATCCGCCTACACAGGAAGGTACTAGAGCCACCTACACTGGGAGGTACTAGAGCCGTCTACACAGGGAGGTACTAGAGCCGTCTACACAGGGAGGTACTAGAGCCGCCTACATAGGGAGATATTGGATCTGCCTACACAAGGAGGTACTAGAGCCGCCTACATAGGGAGATATTAGATCCGCCTACACAGGGAGGTACTAGATCTGCCTACACAGAGAGGTACTAGAGCCACCTACACTGGGAGGTACTAGAGCCGTCTACACAGGGAGGTACTAGAGCCGTCTACACAGGGAGGTACTAGAGCCACCTATATCAGTGGTGGCGGGTGCTCAAAATTTTTGGGGGGGCGCAAACAAACCCATCAATTGCAGCCACTGTGACCATCTACTTGTTAAAGCCACCTAGATAGGGAGATACTAGATTTGCCTACACAGGGAGGTACTAGAACCGTGTACACGGGGAAGTACTAGAGCCACCTACACAGGGAAGTACTAGAGCTGCCTACATGGAGAGGTACTAGAGCTGCCTATATAGAGAAGTACTAGAGCCGGGCCAGTAGAAGACAGAAGAAAGCTTTTGGGAGAGGGGTGCAGAGCGCACCCCAGAACTCTGCACTCTGTATGTAATGCACCCTTAAACCCTGCACTCTGTACATAGCACACCGCTGAACTCTGCAATCTATACGTAGTGTAATACTGAACCCAATATTCCACACATAGCGTACCCCTAAACTCTGCACTCTGTATGTACTGCATCGCTAAACTCTGTACGTAGAGCACTCCTGAACTCTGCACTCTGTATGTAGTGTAATATTTAGCCTAACACTCTGTGTACATAGCACAAGCCTAAACTCTGCACTCTGTAGGTAGTGCACCACTGAACTCTGTATGTAGCATAATCCTGAACCCTGCACTCTGTAAGTAGTGCACCACTGAACTCTGCACTCTGTACATAGTGTAATCCTGAACCCTACACTCTGTAAGTAGCACACCCCTAAACTCTGCACTTTGTACATAGTGTAATCCTGAACCCTACACTCTGTAAGTAGCACACCCCTAAACTCTGCACTCTGTACATAGTGTAATCCTGAACCCTACACACTGTAAGTAGCACACCCCTAAACTCTGCACTTTGTACATAGTGTAATCCTGAACCCTACACACTGTAAGTAGCGCACCCCTGAACTCTGCACTCTGTACATGATGTAATCCTGAACTTTACACTCTATAAGTAGCGCACCCCTGAATTCTTCACTCTGTACATAACGCACCCCTGAACTCTGCACTCTGAATGTAACGCACTTCTGAACTCTGCACTCTGTACATAGAGCACCCCTGAACTCTGCACTCTGTACATAGAGCACCCCTGAACTCTGCACTCTGTACATAGAGCACCCCTGAACTCTGCACTCTGTATGTAACGCACTCCAGAACGCTGCACTCTGTACGTAGTGTAATCCTGAACTCTGTAATCTGTATGTAACGCACTCCTGTCCCACTCCTTCCCACCTGTCCCGCCTCCTCCCACCTGTCCTGCTGCCCTCCTACCTGTGACACTGCCTCCCATGTGTCCTGCTGCCCCCCTACCTGTGACACTGCCCCCACTTGTCCCGCTGCCTCCCACCTGTCCCGCTGCCTTCTACCTGTGACACTGCCCCCCACTTCTCCCACTCCTTCCCACCTGTCCCGCTGCCTTCCACCTGTCCCGCTGCCTTCCACCTGTCCCGCTGCCCTCCTACCTGTGACACTGCCTCCCATGTGTCCTGCTGCCCCCCTACCTGTGACACTGCCTCCCATGTGTCCCACTACCCCCTACCTGTGACACTGCCGCAACTGTCCCACTCCCTCCCACCTTTCCCACTGACTCCCACCTGTCCTGCTGCCCTCCTACCTGTGACACTGCCTCCCATGTGTCCCACTGCCCCCTACCTGTGATACTGCCTCCCATGTGTCCCGCTGCCCCCTACCTGTGACACTGCCTCCCATGTGTCCCGCTGCCCCCTACCTGTGACACTGCCCCCCACTTGTCCCAATCCCTCCCACCTGTCCCGCTGCCTCCCACCTGTCCCATTGCCTCCCACCTGTCCTGCTGCCCTCCTACCTGTGACACTGCCTCCCATGTATCCCGCTGCCCCCTACCTGTGACACTGCCCCCCCACTTGTCCCACTCCTTCCCACCTGTCCCGCTGCCTCCCGCCTGTCCCGCTGCCCTCCTACCTGTGACACTGCCTCCCATGTGTCCTGCTGCCCTCCTACCTGTGACACTGCCTCCCATGTGTCACGCTTCCCCCTACCTGTTACACTGCCCCCCACTTGTCCGACTCCTTCCCACCAGTCCCGCTGCCTCCCACCTGTCTCGCTGCCTCCCACCTGTCCCACTGCCTCACACCTGTCCCACTGCCTCCCACCTGTCATACTGCCCTCCTACCTGTGACACTGCCTCCCATCCTGAACTCTGTATGTAACGCACTCCTGTCCCACTCCTTCCCACCTGTCCCGCTGCCTCCCACCTGTCCCGCTGCCCTCCTACCTGTGACACTGCCTCCCATGTGTCCTGCTGCCCCCCTACCTGTGACACTGCTCCCACCTGTCCCACTGCCTCCCACCTGTCCCGCTGCCTTCTACCTGTGACACTGCCCCCCACTTCTCCCACTCCTTCCCACCTGTCCCGCTGCCTTCTACCTGTCCCACTGCCCTTCTACCTGTGACACTGCCTCCCATGTGTCCCACTGCCCCCTACCTGTGATACTGCCTCCCATGTGTCCCGCTGCCCCCTACCTGTGACACTGCCTCCCATGTGTCCCGCTGCCCCCTACCTGTGACACTGCCCCCCACTTGTCCCAATCCCTCCCACCTGTCTCGCTGCCTCCCACCTGTCCCATTGCCTCCCACCTGTCCTGCTGCCCTCCTACCTGTGACACTGCCTCCCATGTATCCCGCTGCCCCCTACCTGTGACACTGCCCCCCCACTTGTCCCACTCCTTCCCGCCTGTCCCGCTGCCCTCCTACCTGTGACACTGCCTCCCATGTGTCCTGCTGCCCCCTACCTGTGACACTGCCTCCCATGTGTCACGCTGCCCCCTACCTGTTACACTGCCCCCCACTTGTCCGACTCCTTCCCACCAGTCCCGCTGCCTCCCACCTGTCTCGCTGCCTCCCACCTGTCCCACTGCCTCACACCTGTCCCACTGCCTCCCACCTGTCATACTGCCCTCCTACCTGTGACACTGCCTCCCATCCTGAACTCTGTATGTAACGCACTCCTGTCCCACTCCTTCCCACCTGTCCCGCTGCCTCCCACCTGTCCCGCTGCCCTCCTACCTGTGACACTGCCTCCCATGTGTCCTGCTGCCCCCCTACCTGTGACACTGCTCCCACCTGTCCCACTGCCTCCCACCTGTCCCGCTGCCTTCTACCTGTGACACTGCCCCCCACTTCTCCCACTCCTTCCCACCTGTCCCGCTGCCTTCTACCTGTCCCACTGCCCTTCTACCTGTGACACTGCCTCCCATGTGTCCTGCTGCCCCCCTACCTGTGACACCGTCTCCCATGTGTCCCACTACCTCCTACCTGTGACACTGCCCCAACTGTCCCACTCCCTCCCACCTGTCCCGCTGCCTCCCACCTGTCCCACTGACTCCCACCTGTCCTGCTGCCCTCCTACCTGTGACACTGCCTCCCATGTGTCCCACTGCCCCCTACCTGTGATACTGCCCCCCACTTGTCCCACTCCTTCCCACCTGTCCCGCTGCCTCCCACCTGTCCCGCTGCCCTCCTACCTGTGACACTGCCTCCCATGTGTCCTGCTGCCCCCTACCTGTGACAATGCATCCCATGTGTCCCGCTGCCTCCCACCTTCCCCGCTGCCTCCCACCTGTCCCGCTGCCCCTCACCTGTCCCACTGCCCCCTACCTGTGACACTGCGACCCACCTGTCCCGCTGCCCCCCTTCCTGTGACACATCCTCTCACTTGCACCACTCTCCGCCACCTGAAACACTGCCTCTAATCTGTGATGCTGCCCTCCTTTCATCCAGCTGTGTGTACAGCCAGCCTTTCACAAAAATGTAGCAACATATTGATTGTAATCGCTAACAGTGGAAGTTTCTATTCATGCCATACAGGTGCGACAGAACGTGTGTGCATTTCTGTGCATTGCCCGTTCATCTCAATGATGTTAAAGAATCCCTGACTCGTAGCATCGAACTGGCACTGCCATGCGTCTGCTAAAGGGCAGTGCTTTTTTGTGCGTGTTGGGAAAGCGTGCTATTTTGCATGCATCCCTGGAGTGCTCAGAGTATGAACATAGCCCAGAAAGGTTTGGCCTGCGGCCGGTGAGTTCCGGCGGTCTTCCCGTTTAGCGGACATGTACGGTCTGTGAATGGCGAGCGTCCATCCCAGCGCACAAAGCAAGGACAACTATATCCCACTAACGATCGCTCATCTAATCAGTGCTCTACGCCAATCTTCCTCAGACGGGGGTTTGTGAGTGACGGGCGGGAGGAGGTAATGTCACATTTGACGGACAGATAAAGATATGAAGAGAGACAGGCGGCCAATAATGGTAAAACGCATCGGGTGATGGAAGAGGGAGCAGCATAAAGAGTCTGACAGCTGGGGGGCGGACACGATCAGCCAACGCCGAGATCGATGGAAGTGACGAAGTGTGAGACACATCAGGGGGGTCATTATATGTAAAACAAACCTGAGATTTTTCTTCAGTTGTACCGGCTCCTCTCCTGGACTGACATTGCTAACTCACTGATTTCACTGCACACTGTGAGCTTCTCACAATGTACATTAGAAGCTGCAGCAAGTCAGAGCCCACGTCATTTCCTGGCTGGATGACGTCCAGCATCACCTAGCGCTTTCCTCCCCAGCCCAACTGTCCCTGGTCCCGCCCCTTTCATTTATTGGATCACAGTTCTTTCAATCATGGAGGCTCAGCAACACATGTGGGTGGTCTACATGCCAATACAGCCTACCTAGCAATGCCCGCTCCTCCAGACATGCACATTAGACATGTGCAATTTCGTTTTGTTCCGAATATGTTTTTTAACGAATTTTAACAAATTCGTTAATTCGGAAATATCCAAATTAACGAAAACCACTTTAACAAATTTTTTGGAATATTTGTTAAATTTGAATATTTGAAAATTCGTAATTTCGTAAAGTTGAAATTTGAAAATCCAGAAATTAAAAAATTCGGAAAATCCAGAAATTCGAAAATTCGTACATTCGGAAATTCTGAATCCGAAAATTCGGAAATTTGAAAATTCGAAAATCTGAAAATTCGAAAATTCCGAAAAAAGGAACGAAAATTCGAGAATTTGAAAACTTGAAAATTCGAAAATTTGAAATAATAACTAACTAATAATACCATAAAGTGATTGTAAAGGATCGTTTTTTTATTATTTTAAATAACAAAGATGTTATACTTACCTCCACTGTGCAGTTTGTTTTGCACAGAGTGGCCCCGAACCTGCTCTTCTGGGGCCCCTCGGCGGCTCTCGCGGCTCCTCCCCACATCAGATAACCCCCTAGGAGAAGCGCTCTCCCGGGGGGGGGGGGGATACCTTGCGGGCGCGCTCCCGAGTCCAGCATTTGCATCCATAGACATGAATGTCGGACTCAGCCCCGCCCCCCCCGCCACCCGCATCATTGGATTTGATTGACAGCAGCGTGAGCCAATGGCTGCGCTGCTATCAATCTATCCAATCAAGAACCAGGACCACGTGGAGAGAAGGAGAGCGTGTCCCCGCCGAAGACATGAAGGGGCTCAGGATGCATAGGATGCATTAAGGTGAAAAAACAGGAGGGTTTACAACCCCTTTAACTATTGCTATATTAAATTATAGGTATTGGAATTTCCTTTCAAATTTGGCTGTTAGTGAACGTAGCAAATACGAATTTATCCGAAGTTATGAATTATCCGAAATAACGAATGCCACATCTAAATGAATAGAACGTAATGAATTAATGATAATAAATAATAATAATAATAATAAAATGTATTGTTATTTATTATTATTTGTTCCGTAACATTTGTTTAGATGCGGCATTCATTATTTCGGATAATTCGTAACTTCAGATAAATTCGTATTCGTTACCAATAGCTATAATTTAATAGTTATTATTCGTTTGTTAGTTAGCTATTATTTAGAATTTTCGTTCTTTCGAATTTTCGGATTTTCTTTCTTATTTTCGGTTTTTTGATTTTTTCGAATTTCTGAATTTCCGAACTTCCAATCTATCGAATTTTCGAATCTATTAATTCCTGAATTTACGAATTTCAATCATAACGAATGACCCGAAAAACGAAAAAAAAAAAAAAACCCCAACAAAACGAAAACAAACTAATTTTTCGGCAGTGCACATGTCTACTGTGCATCAAGGCATTTTGATATTTGCATAACTCCTCCCACTCCTTATATGAAGGACTGACGGCTCATGAGAGGAGTACTGAGGGAGGATGTTGTGATGTTTTCTATGTACAGCACCAGTGGCAGCTGGTGCTATAGTTTTTTTTTGGGGGGACGGCAAACAATCCACCCAAAGCCCCCCCCGGTCGGTCGGGTTGGTGGCAGTTGGTCCCATCCTTGCAGTTACCCCATCTGGGTCGCAGGCAGCGCTTCCTCTGGGCGGCGGCCGGTGTCTCCTCCTCCTGGTGCTTCACGTCGGCTTCTCCTGCGTCTCCTCCCTTCTCCTCCTCCTCCTCTCGGCCAATCCTGTGATGGGTCTCAGGAGTCGCTTCTTGATTGACCAGGATGAAATCAGGAAGACAATAGCGAATATTAATTTGCTATTGTCACACAACTGGGTGGGCTCAGGGCACAGTGCTCTGCGCCCCGAGCCCACCCTTTTTTGAAGCCTATTAGAGCCTCAGATTTTAATCATGTGCTTCAAAAAAATAAAAACCCAATTGGAATCCATGCGTCCGGTGCCCCACATGGAGATTAGGGGGCTGGACGCATGGATATTGGGGCCGTGCATTACAGGCCCCCTCTGTGCAGAACCCTGTCGGGGGGGGCTGCATTACGGGCCGACACTGTACAGAACCCTCTCGGGGGGGGGGGGGGGGCTGCATTACAGGCCGACACTGTACAGAAATCTACCGGCCCCAACCACCAGCCATGATCTTCTGCATTGCATAGAGAAGCACAGAGACCCAGTGATGACATCACGGGATCTGAAATAAGTACCAACAGCAGAAAAGTTTTATTAGCATATTGATGCGGGTGGGGGAGGGAGGAACCATGGAAGGAAAAATAATAAGCTTGTAAGCTCTAACGAGCGGGGCCCTCTGATTCCTCTTGTACCAAATTGTAATGTAACTGTAATGTCTGCCCTCATGTTGTAAAGCGCTGAGCAAACTGTTGGCGCTATATAAAACCTGTATAATAATAATAATAACAAGCAGATTGGTCTTGAGCTTTAATGGATTCCTTCTATAGATGTATTTGATTGTAAGCTCTGAGGTCCACTGGCTGTTCTCGTCTGCATTGGGTTGGTTTACCGAAGCAGCAAACACTGTCCACCAATCCAGGTAAATGCTCACTAAGTAAATAGGGCGATTCACGTGCAAGGGAATTTTTTTTTTTCATGCATATGATTGGATAATTAAAGTGAGTACTATTTACTAAGCTCAGTGAACATTCATTTCAAGCTGTTATTTTCTTTAGTAAATGAACCCATTTCTAAATGGGCACAGGGTAGTCACATGTTTTCCCGCTTCCTGGAGACCTTGCCGTAGACCCCCGGAAGTTCAACCCCACCCCTACTCCTCCTTCCCCCGGAGCCGGGCCATTCAGAAAGCGCAGTGCGCTTCACGCAGTATGGATCCGGCTGTGAAGCCGCAGGGCTTCCCTTACAAGGAATGGCGGCGGCACCTGGGAGCAGATTGAAAAATCCGCTGCGGTTGCCGACATCGCTGGATCCCTGAACAGGTAAGTGTCCATATGTTAAAAGTCAGCAGCTACAGAGGGGGGCCCTCTCCTGCCACTGATAAAAGGTATCTCGCGGCGAATCCGCCGCAGAGGCCACTATTAATAGGAAAGCGGCTAGAGAAGAGGATACCGGGGGTTATGGCAGCTACCTGCTGCCATATCAACGATATTCATCTTCAAAGTTAGGATGTATATCGGCGTGCAGAGGTCTGGAAGTGGTAAAAAAAAAAAAAGATTTACTTAGAACCCCCAAACATTATATATATATAGGTCACACTGTATTTGCGCAGTAGTCTTTCAAATGCAATTTTTATGGGCGAAAAAAATAATAGACTTTAATGAATAATCATAATTTTAAAAAAAACTGTAAGGTTAGCCCATTTTTTTTGTAATATGTGAAAGATGATGTTACGCTTAGTAACTAGATACCTAACATGACAAAAATTGCGCACACTCTTGGAACGGCGACAACTACGGAACTAACCACTTCCATACCGGGCCTATTCTGGCACTCCTCTCCTACATGTAAAAATAATCTTTTTTTTTGCTAGAAAATTACTCAGAACCCCCAAACATTATAAATGCATTTTTTTAGCAGAGACTCTAGGGAATACAATGGCGGTCGTTGCAACCATTTACGTCACACGGTATTTGTGCAGCAATTTTTCAAATGCCTTTTTTTGGGGGAAAAAAACTGTTTCATGAATAATAAAAAAAATTTAAAAAAAATTTAATTTACCTTAATTTTTTTTTTTTTGCATAATGTGAAAGATGATATTTTTCCGCCGAGTAAATAGATACCTCACAAGTCAAAAATTGAGCACACTCGTGGAACGGGCGACAAACTACAATACTTAACTATTGTACCATACCGGGTTTATTCTGGCACTCCTCTCCTACATGTAAAAATCATCATTTTTTTTTTTTTTGCTAAAAAATTACTCGGCACCTCCAAACATTATATATGTTTTTTTAGCAGAGACTTTAGGGAATAAAATAGCGGTCGTTGCAACTTTTTACGTCACACGGTATTTGTGCAGCAATTTTTCAAAAGCATTTTTTGGGGGGGGGAAAAACTGTTTCATGAATAATAAAAATTTTTAAAAAAAATTAAAGTTAGCTCAATTCTATATATCTATATGTCACACTGTATTTGCGTAGCAGTCTTTCAAATGCAATTTTTTTGGCAAAAAATAAAAAATACACTTTAATGAATAATAATAATAATAATAATAATAAAAAAAAACAGTAAGGTTAGCCCATTTTTTTTTTTGTAAAATGTGAAAGGTGATGTTACGCTTAGTAACTAGATACCTAACATAAAAATTGCGCACACTCTTGGAACGGTGACCAACTACGGTACTAACCACTTCCATACCGGGCCTATTCTGGCACTCCTCTCCTACATGTAAAAATAATCATTTTTTTTTTGCTAGAAAATTACTCGGAACCCCCAAACATTATAAATGGTTTTTTTTTAGCAGAGACTCTAGAGAATACAATGGAGGTCATTGCAACCATTTACGTCACACGGTATTTGTGCAGCAATTTTTCAAATGCCTTTTTTGGGGGGAAAAAAACTGTTTCATGAATCAAAAAAGAAAAAAAAATTTACCTTAATTATTATTTTTTGCATAATGTGAAAGATGATGTTACGCCGAGTAAATAGATACCTCACATGTCAAAAATTGCGCACCCTCGTGGAACGGGCGACAAATTACAATACTTAACAACTTCCATACTGGGTTTATTCTGGCACTCCTCTCCTACATGTAAAAATCATCATTTTTTTTTTTTTTTGCTAGAAAATTACTCAGAACCCGCAAACATTTTTATGTGCCGTAGTTTGTCACCATTCCACGAGCGTGCGCAATTTTAAAGCGTGACATGTTAGGTATCTATTTTCTCAGTGTAACATCATCTTGTAAAAATCCTCATTTTTCTTTTACTAAAAAATTACTCGGCACCTAAAAACATTATATATGTTTTTTTAGCAGAGAATAAAATAGCGGTCGTGGCAACTTTTTACGTCACATGGTATTTGTGCAGCAATTTTTCAAGCACCTTTTTTTGGGGGGAAAAAAACTGTTTCATGAATAATAAAAAAAATAGAATTTACCTTAATTTTTTTTTTTGCATAATGTGAAAGAGGATGTTACGCTGACATCTTTCACATATTACGTGTCAAAAATTGCGCACATTCGTGGAACAGGCGACAAACTACAATACTTATCCACTTCCATACTGGGCCTATTCTGGCACTCCTCTCCTACATGTAAAAATCATCATTTTTTTTTTTTGCTAGAAAATTACTCAGAACCCGCAAACATTTTTATGTGCCGTAGTTTGTCACCATTCCACGAGCGTGCGCAATTTTAAAGCGTGACATGTTAGGTATCTATTTTCTCGGTGTAACATCATCTTGTAAAAATCCTCATTTTTCTTTTGCAAAAAAATTACTCGGCACCTAAAAACATTATATATGTTTTTTTAGCAGAGAATAAAATAGCGGTCGTTGCAACTTTTCACGTCACACGGTATTTGTGCAGCAATTTTTCAAGCACCTTTTTTGGGGGGGAAAAAAACTGTTTCATGAATAATAAAAAAAATAGAATTTACCTTAATTTTTTTTTTTGCATAATGTGAAAGAGGATGTTACGCTGACATCTTTCACATATTACGTGTCAAAAATTGCGCACATTCGTGGAACAGGCGACAAACTATAATACTTAACCACTTCCATACTGGGCCTATTCTGGCACTCCTCTCCTACATGTAAAAATCATCATTTTTTTTTTTTGCTAGAAAATTACTCAGAACCCGCAAACATTTTTATGTGCCGTAGTTTGTCACCATTCCACGAGCGTGCGCAATTTTAAAGCGTGACATGTTAGGTATCTATTTTCTCGGTGTAACATCATCTTGTAAAAATCCTCATTTTTCTTTTGCAAAAAAATTACTCGGCACCTAAAAACATTATATATGTTTTTTTAGCAGAGAATAAAATAGCGGTCGTTGCAACTTTTCACGTCACACGGTATTTGTGCAGCAATTTTTCAAGCACCTTTTTTGGGGGGGAAAAAAACTGTTTCATGAATAATAAAAAAAATAGAATTTACCTTAATTTTTTTTTTTGCATAATGTGAAAGAGGATGTTACGCTGACATCTTTCACATATTACGTGTCAAAAATTGCGCACATTCGTGGAACAGGCGACAAACTATAATACTTAACCACTTCCATACTGGGCCTATTCTGGCACTCCTCTCCTACATGTAAAAATCATCATTTTTTTTTTTTGCTAGAAAATTACTCAGAACCCGCAAACATTTTTATGTGCCGTAGTTTGTCACCATTCCACGAGCGTGCACAATTTTAAAGCGTGACATGTTAGGTATCTATTTTCTGGGTGTAACATCATCTTTTACATTATAGAAAAAAAATGGGCTAACTTTAATTTTTTTTACATTTTTTTTTTTAGCAGAGTCTCTAGGGAAAAAAAATGGCGGTTATTGCAACTTTTTACGGCCCACGGTATTTGTACAGCAATTTTTCAAACGTGTTTTATTTTGGAATTTTTTTTCAGTTAATAATAGAAACTAAAAAACATTAAAGTTAGCCCTTTTTTTTTTTTTTTTTTGTATAATGTGAAAGATGATGCTACGCCGAGAAAATAGATACCTCACATGTCACGCTTTAAAATTGCGCATGCTCGTGGAATGGCGACAAACTACGGTACATAAAAATCTGCATAGGCGACGCTTAAATTTTTTAAGGTTACCTGTTTAGAGTTACAGGGGAGGTCTTGTGCGAGAATTATTGTTCTCATTATAACGATCGCGGCGAAATCTCACATGTGTGGTTCCAACACCGTTTACATATATTTTTTTTTAATTGCTTTTAAGTGTAAATGTGAGATCTGATGTCTTTTTTGACCCCGGATCTCATATTAAAGACGTTGTGCTTTTTTTCTATTACAAGGGACGTTTACATTCCTTGTAATAGGAATAAAAGTGACCCAATTTTTTTTTTTTTAAAGGACAGTATAAAAATTTAAAATAAGAAGTAAAATAAATAAGAAAAAATAATAAATAAGAAAAAAAATTAAAATATTTTAAAGCGCCCCCGTCCCACTGTGCTCGCGCGCAGAAGCGAACGCATACGTAAGTCGCGCCCACATATGAAAAAGGTGTTCAAACCACACATGTGAGGTATCGCCGCGATCGTTAGAGTGAGAGCAATAATTCTAGCACTGGACCTCCTCTGTAACTCAAAACTGGTAACCTGTAGAAACTTTTAAATGTCACCTATGGAGATTTTTAAGTGCCAAAGATTGTCGCCATTCCACGCAATTTTGAAGTGTGACATGTTGGGTATCAATTTACTCTGCGTAACATTATCTTTCACAATATAGAAAAAAATCGGGCTAACTTTATTCTTTTCTTATTTTTTAAATACATTTTTTTTAATTCTTTTTTAAATGCGTTCGTAGGACCAATGCGCAAATACGGTGTGACATTAAGCATTGACCCCTATTCTCTAGGGCAGTGATGGTGAAGCTTGGCACCCCAGATGTTTCGTAACTACATTTCCCATGATGCTCATGCACTCTGCAGCGTAGTTGAGCATCATGGGAAATGTAGTTCCAAAACATCTGGGGTGCCAAGGTTCACCATCACTGGTCTAGGGTGTCTGGAAAAAAATATGTATAATGTTTGGGGGTCTGAAAAATAAAATGAAAAAAAAAAAAAAGATTTTAATTACAAGTGTGAAAAATAGGCTTGGAAAAAAAAATCCTTTGCTTATGCCCGAGGTCCGGAAGTGACGTTGGAGGTCGCTCCGGTGGCCATCTTGCCCTCACTTGACTTCCTGCCCAGCAAACGGCCTCATCGGATCGTTTTTCCAGGATTATCAGTTGGCTCTGGTAGGCTAAAACGACTGGGATGCAACAGAAAGGGGGGGGGCGGCGGATTCTCCCATCGTTTATATAAGAAACGATCTCGCGGCGAATCGTCCACTGGGATGATTTTTATCGGAAAGCCAGGTGACCTAATGAAAATTAAAGAGGAAGTAAACCCTGATGGGTTTACTTCCTCTTTTTTTCCCTGCAAAGGTAAAGCATAATGGACTACTATGCATCGCATCGCATCGCATAGTAGCTCATTATGTGTCACTTACCTGACACAGGAGCCAGCGAAGTCACCGCTGATCCCTGTAGTCCGCCGCGTCCATCTTGCTGGTGGCGTCTCGCAGCTCCGACCAATGACAGCGGCGAAGCCGCGATGACGTCACTCCCGCGCATGCGCACGGGAGTCGCGCCTCGCAGCTCCGCCGCTGTCATACGGCGAGGCCGCGATGACGTCACTCCCGCGCATGCGCACGGGAGTCGACAAATTTGGCAAATCCATTCTTGGACTTGCCGCATTTAGTGCGCATGCGCGCCGCTGACTACGGCGCATGCGCCGTAGACAGCGGTGCCCATTTTCGGGCAAATATCTCCTAAACCATATAGGTTTAGGAGATATTACTTGGACCTACAGGTAAGCCTTAATCTAGGCTTACCTGTAGGTCAAAGTTGTTTGGAAGGGTTTACTTCCATTTTAAATACCAGGTTTATGGCATCTAGCTGCTGACAGGCAGTCAGCAAGTGGTTAAGTGTGTTTTTACCGCGCACGCCACATCCAGAGCCGAAATACTAACACCATTTATTTTTGCACTAGGAGCGTCACTTTGTCACGAAACGCGTCGATCCTCTTTTGCTGCCGTTGCGTTGATTTATTTTGCAGCATTTCTGGATTTCTCCCCCAACACACGCCAATGCAGTTTTAGGCTAAATTCATATCTCCATGTAGCGAGGAACGTGCATTTCCCACATGCTTTTGTTTGTTTGTGGTGGTCTGATGTATAAAGCCATAACCCAAACAAGCAGTCCCAGGTTGGGGGCTGGGATCACTCTTGTCCGGAGCCCCCCCCCCCCCCACCCCCCATCACAGGAACATCTGTCTTTTTATGGCTTCTCAACCATTTCATCTCTTTATCTCCAGCAGCCAAACACAGGGGCCGGCGCTGACAGCCAGGGGGGCCCCCCCAGCCAGACAGGACCCTGCAGGCCCAGGAGCGGCCATTCATCATCAGACCTTTCATTATCCCACCAGTAATCAGCCGACTCGCAGCCATCCCGGGGAGGGAAGAGTTAAGCTGCCCATCAATGGAGAGAAAAATCGAAAATAAAAAACTCCAGCCGGTAGACCGCTCGTTCGATTTTGGTATGGTTACGGCAGTCTATTTCTGTTGCAAGATCGAAAATTAACAAGTTTCTTTTGAACCGAGCATATTCTAATTGTTTGTAGGTCAACCTTTAAAAAAAAATTTTTTTTTATATATATATATATATATATATATATATATATATATATATACACACATATATATATATATACACACATATATATATATATACACACATATATATATACATACATATATATATATATATATATATATATATATATATATATATATATATATAATTTTTTTTTATTAATTTTTATATATATATATATATATATATATATATATATATATATATATATATATATATATATATATATATATATATTTTATATATATATATATATATATATATATATATATATATATATATATATATATATATATATATATATATACACACATATATATTATATCTATATCTATATATATATATATATATATATATATACACATATATATTATATCTATATATATATATATATATATATATATATATATATATATATATATATATATATATATATATATATATATATATATGTTAATTCACGAGCAGAAGACGTAGTAATAGAAAACGATTGAAAAAAAAAAATGATATTTAATATTAAAACGATCGAAAAAAAATGTAACATTTACTGGAAAATTTCTGATACGACGATTGGGCCATCGAATGTTAGATCAAAAGAACGTTTTGAATTTGCATTGATTTTTTTTCTACCCGATTTATGGCCAGCTTTAAACACCATTGATTGGCTACTTACTGTATACAAACGCGTAAATGCAAATTTTGGCAGCCATGGAAAGAAATAAAAAAATAAAAAAAATCACTGGAAATTTTCTCTGCCCTTTTATTAATGTAAAGTTTCATCATTTGTCTTTTTTGACACCATTCAATAAAGCAGGTCACAGACGAGTCAAAAAAAAAAAAATGAATTCTGGTCGATCGTTTTTTTTTTTGCATCAGCTGCGACATGCGATTTTTGTGTCGTAATCCAAAGCGCCTCATCCAACATGCTGGATTTCTTTAAAGAAAAACAAAGTAAATGATGGGACAATCGTATGAGGCTTTTTCGTTTTTTTTTTCGATCAACAGAATGTTTCATTTTCTACTAGCCTATGGGCGCACTGTTTTTGGAAACCCCCCTCCTAGCACAAATCCCCCCTCCTAGCACAAAACCCCTGCTCCCAAATCCCTCTTCTAGCACAAACCCCTCTCCACCCCCCCCCCCCCCCTCCACATCTCCTCTCCTAGCACAACCCCCTAAATCCCTCCCTCTTAGCACATTCCTCCTTCTATCATGAATCCCTCACCAAATACCCCATTCTAGCAGCCCCTCCCCTATGCCCCCCTTCTAGCGCCCCCAAATTCCCCCTTCTAGCATCCCACAATCTCCCCCTAGCACCCCCCAAACCCCCCTCCTAGCACAAATCCCCCTGCCCCCAAATCCCCCCTTCTAGTACAACCCCCCCCAGCCCAAATCCCTCTGCCCCCAAATCACCCTCCTAGCACAAACCCCCCCTACTCCCAAATCCCCCCTCTTAGCACAAATCCCCCTGCTCCCAAATTCCCCCTTCTAGCACAAACCCCTCTCCACACCTCCCAATCCCCTCTCCTAGCACAACCCTCCAAATCCCTCCCTCCTAGCACAAATTCCCCCTCCTAGCACAAATCACCCTGCTCCCAAACCCCCCCTTCTAGCACAAACCCCCCTCCTAGCACAAATCCCCCTGCCCCCAAATCCCCCCTTCTAGTACAACCTCCCCCCCAGCCCAAATCCCTCTGCCCCCAAATCCCCCTCCTAGCACAAATCCCCCTGCTCCCAAATCCCCCTTCTAGCACAAACCCCTCTCCACCCCCCAATTCCCTCTCCTAGCACAACCCTCCAAATCCCTCCCTCCTAGCAAAAATACCCCCTCCTAGCACAAATCCCCCTGTCCCCAAATCCCCCATTCTAGTACAAATCTACCCTCCTAGCACAAATCTCCCCTCCTAGCACAAATCCCCCCTCCTAGCACAAATCACCCTGTTCCCAAATCCCCCCTTCTAGCACAAACCCCTCTCCACCCCCCAATCCCCTCTCCTAGCACAACCCCCCATATCCCCCCTCCTAGCACAAACCTCCCCTACTCCCAAATCCCCCCTTCTAGCACAAATCCCCCCTCCTAGCACAAATCCCCCTGCTCCCAAATTCCCCCTGCTAGCACAAAACCCTCTCCATCCCTCTCAATCCCCTCTCCTAGCACAACCCTCCAAATCCCTCCCTCCTAGCACAAATCCCCCCTCCTAGCACAAATTCCTCTGCTCCCAAATCCCCCCTTCTAGTACAAATCCCCCCTCCTAGCACAAATCACCCTGCTCCAAAATCCCCCCTTCTAGCACAAACCCCTCTCCACCCCCCAATCCCCTCTCCTAGCACAACAACCCAAATCCCCATTCCTAGCACAACCCCCCCCCCCCCCCCCCACCCCCCAGCACAAAAAATCACCCACCCAAATTCCCTCTCCTAGCACAAATCTCCCTGCTCCCAAATCCCCACTTCTAGCACAAACCCTGCTCCAACACTCCCCCCCCACCCCAAATCCCCACTTCTAGTGCAAATGTGGGCTGTGCTCTCTTCTCTCCTCACCCACCCCTTCAATTACTATCTCTCCTCCCTCCGCCCCACCCACAATTTTTGCTTTTTTTTTCTCTTAGTTAGTTTTCTGCAGTCTATTATCACCTATTTCTCTCCTACATATTTATTTATTTATTCCCCCTCCCCCCCCCCACCCCTTAGCTAGTTTGCTGCAGTCTAATAGCACATATTTATCTCCTATATATTTATTCTTTTTTGTTTTGTTTTTTTTTGTGTTTTTTTTCCTCTATTGGCTAGTTTCCTGCAGTCTATTAGCACCTATTTCTTTCCTATTTATTTTCATTTTTTTCCCTCTCTTAGCTAGTTTCCTGCACTCTATTAGCACCTATTTCTCGCCTATATATTTATTTATTTATTTTGTTTTGTTTTTTCCCCTCTCTTGGCTAGTTTCTTGCAGTCTATTAGCACCTAATTCTTTCCTATCTATTTATTTTTTGTTTTTTTTCCCTCTCTTGGCGAGTTCCCTGCAGTCTATTAGCACCTATTTTTTTTCTATCTATTTATTTTTTCATTTTGTTTTGCTTTTTTTTACTCTCTTGGCAAGTTTACTGTAGTCTATTAGCACCTATTACTCTCCTAAAAAATTATTTTGCCGTTGACATTCATTCGAGACTATGCGCATTCTTTAGGAATATGCTGGTATTGGTCCTCATGATGCTCTAACACTTTGCTTTTAAAATCATTTGTTCTTAATATCAACTTCATTGTGTGTATACCTTATATACATGTTTTCTATTATTTTGTGTATGTCGTTGTAACTATACAATCATTTTGACTGATGTGTCGCATTTGCTCCGAGTTCAATTGGTGTATCAGCTTTTTCTGGCAGCGGATTTGGGCTGAACTGTTTACATCAGATTTGAGTGTAAATCCCATGTATTCTAGCCGGATTTTCATTGTAACACCATCTGAGTACTAATTTTAATTGGTTAGTTCACCTGTAACCTAATGATGACACATTAGTGTAGTATATACTGTAGGTGATTGGGGTGACTAGTTCCAATAGGTAATGACTAAGCACTAACATTTGCACAAAACGCGTCTACCTCTTTGTCCCCTGCTCCCTCTGTCAAACGTGCCTACCTCTTTGTCCCCTGCTCCCTCTGTGAAATGCGTTTACCTCTTTGTCCCCTGCTCCATCTGTCAAACGCATCTACCTCTTTGTCCCCTGCTCCATCTGTCAAACGCGTCTACCTCTTTGTCCCCTGCTCCCTCTGTCAATTGTGTCTACCTCTTTGTCCCCTGCTCCCTCAGTCAAACGCGTCTATCTCTTTGTCCCCTGCTCCCTCTGTCAAACGCGTCTACCTCTTTGTCCCCTGCTCCCTCTGTCAAACGCATCTACCTATTTATCCCCTTCTCCATCTGTCAAACGCGTCTACCTCTTTGTCCCCTGCTCCATCTGTCAAACGCGTTTACCTCTTTGTCCCCTGCTCCCTCTGTCAAACGCGTCTACCTCTTTGTCCCCTGCTCCCTCTGTCAAACGCGTCTACCTCTTTGTCCCCTGCTCCATCTGTCAAACGCATCTACCTCTTTGTCCCCTGCTCCATCTGTCAAACGCGTCTACCTCTTTGTCCCCTGCTCCCTCTGTCAATTGTGTCTACCTCTTTGTCCCCTGCTCCCTCAGTCAAACGCGTCTATCTCTTTGTCCCCTGCTCCCTCTGTCAAACGCGTCTACCTCTTTGTCCCCTGCTCCCTCTGTCAAACGCATCTACCTATTTATCCCCTTCTCCATCTGTCAAACGCGTCTACCTCTTTGTCCCCTGCTCCATCTGTCAAACGCGTTTACCTCTTTGTCCCCTGCTCCCTCTGTCAAACGCGTCTACCTCTTTGTCCCCTGCTCCCTCTGTCAAACGCGTCTACCTCTTTGTCCCCTGCTCCATCTGTCAAACGCGTCTACCTCTTTGTCCCCTGCTCCCTCTGTCAAATGCATCTACCTATTTGTCCCCTGCTCCATCTGTCAAACGCGTCTACCTCTTTGTCCCCTGCTCCCTCTGTCAATAGTGTCTACCTCTTTGTCCTCTGCTCCCTCTGTCAAACGCGTCTAACTCTTTGTCCCCTGCTCCCTCTGTCAATTGTGTCTACCTCTTTGTCCCCTGCTCCCTCTGTCAAGTGCGTCTACCTCTTTGTCCCCTGCTCCATCTGTCAAACGCGTCTACCTCTTTGTCCCCTGCTCCCTGTGTCAAACGCATCTACCTCTTTGTTCTCTGCTCCCTCTGTCAAACGCTACTACCTATTTGTCCCCTGCTCCATCTGTCAAACGCGTCTACCTCTTTGTCCCCTGCTCCCTCTGTCAAACGTGTCTACCTCTTTGTCCCCTGCTCCATCTGTCAATAGGGTTGCCACCTTTTCTTCAAATCAAACCCCAACACTTAAGCGACGCACAGCAATTTTTTTTTAAAAGTATAAACTATATGTATATTTTGCTATTAAATAACATTTCTAATCATATGACGCCAATAAAAAGAGTTCCCCTTTTGCATCAGAGTCCACAGAGTTCCCCTTTTACATCAGAGTCCACAGAGTTCCCCTTTTACATCAGAGTCCACAAAGTTAACCATTTACATCAGAGTCCACAGAGTACCCCTTTTACATCAGAGTCCACAGGGTTCCCCTTTTACATATGAATCCTCAGAGTCCCCCTTTTAGATATGAACCCGCCGAGTCCCCTTTCACTGTAAGGGAGAACTCTGGGGACTGTAAGGAATGCTCTGAAAACCCTGATTTAAGGGGGGACGCTGAGCCCTCTGATGTACAGAGAGGACTCTGTTTTAAACGAGAACACTGTAACCTCTAGTGTAAAGGGGAACTCTGATGTAAGGGGTGCTCTGAGAACCCTGATTTACCTTACCTCACTCAGAGGCAGGAGAGAGAAGGGGGAGACTTGTCACAGACAGGGATGGATGGATGGTGAGCTCACTCACCCCCTTGCAGTCAGCACCTCTCATCCAGATGTATCTGAGGCTGGTCAACATCCAATTTCTACCCCCCACTATTCTTTTCTGAGGCACAGTGCTGGGGATTGGAGTGTGGGCAGACACAGAGGGGTGGGAGGAAGAGGTGCAGATTGAGCCCTCTCTCCTCTCTCGTTGGTGTGTTGGAATTGTTCATTTTGTTAGTGGTGGCTTTGGGCAGTGTAAAAAAGAGTGTAACAGACACTCTCAGCTTAGCCAACTGCAGCCAGCAATCCTGCTGGGAAGCCATAGTCCAGTCTGAATAATGTGTCCGGGTTTCGGGTAGTCTGAAACCCAGATGCGTGATTCCAAACCCAAACTGTCTGGGTGAACCCCGGACAAGTGGCGACCCTTATTGGGGTGCTGCGTCACCCTGAGGTGACACAAGGAGTCCTCAGGGGTGCTTTGGCCACATCCTGGTCTGAGCGTTACTCCCGTTTGGGGATCATGCTCTGCTTCAGTACAGTATCACAGTACATGTTGGCATTCATGGTTCCCTCAATGATCTGTAGCTCCCCAGTGCCGGCAGCACTCATGCAGCCCCAGACCATGACACTCCCACCACCATGCTTGACTGTAGGCAACACACACTTGTCTTTGTCCTCCTCACCTGGTTGCCCCCACACACGCTTATCACCATCTGACCCAAATACGTTTATCTTGGTCTCATCAGACTACAGGACATGGTTACAGTACTCCATGTCCTTAGTCTGCTTGTCTTCAGCAAACTGTTTGCAGGCTTTCTTGTGCATCATCTTTTGCATCAGCTTCCTTCATCCTTCTGGGACGACAGCCATGCAGACCAATTTGATGCAGTGTGCTGCGTATGGTCTGAGCACTGACAGGCTGATCCCCCCCCCCACCCCTACAACCTCTGCAGCAATGCTGGCAGCACTCATATGTCTATTTCCCAAAGACAACCTCTGGATATGACGCTGAGCACGTGACCTCAACTTCTTTGGTTGACCATGGCGAGGCCTGTTCTGAGTGGAACCTGTCCTGTTATACCGCTGTATGGTCTTGGCCAATGTGCCGCAGCTCAGTTTCAGGGTCTTGACAATCTTCTTATAGCCTAGGCCATCTTTATGTAGAGCAACAATTCTTTTTTTTATGATCCTCAGAGAGTTCTTTGCCATGAAGTGCCATGTTGAACTTCCAGTGACCAGTATGAGAGAGTGAGAGCGATAACACCAAATTTAACACACCTGCTCCCCATTCACAAATGAGACCTTGTAATGCTAATGAGTCACATGAGGGAGCAAAAATGGCTAATTGAAACCAATTTGGACATTTTCACTTAGGGGTGTACTCACTTTTGTTGCCAGCAGTTTAGACATTAATGGCTGTGTGTTGAGTTATTTTGAGGGGACAGCAAATTTACACTGTTATACAAGCTGTAATATATACAGTATCTCACAAAATTAAGTAAACCCCTCACATTTTTGTAAATATTTTCTTCTATCTTTTCATGTGACAACACTGAAGAAATGACACTTGTCTACAATGTAAAATAGCCTCTTTCTTTTTTGGTTTATATGCACTGCAGTCTTTGCTACACACCTGGGTCCATCTTTTATCCTTGATTAGTGTCTGCAGTGACAACCATCGGATAAAATATATACTATATATAATATATATATATATATATATATATATATATATATATATATATACATATATTTTTTATACTGATAATCATTATGTATTATTATATTATTACTATATATTTATAAAAATAATATTAAATATATATATATATATATATATATATATATATATATATATATATATATATGATAATCATTATTTATTATTATATTATTACTATATAATTATAAAAATAATAATAAATATAAATATATATATGTCTTGGGCCTCACTCTGCAGTATATTATATATATATATATATATATATATATATATATATATATATATATATATATATATATAAATAACAATTTTTATTTTATACTGACAATCACTATTAATTATTATATTATTACCATATAATTATAATAATATATATATATATTTTTTTATACTGATAATCATTATTTATTATTATATTATTACTATATAATTATAAAAATAATAATAAATATATATATAGAAAAGCATAATACATACAGTACACTGTAATCTTACAGATTACATTACTGTATCAAATCATTTCACATCCCTTTTGTCCCTAATGCTTTGTCTGGTGCCCTGCATGCAATTTTATATTATATACATATATATATATATATATGTCTTGGGCCTCACTCTGCAGTATATAATATATATATATATATATATATATATATATATATATATATATATATAAATAACCATTTTTATTTTATACTGACAATCACTATTAATTATTATTTTATTACCATAACCTTGGGCCTCTCTCTGCAGTGTATATTATACAATGTATTTTACATATAAAAGTATAAAAGGATCCAATTATCTGGTTGGCAATAAGCGTGGGGAGTTAATAATCTCAGTGTGTGGGGGTGGGGTGGGGTGTGTATGAATTCCAATTAAGAATGGAGGAGCGCTCGGTCATTACGTCTAATTAATATGTCTTCTGGTGACGGTCAGCATTTTACAATGTGTCTCATAAGAATAATAAAGTTCCCAGCTGCAAATCGCAGAATCGGCTCACATATTACCTGTACAATTATCTGCCCCGGACAGATCATCGATAGATACGTATGTATTTATCAATATATTTATTGGGCCTGAGCTCCGATGGAGGACAGGAGGGTCACCGGCGAGGCTGTGGCCGGGGGGGGGAGGGGATTGATGGGCCTTCACGTTTTCTGATTTAAGTATAGATGACCGGATAGAGACATAAGACATCCTGCTCCCCTGGCTGTCATACTCCTCCTTCGGTTTCACCAAACAATCGGTCACCGGCCACAACCAACAATTCGGCCATTGTAGCCAGAGATCCAAGTTTTCATGCCGCTTTCTGCTCACGTACTCATTAGGCAGTGAAGCCAGCGGATGAACATGACAGCCAGCGAGTCGGCAACTCCTTTAAGTCGCCTCGCCCATCTTTGCGCTGTGGCCTGTATGCTCTGCGATTTTATACTGACGGATCTTTTTATATATTTTCATGAACTTCATTTCATTCCAGAATCTTTTCCTCTTATCATCCATTGTCCTATAGATATATATATAGATATATATACAGTATATTTATATCATGTTATAGGCCAGGTTTACACGAGGTGGCTTTCAGACCTACCAATTATTCCGGCGTGACTTTTCACCCCCGGGGCGGTGCGCTCTCGGGACGTTAGGAAAAGTCCGGTAAGCAGCATCTTCGGGGGGCGGTTTGTATACAGCGCTCCCAAAACGCCCCGCCCATTGAAATGAATGGGCAGCGCTTCCAAAGCACACGGGTGTTTTTTAACCCTTTCTTCGGCCGCTAGCGGGGGGGTTTAAAGCACCTCGCTATCAGCTGAAAAGCACCGCTCGTTTTTGCAGCGCTTTTGCGGCACTTTTTGGGCGCTAGCGGTCGGCGCTGCAGTGTGAAATGTCCTACCAGCCATACCACATTGCTAGCAAATTTAAATTTAAGTCTTTTATATATTTAAACATTTAGGTATATACAGTGGAACCTTGGTTAACCGTTTGCCGACCAATGTCGGCATATATATGTTGGCAGAATGGCACGGCTGGGCAAAGTATCGTACCCGCACGTTACTTTGAATTTCCCGCGCGCACACCTGCCGCGAGATCCGTGCCCGCGACTCGATCGCCGCTGGGATACCCGCGATCGTGTCAAGGAGCTGTGTCCTGGGGGCGTGTTTCTAACTGTCTGGAGGATGGGCTGTATGGGACATGGACACTGATCGCTGCTTCCGATGACAGGGAGCAGACAGGGCTGGACTGGGACAAAAATTTGGCCCTGGACTTCATCCAGACCGGCCCACTTTAATTTTGCAAACACGCAAAAAACAGTATATAAACTGTACGCAATTGCTCAAAAAAGCCCCCCTTACATCAGGGTCCCCAGAGAGCTCCTCCTTACATCTGGGTCCCCAGAGAGTCCCCCACTTACATCAGGGTCCCCAGAGAGCCTCCCCTTACATCAGGGTCCCCAGAGAGCCCCTCCTTACATCTGGGTCCCCAGAGAGCACCCCACTTACATCAGGATCCCCAGAGAGCCTCCCCTTACATCAGGGTCCCCATATAGCCTTCCCCTTACATCAGGGTCCCCAGAGAGCCCCTCTTACATCAGAGTCCCCAGAGATCATCCACTTTACATCAGGGTCCCTAGAGAACCAACCCCTTACATGCGGGTCCCCACAGAGCCCCCCCTTACATCCGGGTCCACAGAGAGCCCCTCCTTACATCAGGGTGACCAGAAAGAGGGCAGGTAGTGGGCCGGGACCCTGTGGTTGGGGACTCCTGGACTGACTTGGGGCTATGGGCCCAAGATTCGGGGCTATAGCCCCAAAAGTCCCCCCCCAGCGATGCCACTGGCTGTCACTGAAACCGGCCCACTGAGCCATCGGCCCACCGGGAAACTCCCTATAGTCCCTATGGCCAGTACATGCCTGGGAGCAGACGATCAGTGTCCTGTCAATAGGCAGAACACGGAGATGCTGTTTACATTGGCATCTCCGCGTTCTGCCTAGTGACAGGACACCGATCGTACAGCCCATCTGCCAGACAGTTAGAATCACTCCTCAGGACATCTTAAGTGTCGTCTTAAGGACGTCTTAAGTATCCCCTTCACTGGAACTAAGGGGCCAATTCCAACCTGTGAAAAACAACCCCACACCATAATTCCCCCTCCACCAAATGATTTGGACCAGTGCACAAAGCAAGGTCCATAAAGACATGGATGAGCGAGTTTGGGGTGGAGGAACTTGACTGCCCTGCACAGAGTCCTGACCTCAACCCGATAGAACACCTTTGGGAGGAATTAGAGTGGAGACTGCGAGCCAGGCCTTCTCGTCCAACATCAGTGTCTGCTCTCACAAATGCTCTTCTGGAAGAATGGTCAAACATTCCCATAGACACACTCCTAAACCTTGTGGACGGCCTTCCCAGAAGAGTTGAAACTGTTATAGCTGCAAAGGGTGGGCCAACTCAATATTGAACCCTATATAAGTTATGGATGGCCTCACAATATAATATTAGGTTTCAATTGGGACGTTACAACAAGCACCCTCATCCCAAATAAGTATGAGATAAATTGTTGAAAAGATGCCACGCCGAGCTGATCCGGAGAACCTCCAGGGGTCACACTGCTGGTGATACTATTTATACCCTAAGTGCCCTAATAATTTCTGGATGTTCCTCCATCTCGCATACTGATCCCATTAATGAGGATGAGTTCCTTGTCCATCCGAGGATGGACAGCCTCATGTCCTTCTCCTGGTCTTAAAGATATGAAACTACCTAACCCACTGACATATGTATTTCCTGAGGAAGCTGAAAAACGAAACTAGTCGAAATACGTCATTTCTTACACCATTTGTGGACCATCTGTATTGTCAATTTTTTTTAACTTAAATAAATTGATATACATTTTTATGTCTGTTTCTTTAATGTTTTATACCTTGTGAATCGCACCGTAATAGTCCCCTCACTCCTTCTCTTTGGTTGATATTTCTGGTTGGGGACCAGATCTTTTCAACAATTTATCTCAATATTGAACCCAACGGACTAAGACTGGGATGCCAGTTCATGTGACAGGCATCCCAATACTTTTGGTAATATAGTGTGTGTATATATAAATATACATTGCTCCCAACTGTCTCTGATTTCAAGGGACTGTCCCTGATTTGCAACAATGTCCCTCTTTACTCCTCATTTGTCCCTCATTTTGGTCTGATCTATACACTTGTACATAAAATGCACTTTTTATCTTTCAAAAAGTGTTTCCCAGTGCTAAACCTTTCATCCAATTTCTAAATTGCTGCAATTTCAAAATCCAATATAAAGGAATAGTAGTCGTAGAAAAAGCCCTTGTGGGCTTCTTTTTTTTTTTTTTTGTATAATTCAACTTTAGGGGCCGTGACATTGACATTGTTATTCCTACGTCATTTTTCTAAAAGGTGTCCCTCGGTCCCATCTTAAAAATCTATCTATCTATCTATCTATCTATCTATCTATCTATCTATCTATCTATCTATCTATCTATCTATCTATCTATCTATCTATCTATCTATCTATCTATCTATCTATCTATCTATCTATCTATCTATCTATCTATCTATCTATCTATCTATCTATCTTACTGCAACATTTATAATGGGTTCCAGTGACATCTAGTGGTCAAATAGAAGACTGCAGAATTTGTCAGGAGAGCAGTTCTAGTTTTACAATAAAACACACAGAACAGCATTTCATAATAAGAGGACTAAATGTATTCACTACATCTCACAGTACTGGCCATACTCAGATAAATGATATCCATACCTTACCAGTTTCAGATTTCACTACCTTTCATTTTAAAAGCTGAATGTATGAATATTATTATTTGTACACTATTATTTGTGTTATTGTACAATACCATGGCCTGATTATTATTAGTATTATCTGTATATTCCTATCTGAGTAATTGAACAATACCATGACCCGAACATGAGTATCAATATTATTATCTGATTAATACCATGATCTAAATATTTTTATTATTATAATTATTAAAGAGGAAGTAAACCCTGATGGGTTCACTTCCTCTTTGTTTCCCTGCAAAGTAAAAGCATAATGGGCTACTATATTATGTGTCACCTGACACAGGAGGCAGCGATGTCACCGCTGTCCCCTCATCCACGGAGTGTCCATCTTCTTTCTGGGTATTGTGGCTCCGGCGCTGTGATTGGCTGGAGGCGTAATGACGTCACTCCCGCACATGCATATCGCTGGTAGCAGCGGCATGCTCAGTGCGCCTGCGCACCATCTCCTAAACCTACGCGGTTTAGGAGATATTTGCAAAAAGACAGCGGTGCCTATCTTTTTGTAAATATCTCCTAAACCATGTAGGTTTAGGAGATATTTCTTGGACCTACAGGTAAGCCTTAATCTAGGATTACCTGTAGGTCAAAGTGGTCTGTAAGGGTTTACAACCACTTCAACTACTTCCTGACCGCCGGCTGTCAAATAACGGCCAGGCGGCGGACCTATTGTGGCGGGAGGGCGTCATATGACGTCCTCCTATTTAAACAGGGAATGCGCGCAATCGTGTTTCTTCGGTGATGGCGTGTCACGGAGACACCGCTCGCCACTGAAGGGGGTGAACAGCCATTGGGTATGGCTGTTTATCACGTCATCGGCCGTGATGAAGTCACGGCCGATCACAGATGGTCACACCCCCACTGTGCACGGCGCATTCACGCGCAAGTCGGTGGCGGCATGTTCCCTGGGAACACTGCTCGTCGCGATGCTGGTAAACAGCCATTGGTCGGCTGTTTACACACGTGATCGGCTGTGATTGTTTCACAGCCGATCACTAAAATGTAAACAAACCGCGGTAACGAGATGTTACCGGGTTCTCCTCCTCACACACCGATCTTGTGTGAGGAGAAGATTGCGGTAACATCTCATTACCGCTTACAGTGTACACCAATCACACTGATTGCCCCCCCCCCCCCCAATAAAGAGGACCTGTCACCATCCCTCATAGAACATGTCACTCACAGTCCATCAGAGTACCTGTCATAGTCCATCAGAGTACCTGAGTACCTGTCACAGCCCATCCGAGTACCAGAGTACCTGTCATGGCCCATCAGAGTACCCGAGTACCTGTCACAGCCCATCAGAGTACCCGAGTACCTGTCACGGCCTATCAGAGAGCCCGAGTACCTGTCACGGTTCATCTGAGTACCCGAGTACCTGTCACAGCCCATCAGAGTAACCGAGTACCTGTCACGGCCCATCAGAGTACCCGAGTACCTGTCACAGCCCATCAGAGTACCTGAGTACCTGTCACGGCTCATCAGAGTACCCGAGTACCTGTCACGGCCCATCAGAGTACCCGAGTACCTGTTACAGCCCATCAGAGTACCCGAGTACCTGTCACAGCCCATCTGAGTACCCGAGTACTTGTCCCAGTCCATCTGAGTACCTGAGTACCTGTCACAGTTCATCTGAGTACCTGAGCACCTGTCCCAGTCCATCTGAGTACCCGAGTACCTGTTACAGTTCATCTGAGTACCTGTCACAGTTCATCTGAGTACCTGAGTACCTGTCACAGTTCATCTGAGTAACCGAGTACCTGTCACAGTCCAAATAAGTACCTGAGTACCTATCACCGCCCTTCAGAGTACCCAAATACCAGTCACCAGGCCATCAGAGAACCTGTCAGAGTACCTGAGTACCTGTCACCAGGCCATCAGAGTACCCGAGTACCTGTCACCAGGCCATCAGAGTACCTATCTGCAGCCCATCAGAGTACCCAAGTACCTATTTGCAGCCCATGCCTCATAGAATATACATTGGGGTGTTTGCTTTCCAAAATGGGGTCATTTTGTAGGTAATTGCATTGTCCTGGTGCTCCAGGACCTTCAAAAGTGTGATGGGTAGGAATGAAATGAGATGTGTCATTTATGCTCCTAGAACGCCTGAAGGTACTACTTCAATGTTCGGCCTCTCTATGTGACCAGGCTGTGTAAAAGTCCTACACATGTGGTATCGCCATACTCGGGAGGAGTAGCAGAATGTGTTTTGGGGTGTAATTTTTGCTATATACATGCTATGTGTTAGAAATATCTTATAAATTAACAACTTTGTGTAAAAAAAATGCGTTTTCATTTTTTTCCACATATTCCAAAAACTTCTGGAAAAAAAATGAACTGTTAAGAAGACTCATCATGCCTCACAGATTATACGTTGGGGTGTTTGCTTTCCAAAATGGGGTCATTTTATGGGAAATTCCATTGTCCTGGACCTTCAGGGCCTTCAAAATTGTAATAGGTGGTTGAGAAATGAGATGCGTCATTTTTGCTCGTAGAACGTCTGAAGGTACTACATCAATGTTGGTGTTCTGTATGTGGCCAGGCTGTTTAAAAGTCTCACACATGTGGTATCGCCGTACTCGGGAAGAGTAGCAGAATGTATTTTGGGGTGTAATTTGTTGTATGCCTATGCTGTGTGTGAGAAATAACCTGATAATATGACAATTTTGTAAAAAAAAATAATAATAAAAAAAAAAATCTTCATTTTGCAAAGAATTGTGGGAAAAAATGACAACTTAAAAAAACTCACCATGCTACTTACTTAAAGCGGGAGTAAACCCAGTTTCAAAAAACACTTACATTCCCGGCATGTCGGAAATGCTAACTTTCACATTGGTTATGCTCTCAACCAAACTTTCAAACCATCCAATGGCTGGTTTCATAACTGATCACATGTGCAGCATTATGGCAGTTGAAGAATCATTAGAGGCCAAGATGGCAGCTTCCTTGACTGAAAATCATAGAAGGGTTTATTCCACTTTAATACCTTGGAATGTCTACTTTCTAAAAAGGGGTCATTTGGGGGGTATTTGTACTTTCCTGACTTGTTAGTGTCTCAAGAATTGAGATACACCTGATGTACTGAAGGCCTGATCAGAAGTGATCAATTTTCAGTGATTGGCACCATAGTTTGTAGACTCTATAACTTTCACAAAGACCAAATAATATATACTAATGTGGGTTATTTTTACCAAAGATATGTAGCAGTATAAATTTTGGCCAAAATTTATGAAGAAAAATTACTCATTAGCAAAAATTTATGAGAGAAACAAAGAAAAATGAATTTTTTTCACAAAATTTACGTTTTATTTTATTCATAGCACAAAAAAAAAACCCACTAGTGATTAAATACCACTAAAAGAAATCTCTATTTGTGTGGAAAAAAGGACGCAAGTTTCATATGGATACAGTGTTGGATGACTGAGTAATTGTCATTCAAACTGTGAGAGCGCTGAAAGCTGAAAATTGGTCTGGTCAGGAAGGGGGTGTAAGTGCACTGTATTGAGGTGGTTAATGTATGACCATTATTAGCTGCATATTATTATATGCAATATTGTACAATACCATGACCTAAAAATGATGATTAACCACTTGACCACTGGGCACTTAAACACCCTTAATAACCAGACCAATTTTCAGCTTTCGGTGCTCTCGCATTTTGAATGACAATTACTCAGTCATGCAACACTGGACCTATATGAAATTTTTGTCCTTTTTTTCACACAAATAGAGCTTTCTTTTGGTGGTATTTAATCACCGCTGGGTTTTTTATTTTTTGTGCTATAAAAGAAAAAATACCGAAAATTCTGTAAAAAAAATGAATTTTTCTTTGTTTCTGTTAGAAAATTTAGCAGATTAGTAATTTTTTCTTCATAAATTTTGGCCAAAATTTATACTACTACATATCTTTGGTAAAAATAAGTACAAATTGGTGGATATTATTTGGTCTTTGTGAAAGTTATAGAGTCCACAAGCTATGGTGCCAATATCTGAAAATTGATCACACCTGAAGTACTGACGGCCTATTTCAATTCTTGAGACCCCAACATGCCAGAAAAGTACAAATACCCCCCAAATGACCCCTTTTTGGAAAGAAGACATTCCAAGGTATTTAGTAAGAGGCATGGTGAGTTTTTTGAAGTTGTCATTTTTTCCCACAATTCTTTGCAAAATCAAGATTCTTTTTACTTTTTTTTTTTTTTTCACAAAATTGTCATATTATCAGGTTATTTCTCACACACAGCATATGCATACCACAAATTACACCCCAAAACACATTCTGCTATTACTCCCGAGTATGGTGATACCACATGTGTGAGACTTTTACACAGCGTGGCCACATACAGAGGCCAACATGCATGGAGTGCCTTCAGGCGTTCTGGAGCACCCAGGACAATTCTGACATTTCTCTCCTACATGTAAAAATCATCATTTATTTGCTAGAAAATTACATAGAACTCCAAAACATTATATATGTTTTTTTAGCAAACACCCTGGAGAATACAATGGTGGTCTTTGCAACTTTTTATCTCGCACGGTATTTGCGAGTAATTTTTCGAATGCTTTTTTTTGGAAAAAAAACTGTTTTGTGCTTAAAAAAAAAAAAACACAGTAAAGTTAGCCCAATTTTTGCATAATGTGAAAGATGAAGTTACGCTGAGTAAATAGATACCTAATATGTCACTCTTCAAAATTGCACACGCTCGTGGAATGGCGGCAAACGTCGCTACTTAAAAATCCCCATAGGCGACGATTTACATTTTTTTTACTGGTTATATGTTTTGAGTTACAGAGGAGGTCTAGGGCTAGAATTATTTCTCTCGCTCTAACGTTCGCAGCGATACCTCACATGTGTGGTTTGAACACCGTTTTCATATGTGGGCGGGACTTACGCATGCGTTCGCTTCTGCATGCGAGCACATGGGGACAGGGGCGCTTTTAAAAAAACATTTTTTTTTATTGTTCATTTTACTTTATTTATTTTAGTTTGACATTTTTTTCCCCAAAAATAATTTTTTTGATCACTTTTATTCCTATTACAAGGAATGTAAACATCCCTTGTAATAGGAATATGGCATGACAGGTCCTCTTTACAGTGAGATGTGGGGTCAATAAGACCCCACATCTCACCTCTAAGCTGGGAAGCCTGAAAAAAAAAAAAAAAGATTCTGGCTTTGATCGTATTAGCGATTCGGTAGAAGCACCGGAGGGCGGAGGGCGGCGGGAGATGTCTATGGCTGGGTATTGCAGGGTATCACCGACTATGGCTGGGTATCTCAGAGCATGGTGTTGCAGAGTACTGCGTTGCAGAGCATTGCAGGGTATTGGCGGGTGTTGCAGAGCATTGCAGAGTGTTGCAGGGTATCGGCGGGTGTTGCAGAGCATTGCAGAGTGTTGCAGGGTATCGGCGGGGGTTGCAGAGCATTGCAGAGTGTTGCAGGGTATCGGCGGGGGTTGCAGAGCATTGCAGAGTGTTGCAGGGTATCGGCGGGGGTTGCAGAGCATTGCAGAGTGTTGCAGGGTATTGGCGGGTGTTGCAGAGTGTTGCAGAGTGTTGCAGGGTATTGCAGAGCGTTGCGGAGTGTTGCAGGGCATTGCGGAGTGTTGCAGGGCATTGCGGAGTGTTGTAGGGCATTGCGGAGTGTTGTAGGGCAATGCAGAGTGTTGCAGGGCAATGCAGAGTGTTGCAGGGCAATGCAGAGTGTTGCAGGGCAATGCAGAGTGTTGCAGGGCAATGCAGAGTGTTGCAGGGCATTGCAGAGTATTTGCAGGGCATTGCAGAGTATTTGCAGGGAATTGCAGAGTAATGCAGAGTATTTGCAGGGAATTGCAGAGTAATGCAGAGTATTTGCAGGGAATTGCAGAGTAATGCAGAGTATTTGCAGGGAATTGCAGAGTAATGCAGAGTATTTGCAGGGAATTGAGGGGTTAATTTTCGGTGAGCAGCGATGTGGGCACTGCAGATGCAGCCCACATCGCTGCTGACACCGATCTCTTCCCCCTCCGCTGTACCGATCGGTACAGAGAGGGGAGGGAGGAACCGGCGTCATAACATGACGCCGGCTTGTTTACAAGTGATCACTCCGTCATTTGACGGAGCGATCACGTGGTAAACGGCCGCGATGAGCGGCCGTTTACCGTGATTCGTGATGCGCCGGGTCCACTGGACCCAGCGGTCACGGATGCTCTCGTGTGCGCGCCCCAGGGGGCGCGCGAGAGCAGAATTCTGGGAGGCCGTTAATTAACGGCCTCTCAGAGTTAAACAACCGCCCTGAAGCCGTTAATCGGGAATGGGCGGTTGTTAAGTGGTTAATATTATTATTACTACTACTACTAATAATGTAGCAATATTTTTATTTCTTAATTGTTATTAGTGTCATTGTACAATACTATGACTTAAATATTATCATTAGTATTACTATCATTGGTATTATTGTACAATACCATGACCTGATTATTATTATTATTATTATTATTATTATTAATAATAATAATGTTCCAATAATATTATTCTATATTGTTACCAGTGTTATTATACAATCCTAAATATTATTATTACTATCATTGGCATTATTGAACAATACCATGACAATAATAATAATAATAATAATAATAATAATAATAATAATAATAATAATAATAATGTACCAATATTATTATTTCTTAATTGTTATCAGTGTTATTGTACAATACTATTACCTAAATATTATCATTAGTATTATTACTATTATTGGTGTTGTTGTACAATACCATGAATTATTATTATTATTAACAATGTACCAATAATATTATTCTATGTTGTTACCAGTGTTATTGTATAATACAATGCTGTACAATCTTAAATATCATTATTACTATCATTGGCATTTTTGTACAATACCATGACATAAGTAATAATAATAATAATGTACCAATATTATTATTCATATATTGTTATCAGTGTTATTGTACAATACTATGACCTAAATATTATCATTAGTATTATTACTATTAATATAATTGGTGTTGCACAATATTATTATTATTATTATTATTTCTATTATTATTATTATTATTATTATTAATAATAATAATAATAATAATATAATAATAAAACTACTAATGTACCAATAATATTATTCTATATTGTTACCAGTGTCGTTGTACAATACAATATTGTACAATCTTAAATATTATTATTACTATCATTGGAATTATTGTACCATACCAGGACATTAATAATAATAATGTATCAATATTATTATTTATATATTATTATCAGTGTTTTTGTACAATAGCATGACATGATTATTATTATTATTATCATTATTAATGTACCAATAATATTATTCTATATTGTTACCAGTGTTATTGTACAATACAATATTGTACAATCCTAAATATTATTATTACCATCATTGGCATTATTGTACATTACCATGAAATAAATAATACTAATAATAATAATAATAATAATATCGTACAAATAATATTATTTATATATTGTTATCAGTGTCATTGTACAATACTAAGACCTAAATATTATCATTATTATTATTACTATTACTATCACTGGTGTTGTTGTACGATATCATGACCTTATTATTAATTATTATTATTATTATTATTATTATTATTATTATTATTATTATTATTATTAATAATAATAATAATAATAATAATTTACCAATAATATTATTCTATATTGTTATCAGTGTTATTGTACAATACAATATTATATATTAAATATTATTATTACTATCATTAGCTTCATTGTACAATACCATGACAACAATAATAATAATAATATTAATGTATCAATCCATGTCATTCTACAATATCATGACCTTATGATTACTATTATTACTACTACTAATAATACTGTATATCAATATTATATATTGTATATTGCATATTATTATTTGTGTTATTGTACAATATCATGACCTAATTATTATAATTTTTTTAAGCCAAAACCTCTTTAACCTTGTTTTATATGCGCATATGACCTCTTAGTGGGATCAATGTGTCTGGAGAGCGGCCAATCTTTTGTGTGGAGCACGGTGGTGATGCATTTTGGATTTATTTTCTGCACAAGAACACTTTCATGTATATCTCACATGTGGGAATCTGGAACCACATATTCATTCTATACAAATAGATTATATGAGTTATCAGAGCACCATTATTTTTTTATGGACTTTGGAACACCTGTTCAATTAATTTGCATCTGTTTGAACATGTTTTTTTAACCACACGTATTCTGGAATATACAGTATCTCACAAAAGTGTGTACACCCCTCACATTTATGTAAATATTTTCTTCTATCTTTTCATGTGACAACACTGAAGAAATAACACTTGTCTACAATGTAAAGTAGTGAGTGTACGCAGAGGCCTCTCCCTGTTCCAGTGACCAGTATGAGAGAGTGAGAGCGATAACACCAAATTTAACACACCTGCTCCCCATTCACACCTGAGACCTTGTAACACTAACGAGTCACATGACATCGGGGAGGGAAAATGGCTAATTGGGCCCAATTTGGACATTTTTACTTAGGGGTGTACTCACTTTTGTTGCCAGCGGTTTAGACAATAATGGCTGTGTGTTGAGTTATTTTGAGGGGACAGCAAATTTACACTGTTATACAAGCTGTACACTCACTACTTTACATTGTAGACAAGTGTCATTTCTTCAGTGTTGTCACATGAAAAGATAGAAGAAAATATTTACAAAAATGTGAAGGGTGTACTTACTTTTGTGAGATACTGTATGTCTAATCTAGTGTACAGTAATTACAGCATACAAGCACTGTTTTATTATTGATACATTTTTGTCTATTTATTATGTTTTGAGACCTAGTATTGTGGTTAATTCTTGAACTAGTTGTCACATTTGTATCAGATTGCATTTAAGGCATAAATAGAAACAGTGCACCATGTGGTTATACAGTGAGGGGAAAAGTATTTGAACCCTCTGCTTATTCTGTACATTTGCCCACTGACAAAGAAATGATCAGTCTATAAATTTTAATGGTCGTTTTATTTTAACAGTGAGAAACAGAATAACAAAAATATCTAGAAAAACACATTTCAAAAAATGTATAAATTGATTTGCATTTTAATGAGTGAAATAAGTATTTGATCCCCTATCAATAAGCAAAATTGCTGCCTCCCAGGTGTCTTCTATACAGGTAACGAGCTGAGATTAGGAGCACTTTCTTTAAGGGAGTGCTCCTCATCTCAGCTTGTTACCTGTATAAAAGACACCTATCCACAGAAGCAATCATCAGATTCCAATCTCTCCACCATGGCCAAGACCAAAGAGCTGTCCAAGGACAAGATTGTAGACCTACACAAGGCTGAAATGGGCTACAAGACCAAGACTGAAGCCAATGGAAGAATTGAAGGCGAGCAAAAGTTGATTAGACTTTTCCCAACATAAGAAACAATATCCATCCTCCTAGGACACTATAAAAAACCGTGGCATGCCTGGCAGAGATTGGGTTATACGGGGGCTGGCCTTCAAATTATTTATTTGCCAGTGTCCAGTCCTCCTGTAGATGGCAGTATAACCCAACAGTATATGATTTTTCTGTGTCTCTCAATTGATGAAAAAGAAGAGTACATTGTACCCTTGAAATTGACCTTTCATGAAAATAAGTGGTTCTAGAAATCCCATGAGAATGCTGTTGTCACGGCCTGGAGCCAAGTGTGGAGATCAGTACCTATAGCAGTAGAGAGGCTTCCATCAACCAGTTGGATAAGTACAGAAACAGGTCACCCTGGCGGATGGCGTGGGCTCACCAAAGGTACGAAGTCTAAGAACTAACCGATATTCACTAAAGCTCCTGATGGCGGAGATGGGTTTTGCTGTGTGTTAGTGCCAGGTCACAGCCCTCGGGATTGACCCACCAGGAGGTGAGCAAGCCGGGGTCCAGTAGCAGGTATAGCTGGTAGGGATGAAGCAGAAGTGTAGTCAGTAAACAAGCTAAAGGTCGGTAACAAGTGGTCGCAGTTTGGCTTCAAGCAGAAGTGTAGTCAAGGAAGAAGCCAAAGGTCAGTAACAAGTGGTAGGGAAAATATGGACAGCAACAAGAGAGAGATATTGGCTGGAGAGAGCACAATAATCTGGCAAACAGGAAGTGCAAAGGCATGGCTAAAATAGAAAGGACATGGGAAGGGTTCAAAATTCAAGAGCATGTTTCAAGGAAAGATCATTCAAGGAATTGTCCAGGAAGATGTCCAGTATCTCAGGTGGTTCAGCAAGAAGAGACATTGCTAGACACAGCATAGGCTGTAGGTTCAGACCCGGGTCCCACCATGTGGTGGAGCACATTCTCTCGGTAAAATGTGAACATGATTGCATGGCTTGGTAATGCAACAGTGTGTTGATGTACCATTTGTTTTGAATGACGCTCCAATGCTCATGTTGATGTAATGCCTTGCCTTGTCTTGTAGTCAGGACAGCCATCATACATTTTTGAGCCCCTTACACAGCTTTAGGCCTGCCCCCCCCCCCACCCCCAGAGCCTGACAACCAACATTCCCTGGGCCTGCCCACGGGCCATCCCACCGAATATGCACTTAGCCCTCCTTACAACTGAATGCACTCAGCAACCACCCTCATATCTGCATATATGTCAGCCTCCCCTCACACCTGTATATGTCAGCCCTTCTCACTCCCGTACACACTCAGCACCCCCCTCCCACCTGTATACATTTCAGCCCCCCTCACGCTTGTATTTATGTCAAGCCCCCTCCCTCACACCTGTATACATGTCTGCCCCCCTCACACCTGTATACATATCAGGCCCCCTCCTTCACACTTGTATACATGTCAGCCCCCCTCACTCCCGTACACACTCAGCACCCCCCTCACACCTGTATACATGTCAGCCCCCCTCACGCCTGTATATATGTCAGGCCCCCTCCCTCACACCTGTATACATGTCAGCCCCCCTCACACCTGTATACATGTCAGGCCCCCTCCTTCACACTTGTATACATGTCAGGCCCCCTCCTTCACACTTGTATACATGTCAGCCCACTCACACCTGTATACATGTCAGGCCCCCTCCCTCACACCTGTAAATATGTCAGGCCCCCTCCCTCACATGTATATATGTCAGGCCCCCTCCCTCACACCTGTATACATGTCAGGCCCCCTCACACCTGTATACATGTCAGGCCCCCTCCCTCGCACCTGTATACATGTCAGGCCTCCTCCTTACACCTGTATACATGTCAGGCCCCCCTCACACCTGTATACATGTCAGGCCCCTCCCTCACACCTGTATACATGTCAGGCCCCCTCACACCTATATACATGTCAGCCCCCCTGTCTCATACCTGTATACATGTCAAGCCCCCCTCACACCTGTATACATGTCAGGTCCCCTCCCTCACACCTGTATACCTGTCAGCCCCCCCTCACACCTGTATACCTGTCAGGCCCCCCTCACACCTGTATACATGTCAGGCGCCCCCTCACACCTTTATACAAGTCAGGACCCCTCCCTCACACCTGTATACATGTCAGCCCCCCCACACCTGTATACATGTCAGGCCCCCTCCCTCACACCTGTATATATTTCAGGCCCCCTCACACCTGTATACATGTCAGGCTCCCTCACACCTGTATACATCTCAGGCTCCCCCTCACACCTGTATACATGTCAGGCCCCCCTCACACCTGTATACATATCAGCCCCCCTCACACCTGTATACATGTCAGGCTTCTCCTCACACCTGTATACATGTCAGGCTCCCCCTCACACCTGTATACATGTCAGGCTCCCCCTAACACCTGTATACATGTCAGGCTTCCCCTCACACCTGTATAAATGTCAGGCCCCCTCCCTCACACCTGTATACATGTCAGGCCCCCTCACACCTGTATATATGTCAGCCCCCTCACACCTGTATACATATCAGCCCCCCTCACACCTGTATACATGTCAGGCTCCCTCACACCTGTATACATATCAGCCTCCCCCTCACACCTGTATAAATGTCAGGCCCCCCTCACACCTGTGTATATGTCAGCTCCCCACATATACACATCTGTAAACGCACAAAACTCTGGCCCCTCCCTGTACACAAACAGCCACCCTCCCATTCCTTCACAGCCCCTACATGTAAAGGTGATCTTCCTACCTGGTCCCAGCTCCTGTTTCCACAAAGTTGACATGTAGCTGAGACACAGAGGGGCTGCAGCCGATCACACTACATACCCAGTACATGCAACATGTACTGGGGTTCATATGTCACCTGCCAGAGGTGGCAGTAAAAAGCTTGATGTCAGAGCGCAGACACTGCAGAGATCATTTCTGCACTGCACAGATCATTTCTGCACTGCACAGCATGGCTCCCCTTCACCCGCTGCTGCCTTCTCCTAGCCTGGTCGGGCCCCCTCCAGATGCTCAGGGCCCCTTACAGTTGTATCAGCTGTACCCCCCCTAAAGGCAGCCCTGCTTGTGGTAAGCTACATAACCAGATACTGTGTGTGTGATTTTCATCCAGTTGTGTTGGGGCCCATGGATTGTTTTAGTGCAGCGCTTTTCAACCTTTTTAACACAGAGGAGCCCTTGAAATTAACTTTCCAGTCTCAGGGAACCACTACTAAAAATGACTATATCTACAACTCATGATACATTAGTGTGACTGTCAGTGGGAAGAATGCTCCTTACATTGGTGATCAGTGGGGAGAATGTTCCTTACATTGGTGATCAGTGAGAAGAATGTTCCTTACATTGGTGATCAGTGGGGAGAATGTTCCTTACATTGGTGATCAGTGGGAAGAATGTTCCTTACATTGGTGATCAGTGGGAAGAATGCTCCTTACATTGGTGATCAGTGAGAAGAATGTTCCTTACATTGGTGATCAGTGGGGAGAATGTTCCTTACATTGGTGATCAGTGGGAAGAATGTTCCTTACATTGGTGATCAGTGGGAAGAATGTTCCTTACATTGGTGATCAGTGGGAAGAATGGTCCTTACATTGGTGATCAGTGGGGAGAATGTTCCTTACATTGGTGATCAGTGGGAAGAATGCTCCTTACATTGGTGATCAGTGAGAAGAATGGTCCTTACATTGGTGATCAGTGAGAAGAATGGTCCTTACATTGGTGATCAGTGGGGAGAATGTTCCTTACATTGGTGATCAGTGGGAAGAATGCTCCTTACATTGGTGATCAGTGAGAAGAATGTTCCTTACATTGGTGATCAGTGGGAAGAATGTTCCTTACATTGGTGATCAGTGAGAAGAATGTTCCTTACATTGGTGATCAGTGGGAAGGAGGAGGAGGACACACCCAAGGAGCTCTCTGAGAACCGCACCTTTTTTCAAGCCTGGGCCTTGCCTGCTAGCTCGACCCAGGAATAATGCCTGATCCTGGGGGAGGCCCTGAGATGGATCCCCCTGATGACACGGGGCCCAGTGAGGAGGAGGTGGAGGATCTGTCTGTGGGTCCGGGCCCTGGTATGGATGCCAGCGTTTTCAGCCTTAAGGTTGTTAATCGCTTTAGGGCGATTGGGAGAGCGGAGGAGAAACTTAAAGTTTTGAGATTGGAGCTTAAAAACTTCAAAGCCAAATACTTCCAGGCCTGGAGTAAGAATCGCACCGCCATGAAGCCTGAGCTACAGGAATTAGAGGAAAAAGTGAAGCAGCAAACTTTATTGTTGGGAAAACTAAAAGAAAAAAGTGGAGCATTTAAAGAAAAGTTTGAAAACGAGAGAAGGTTTGTCAGCCAGTCCTCAGCATGTTCAGTGGATCAGCCTCAGCATATGGATGATCCGGGTCCATCTGCCTCTGCTCCTCTCCCCCCATGTAAGGCCTTGGAGTCGCCGGCGGCAACCAGCCAGGGGGTTGAGAGTGAGAATGGCACCCTGACCTTCATCCAGCGGATGGAATCCCCCCTGAGAGGAGACAAGCTTGTAATGTCTGATAATCCATCAGAGGTCCCGGAGGATGTTCAGAAAAATCAGCCAGGGAATGAAGATGAACCTGCACCAAATCCCCTGAACATGGATGTTGCTGCACCTGCATGTGCTGAGACCTGTAGTTCCACTACCACATTTGCTGCATGTGTTTCACACACTGTGTCTGACACCTGCAATGTGATTGCCTCACCTGAGCCTCTCTGTGTTCCAGCAGAGCTGATTGATTCTGGTGGGGGAGGGGGTCAGAATACTGCACCATGTGCAATGGAAGCCATGGATGTGTCAGTCCAGCCTGCACCGTCCTCTGCAGAAAGTCCTGTCCTGATGGAAGAGAACAGGCCAGATGAAGATTCCACCAGCACAGCAGTGGGAACTGACACTGCTGGGAAGACTGCAGGACATGTGAATATACCAGCAAGTATTAACAATGACAGTCATGATAAAACAATGAATGTGGTGGGTGGTGGTGATGGTGGAGGGGTTAATACTGCTGGGAAAAACAAAAATGACATTTCTCTCTCTGCTCAGAGGAAAGACTCATCGATTGTACAGACCAAATCTGTACAATCGATATCTGCTAGAGATGTCTCAGACAGTTCAAAACACACAAATATCTCTTCTGCTGGGAGGAATATGGGGAGTTATGCGTCTGTTGTGGGGAGTCGCACCAAGGAGGGTGGGGGGAATGCTGTAAATATTGGTGGTCACAATATAGGGGGGTTTGGTGGTGGGATTGGTGGTGGGTATAGGAGGAGGAATGTGGTTCAGTTCAAGTGGGAGGGGGAGGGGACCCCACCAGTGAGGGGGAGGGTGGCCGAGTTGATTTTGGAAATGGGGTTTAAAGCTGTGGATATTTTTGCTTTGATTTGCCCAGTGGGGAGTTATGAATTTGATTTATCTTTTGTAAAACCTGAGGGGTTGGACTTATTTTGGGAGCGACATAGGAGGTGCCAGGGCCTTTCGCAGTGGAGTGGTTTGGTGCCAAAGGTTATTTCCAGGCAGCCCCTGATAAAATCGGTGACCATTCTGGTGCGCAACGAATCCATACCAGAGGCTGATTTGATAGTATGGCTACGCCGATATGGTGAGGTCCTCACTCCACTGCGGAAGGTCCTGGATGAACATGGGATATGGACAGGGGCCTGGACAGTGTCGCTAAAACTGGGGGTGCTGGGCAATGTAGTCCAACATCTGCCCTGCTCAGCTTTTCTGGGAAGAGATCGGCTGACTATTTTCTACCAGGGACAGCCCAAAGTCTGCAATAAATGTGGTGAAAAGGGCCATTTTGCCTCTACCTGCACCCGTAAAAAGTGTTCGCTATGCCAGGGTCTGGACCATTTGGCAAAAGATTGTACCCAAATTCGGTGCAATCTGTGCCAAAAGCTTGGCCATCCTTACAGTAAGTGTCCAGAGGCTTTACATAACCTGCCAGGATTGGAGGCTGAGCTGCAGAGGCTGGATAAGGAGGATGAGGCCGCTGTAACTGTTGTTGTCCCTCCTGTGTCAGTTCCATCTGTTTCAGGTTCTGTTTCCCCTGGTAATGTGGTCCCTGAGTCTGTCCCTCCTGTGTCTGTTCCATCTGTTTCAGGTTCTGTTTCCCCTGGTAATGTGGTCCCTGAGTCTGTCCCTCCTGTGTCAGTTCCATCTGTTGCTTCAGATTCTGTTCCCTCTAGTGATGTGGTCCCTAAGTCTGTCCCCCATGTGGTTGTCCCTATTCCTGCTGTACGTAGATCCTCCAGACTAGCGGAGGCTGCTGGGGGGGCAGGTTTAGCGGATCTTCCTTCTCAGCCTCCAGTCCCTGTCCCTCGGCAGCGCAAACGTGGTCAGGGGAGTGTGGGGGTGCTGGATGGGGGTGGGGCTGATGGAAGGGTGTCCATATCCCATGTCTCACCCTCTGTTGGGGGGGATTCGGATGATGAGGGGTGGGAGACGTTTATGAGGAAGAAAAAGAAGAAGAGGAAGACAAATAAGGTGTTAATTTCTTCCTCAGAGTCGGACCCAGGAGGGGTTCCTCTTGGCAACACCTTCTCAGTTTTGTCAGGTGATGGGATGTCTGATTTATCTTTTTCTTTATCATCCATGGATGAGGGGGAGTCACATAGTTTGAAGAGAGCTGTTTCTGGTGATGAGAGTGTGGCAAAGGTTAAGAAACGACTACCCCAATCAGCCTGATGGCAGTTCCCACTCCGATAAAGGTGGCGACCATTAATGTCGCCAGCATGAAATCTGCAAGAGCTCGTGATATTGCCTTATTTTTGCTCAGCGAGTTTGATGCCGAGATTTTATTTTTGCAAGAGACCTGGCTCAATACTTTGGCCGATGTCCATCTAGCAAAAAGGGAGTGGAGATGCGGTCCCTCCTTTTGGTCTCTTGCGGCTGAGCCCTGCAGCGGAGTTGCGGTCCTTTTTAAAACCGATATGGTAGCGTGCCGGCGGGTATTTGAGGTAGAGATTGGGAGATGCATGGTCTTGGACGTCTCTGTTAGGGGGCAGGACCCGCACCTGATTAATATCTATGGACCGCAGTCAAGATGGGGCAGGAAATGCCTCCTCACAGAGATCAAGCCCTTCCTTTTTACGTCCCAGCAGGTTGTCTTTGGAGGTGATTTTAACACCATAATTAGGCCTGAAGACAGGAGAGGCTCCATAGACAGGCTGGCGTACGATAGCGTTTTTCTTAGAGATATGGTGAGACAAGCAGGCCTGGTAGATGTGCATATTAAGCACTGCCCTGGCAGCACGGGATTCACATTTCAGAGAGGGAATAGTCAGAGTAGGATAGATAGTTTTTTTTTAAAGGAGAACTCTGCTTTCTCGGCTCCTGAGTTGAGGGCGGTGGAGTTCTCTGACCACTGTATGCTGTCTGTGACTCTGAATGCCTCGGACACTTCACCCAGGGGAAGGGGTACCTGGAAACTGAATTCGGCTCTCCTGGAAGACGTAGAGGTAAGACAATCCTTTGAGGATTTTTTCCAGGCACAGGTTTCTATTCTGGACTTTTGCAGCACTAAGTCAGAGTGGTGGGAGCTTGTGAAACAAAGGGCGATTGGACTTTTCAAGGCCATAAGTAAGAAGAAGCAGCTTGGTATGTACATTGCCTACCGGCATTTGCGGAGGAAGCTTGATCGTCTTGTCTCGTATAGAGGAGATCCAGGGAAGATCTCTGAGGTGAAGTTTCTTCTTAGAAAGTGTCAATACGACCGGCATGCCTCCTTGGTTCTGGAGAGGGATTATGGAAAATATCACTCGCCTGATCCTTACCAGAACTGTAAGCAAGGCATAGCAGTTAAGACGGTCATAGGCCTGAGGGATAGTACGGGTTCCCTGGTAAAGTCCAGATCAGGGATCCTGGAGATCTTCAGATCATATTATGCAGACCTTCTGGGAAGAAAGGACCTTTGTCGGGACAAGATGGAAAGCTTTCTGGATTCTACTCCAGGATTGGGAAATGGTACATTGCCTTTGATGGATTTGACAGAACCAATTTCAGTGGATGAGGTAGTCCATGCTATAGAGAAGCTGGCTACCAAAAAATCGCCTGGGCCAGATGGGTTGACAGCTGAATTCTACAAGTGTTTTAAGTCCATTCTGGCTCCCTTTTTAGCGGAGGTTTATAACAGCTGTCTAGAAGAGGGTTCGCTCCCTCCCTCCATGAGGCAATCCGCTGTGATTCTTCTGTCAAAAGGTAAAGACCCCTCAATGATTGAGAACTGGCGCCCCATCAGTCTTCTCAATGTTGATAGAAAGATCTTGGCGAAGATTCTTTTTTGGCGCTTGTCGTCAGTGGCAGGCGATTTGTTGTCCAGTCATCAGCACTGCTCGGTCCAAGGTAGAAGTACCTTTTCAGCGGTTTTAGCTGTCCGGGAGGCTTTGGAGCGATGCAGGGCTGCTGGATGGAGAAAGTACTTGCTGGCATTGGATCAGGCGAAGGCTTTTGATAGAGTCAATCACGAGTACCTGTATTTTCTACTTGGTAGATACGGCCTGCAGGGGAGGTTTATAGATTGGCTGAAGACATTATATAAAGGGGCTGAGAGCTTCCCACTGGTTAATGGTTGGGTTGGACGGCCTTTTGAGGTTGGCTCTGGTGTGCGCCAGGGATGTCCTCTGAGCCCCCTGTTATATGTATTCGCAATCGACCCCTTCATAAGAAGGCTAGAGAGTGGATCTTTGTGCGGGGTGCCTTTGGGCATTGCTGGTGTGCCACCTTTGAAGGTCGTGGCCTATGCCGATGATGTGTCTGTTATTGTCTCTGGAACGGAGGAGGCGCAGGAGGTGGTCTCTATGATAGAGCAGTACACGGAGGCTTCTGGTTCTAAAGTCAACCATGAAAAGAGTGAAGTTTTCTGGATGGGTGAGGAAGGTGAAAGCTTCGAACTTCCGGATGCCTTCCCAGAGCCCCAGCAGGAAATTAAAGTGTTGGGCATCAAATTTGGTCCTGGTGACTATGGTCATCGAAATTGGGAAAGCAGGTTGGTGTGTGCCAATGCCAAAGTAGCAAGTTGGAAGAAATGGAAGCTTTCATTGAGGGAGAGGGTTGACTTGATCAAAACGTACCTGGTCCCAATTTTTTTATATGTCAGCTTCGTCTGTATCTTGCCAGTATCTCTCTATGCAAGGGTGTACAGCTGCTTTTTCCAACTGTTATGGGGAAGTAGGCTGAACCTGATCAAACGCAATGTAACTTACCTGTCTAGGCGGGAGGGTGGCCTAGGAATGGTCAACCCAATAGTTTTCTTTTCTCTGCTGTTTTTAAAGTACAATCTTGGTAACATGCTAGCAGAGAACCCGCCGGGATGGGTGGGTATTTTTCAATCTTGTTTTAGGCCTTTTCTGCGATCCTGGGAAGATGGCGGGCCAGTGAAAAGTCTGAGAGTCCGACATGGCAAGCTCCCGGCTTATGTTGCCCCGTGTCTGAAAATACTTCGGCAGTGGCAGGTGACAGTGGAGGATATCAAGTCCCTCCCCAGGAAGCTTCTGGAGAAGAGGATTTTGGGCTCTGCTTTCAGTGTGTCACTGGCCTTAAGGGATTGCCCAGGCTCTGTAATGAGGGAAGGGTTGCGTTTAATCAATTTAGAAAGAATCCCCTTGAAGTTTAGGGATCAAGCCTGGCTCGCCTTCCATGGAAGGCTCTATGTGAGAGGGAACTTGAAGCATCGCCCTGTGGATGATCGGGATTGTCCTAGAGCGGAGTGTGTTGGTAAAGTGGAGTCTATGGACCACTTTTTGCTCCAGTGTCCCTTTAACATAGAGGTGTATAAAAAGGTGGGGAGGGCTCTAGGCATCCCCTTTTTCTATCGCATGAGTTATGCGGAGTGGGTGTATGGGGCATTTCCGACTCACTGGGATTTTGATTTGGATACACTGTTTTTAGTTAGTATAGTTGTCCGTTACTTCACATGGAATGCACGGTGCCAGATTACCCTGTGGAAGAAAGTCCTCTCTGTTGAGGTGGTGGTGCACGATATTCTGGGTGAGGTTGGGAAAATTCGGGGTCTTGAGAAGGGCAGGGAGCCTCAGGCAGTCTGGATAAGGGCGTGGAGGAATATCAGACCTGCCTTTGGTGAACTGCCCATCTCTGGGTGAGGAGCTCTTTTCTTTTTCTGGTTCTTTCACTCCCTTAGCTTTTGTTGGTTAATATCTTCTTTTTGAAGAAGGGCTGCATGCATAATGGGTGCGGGATTGTTTCTTAACCTCACAAGTTTGATGTCTGGTGTAATGGTGTGAGTCGTAATAGGATTTATGTTATTGCTGTAAAGTATTTTCTTTTTTTTGGTTTGAGAGCAGTTTTGCTATATTTATTTTAATTTATGTAAATATGTATATATTTATGTATATTTATATATTGTGATTTTATGCTTAATGATTGCAAGACTTTTAATAAAGAAAAATTGGGAAGAATATCCCTTACATTGGTGATCAGTGGGAAGAATGTCCCTTACATTGGTGATCAGTGGGAAGAATGTTCCTTACATTGGTGATCAGTGAGAAGAATGTCCCTTACATTGGTGATCAGTGAGAAGAATGCTCCTTACATTGGTGATCAGTGAGAAGAATGTCCCTTACATTGGTGATCAGTGAGAAGAATGTTCCTTACATTGGTGATCAGTGAGAAGAATGTTCCTTACATTGGTGATCAGTGAGAAGAATGTTCCTTACATTGGGGATCAGTGAGAAGAATGTTCCTTACATTGGTGATCAGTGAGAAGAATGTTCCTTACATTGGTGATCAGTGAGAAGAATGTTCCTTACATTGGTGATCAGTGAGAAGAATGTTCCTTACATTGGTGATCAGTGAGAAGAATGTTCCTTACATTGGTGATCAGTGAGAAGAATGTTCCTTACATTGGTGATCAGTGGGAAGAATGTTCCTTACATTGGTGATCAGTGAGAAGAATGTTCCTTACATTGGTGATCAGTGGGAAGAATGTTCCTTACATTGGTGATCAGTGGGAAGAATGTTCCTTACATTGGTGATCAGTGAGAAGAATGATCCTTACATTGGTGATCAGTGAGAAGAATGTCCCTTACATTGGTGATCAGTGTGAAGAATGTCCCTTACATTGGTGATCAGTGTGAAGAATGTCCCTTACATTGGTGATCAGTGGGAAGAATGTTCCTTACATTGGTGATCAGTGGGAAGAATGTTCCTTACATTGGTGATCAGTGGGAAGAATGTCCCTTACATTGGTGATCAGTGGGAAGAATGTCCCTTACACTTGTGGTCATTGGGAAGAATTACCCCCTTACAGGTAGCTAAAAAGATCAGTGGTGTGAGTGGGAATTTATCTGAGGGGCAGAAAATGCTCAAGGAACCCCTAACAACCTCTGGAGAAACCCTAGGGTACCTTGGAACCCTGGTTGAGAAACCCTACTTTAATGAAACTCACATGGTCCCTTTAGTAAACATCCTGCTTGGAAAAACTGCCAAAAGCCCTGCTAATTTCACCTTTCCCCATTAACTTTAAGCGATTCGCCTATGTGATGTAATTCTAACAAAAATCTTCCCATTTTTGCCCAATTTTCTGGGAAACGATGACTTTGAATAGAGCTCGTCCCTAACTTCGGATAGGCGGGCGGAGGTTGGTAGAGACGCTCGTTATGTATTTAGAAAAACATGATAAAGAGCCGATAATTCCGCCGAGAGTTTTCTATCTCTGCGGGGCACGACGCTGACACAAAACTATTGACACCCTGCCCAGAAAAACATGTAAAGATTGCTCGCGCTAATGTTATTTAGCAGTAATATTTCCGTAATAAAAGAAATCAATAAGGCAGAGAAAATAAGCCGTCCCGGATTGGATTTTCTAATTTTAATGGAATACTTATTTACTTCCAGCGGTTTGTTCATTGGATTTTCATTACACGAGTCTCGCTGTAAGTGGAGCTATCGACGTGCACTGCTGACATCAGCTTTGTTTGTGTAGACACAAATTACTCAGATTCCGTCCCAGCTCCCGTGTTAAATGACTGGAGCCGGGCCGCGGGCGCACATTGGCTGCTGCGGTGTCAGTAATAACACTCACAAGGAGCTATAAATCCCCCGATCATTTTCAGGCCCGTGCATTAGACGTTAAAGCAATGTATATTTATGACTGGGGGGGAGATGGACTTCCATCAAAGTAGGATTCTGCCACTCCCCTGAGATCTGGAAGTCAGCGATACGGAGAGCGCCGAGCCAAGCTGGACGTATTTTACTGAGAGAGGGGAGGATGGAGCAACCAACAATTGTGACTCCAATGGCTGAAGAGTGAAATTGGCCAACAGAAGCCAAAGGAGGACCAAACACCCCCATTTACAATACATATGTCTATAGCCATTTATCCAAGATTTATAGACCGGATACATCCTAAATATAGAACCATTTATCCAACTAGAGTCTCTGGTTTGTAGACCACATTCATCACAAATATAGAGTCATTTATCCAATTGTCCATCCAGAACCCCTGGTTTATAGAACAGATACATCCTAATAATAGAGCCATTTATCCAACTGTCCATCCAGAGCCTCTGGTTTATGGACTGGATACATCCAAAATGTAGAGCCATTTATCCAACTGTCCATCCATTGGTGTCAGTAAGTGCAATGATAACCCCCAACATTGGTGTTAGTGAGTGCAATAATAATTCCCAATGTCAGTGGCAATAATAAACCCCCCCCCAGCATTGGAGTCAGAGAGTACAATAATATCCCCCAGCATTGGTGTCAATGGACGCAATAATAACCCCCAACATTGATGTCAATGGCTGCAATAATAACCCCCAACATTGATGTCAATGGCTGCAATAATAACCCCCAACATTGATGTCAATGGCTGCAATAATAGCCCCCAACATTGATGTTAATGGCTGCAATAATAACCCCCAACATTGATGTCAGTGGCTGCAATAATAACCCCCAACATTGATGTCAATGGCTGCAATAATAACCCCCAGCATTGAGGTCAATGGCTGCAATAATAACCCCCAACATTGATGTCAATGGACGCAATAATAACCCCCAACATTGATGTCAATGGCTGCAATAATAACCCCCAGCACTGATGGCAGTAATATTAACCCCCACCCCACCTCCCCCTTCACACACACACACACACACACACATTGGTGGTCAGATGCAGTGAACGTTAATCCCCACACCCTTCTGAATTGTGGCAGTGAATGTAATACCCCCCCCCCCCACCCTAAATTGGTGGTCATGGCAGTGAAAGTTAACTCTGCCTTACAGTACAGTACCCCGCTGACACTCTGCTGCCTAACTGGTGCCCAGTCATGGTAAACCATACATCTGATAAGTGGTTGGGGTTCCATATTTAAAGAGGACTATCTTCCATACATATACGATTTTGGGGTGTCTGTGAGAATTTTTCCCGAGGTCAGGTACTGCTGTTGGATGAGAAGACCTGGCTCACCATCAGAGTTCCAGTTCATCCCAAAGGTCTTCAGTAGGGGTGAGGTCAGGGCACTGTGCAGGAAACTTGGATTCCTCCACTCCAAACGGGTACAACCACGTCTTTTATGGATCTGGCTTTGTATACAGGGGCAAAGTCATGCTGGAACAGAAAATGGGCCTTTACCAAACCATAAGATTGGAAGAAATTGTCTACAATGTTTTTGTATGGTGTAGTATTAACAGTACCCTTCGCTGGTGACACCTTATTTTGGGCTTATACGGTGTGATGGTCTGGTGTCCATATACTTTTGGCCAATATAAGGTGCGATAGTCAGGTGTCCATATCATTTTGACCATATAAAGTGTAATGGTCAGGTGTTCATATACTTTTGGTCATATAAGGTGTAATGGTCAGGTGTCCATATACTCTTGGCCAAATAAAGTGTGATGGTCTGGTGCCCATATACTTTTGGCCATATAAAGTGTAATGGTCAGGTGTCCATATACTTTTGCCAATTTAAAGTGTGATGGTCATATAAAATTCTATAGTTTGGTGTCCATATATTTTTGCCCAAATAAAGTGTGATGGTCTGGTGTCCATATACTTTTGCCCATATAAAGTGTGATGGTCTGGAGTCCATATACTTTTGACCATATAAAGTGTGATGGTCAGGTGTCCATATACTTTTGCCCATATAAAATGCTATAGTCTGGTGTCCATATACTTTTGACCACATAAAGCGTCATGGTCAGGTGTCCATATACTTTTGCCCATATAAAGTGTGATGGTCTGGTGTCCATATAATTTTGGCCATATAAAGTGTAATGGTCTGGTGTCCATATACTTTTGGACATATAAAATGCTATAGTCTGGTGTCCATATATTTTTGCCCATATAAAGTGTGATGGTCTGGTGTCCATATACTCTTGGCCATATAAAGTGTGATGGTCTGGTGTCTATATACTTTTGCCCATATAAAATGCTATAGTCTGGTGTCCATATATTTTGCCCATATAAAGTGTGACGGTCTGGTGTCCATATACTTTTGCCCATATAAAGGGTGATGGTCTGGTGTCCATATACTTTTTCCCATATAAAGTGTGACGGTCTGGTGTACATATACTTTTGGTCACATATACTTTAGGGAAAGGTTGGAGAAAGAAAAAAAAGTTTAGCTTGCCACCTAGTGGACAGATGGAGAATTGCAGTCTTACAGTAGAAACTGCTGAGGATAATTATTTCCTGCACGTTGATAGTTGAGGGATTCCACCTTCATCTCAATATAGATTCTATTCAGATTTTGCAAAATTTGCCATTTTTTATTTTCATTTTATATTATTCTTTCATCAGTACATTATGACATTCACCGTCTGCTTACTGACAGCGGCGGATTTCGGATCAATAGATTTTACGGAGCCAATATTGGGGTGGGTTACTCTGCATATATTACTCTGTTATATTGTGTAAGGGGCAGATGGCTACAGAAGAGGCCGAATTTTAAATTGATGGGCAGAGCTGATAACTTAGCGGTGGTTTTAACAATAAACTACACGTCTTTGTGGGGTGTATTTAAACGGGCGGGTTTTCACATGCCCATCTATTTAAAATCACCCTCTTCTGTAGCCATCTGCCCCTTACACGGCATAACAGTAATACACCCGCCCTTGCAGAGTTGCACGAGCATCGGGAGCGTGCGGCAGCCTCTGGCACAATGTCGTCGTCATTCGCAGGCACCGTGTACAGCTGTCTCACAGCTGTTCATCTTCGGGCTATTTTCGGCAGCTCCCTTGTGGTTTGTACTGTGCAAGTGCTGCGCCTGGGCAGTACAGGGGGGGGGGGGGTCATTATCCACCGGAGGGGGACCTTTCTCGGCAGAACACCGGCACTGGGAGCTACAGATCATTGAGGGAACCATGAATGCCAACATGTACTGTGACATACTGAAGCAGAGCATGATCCCCTCCCTTCAGAGACTGGGCCGCAGGGCAGTATTCCAACATGATAACCACCCCAAACACACCTCCAAGATGACCACTGCCTTGCTAAAGAAGCTGAGGGTAAAGGTGATGGACTGGCCAAGCATGTCTCCAGACCTAAACCCTATTGAGCATCTGTGGGACATCCTCAAACGGAAGGTGGAGGAGCACAAGGTCTCCAACATCCACCAGCTCCGTGATGTCATCATGGAGGAGGGGAAGAGGACTCCGATGGCAACCTGTGAAGCTCTGGTGACCTCCATGCCCAAGAGAGTTAAGGCAGTGCTGGAAAATAATGGTGACCACACAAAATATTGACACTTTGGGCCCAATTTGGACATTTTCACTTAGGGGTGTACTCACTTTTGTTGCCAGCGGTTTAGACATTAATGTCTGTGTGTTGAGTTATTTTGAGGGGACAGCAAATTTACACTGTTATACAAGCTGTACACTCACTACTTTACATTGTAGACAAGTGTCATTTCCTCAGTGTTGTCACATGAAAAGAGAGAAGAAAATATTTACAAAAATTTGAGGGGTGTACTTACTTTTGTGATATACTATACATATATATTTATTCATGTTTATCTGGCTGTCTATATTTGTGTGCTGTAGAGCAGAACTTTCTCCTTTTTCGTCTAGCCAAGAATAACATTGCAAGTGTACAGATGTGCCAAGGTATGAAGGCCGGGCAGAGCCCTTTGTTGTGCCTTTGCGCATACAATGGGCAATCAATTATAGTGCCACTATTGGAGAAGCTCACAGTGTGCAGTGAACTCAGAGAAAACCATGTCAGTCCAGGAGAGGAGCCGGTGTCCTATCACATACTGTCCCCCATAGTGTCCGCTGTGTACTGCGCATGCGCAGCACACCCACATTCCGAAAATACCCGAAGATGAACGGCGCCTGCACCGTGAGTCCAGGTTCTAGCCCCACCATCCAAGTGGACATAGAGTTAGAATAAAAAGAGCCGAGCGCAGGCCTATGTCCACATGGATGGTGGGGCCAGCATCTCAACTCACGGCGCAGGCGCCGTTCATCTTCGGAGATTTTCCGAATCTCCTTCTGCTCCGTACTGCGCAAGCGATGCGTTTGCGCAGTACGGGGCGTACACTTCTAGATGGCCGGACGCTATATGTCTGAACACTGGTACAACAGTGCAAGACTGAGGGGGAGGCCGGAGGGAAGATTTAAACCAAATGGAGGTTGGGATGAGTCTCTTTGAAGATGTGAAGAGAAAATCTGTCAGCAGGATTTATTAATTTTATTCTGAAAATATAATTATTGTTAAAACACATCTCATCTTCAATTACAAAATAAATACAGAGGACGCACACTGAGGATGGATACAGGGGTGGGGCGGACAACTCCAGGAGGACCAACACCGACAGATTGGGAGACACGTGTCCCCCGGGAGAAGAGCCCGGTCTGACAACAACCTGCCACCGGTCATGCTGATCCTCCAACTTTAATCCCCCCCCCCCCCCCCCCCGCGTTTCTCAACTCCAGTCCTCAAGGTGCACCAACAGGTCAGGTTTTCAGGCTCTCCATTATTTTGCACAGGTGATTTGATCAGTTTCACTGTCTTAGTAATTACCACAGCCCTTTCATCAGAGGGAAATCCTGAAAACATGACCCGTTGGTGCGCTTTGAGGACTGGAATTGAGAAACACTGACTTGCCCGAAGCAAGTATGCGGCGAGTGAAATCAGAACTCCTCATCTGCACATCTGACGAGTCAGTGCATTTAAAAAGTACAAAAACCAGAGGATGAGAATGACAGCCAGGCGGGCAGCATTTATCATGACGTGGACAGCCTGCGCACAGCATGTACATCTTCATGACTGGTTTGAAGCCCAGCAATCCTCCTCCCCCACAGCAAATTGCAAACTTCTTTAGGAGAGAATGGCTCGAGGGTTTCTTTCCAATGCCCAGCCAATCCGTGGCCACCGCAGTTTAAAATGGCTGCTGCGTACATGAACAGAAGGGGTGGAGCCTGTGCTTCCTGATAAGTAGGGCTGCTGCGTACATAGACAAAAGGGATGGAGCCTGTGCTGCCTGATAAGCAGGGCTACTGCATACGTGGGCATCGGAGGTGTAGCCTGTGCTTTCTGATAAGTAGGGCTGCTGAATACATGGGCAGAAGAGGTGGAGCCTGTGCTGCCTGATAAGTAGGGCTGCTGCATACATGGGCACAAGGGGTGGAGCCTGTGCTGCCGGATTAGTAGGGCTGCTGCGTATATAGACACAAGAGGTGGAGCCTATGCTGCCTGATAAGTAGGACTGCTGCATACCTAGTCACAAGGGGTGGAGCCTGTGCTACCTGACAAGTAGGGCTGCTGCGTACATTGGCAGAAGGGGTGGCGCTTGTGCTGCCTGATTAGTAGGGCTGCTGTGTACATAGGCACAAGGGGTGGGGCCTGTGCTGCCTGACAAGTAGGGCTGCTGCGTACATTGGCAGAAGGGGTGGAGCTTGTGCTGCCTGACAAGTAGGGCTGCTGTGTACATGGGCATAAGAGGTGGAGCCTGTGCTGCCTAGTAAGGGAGTGCAACAGAAGGAGTTAATGGGATCTCTAAGGGCAGTGCCTCTAATGGGGACAGTGGTCAGGACTAACTAAATCAGGACCACACACCCAAGCCTTTAGTAGAGCATGAGTTAGCAAGGCTACTGACCCAATCTCTTAGAGTCTATGATCAGCCATGTGTAAAAAGGGATGTCTCAAAGGGGTTAGTCACGACTTACTGCAGAAAGGACATGGTAAAGCCTTCTGTGACCAGTCAGTAAGTAGGCAGCTGAGCCCCAAAATCTTTCAAAGATAAGTGAGCAGTCCTAATTTATGTAATTTTGCCATCCCTCTTAGCAGTCAAGAATGGATGTTAGGGACTACGCCCCATCCATGCAGAGCTGGGGCTTGCTGGGAGTGGAAGGTGTTATGTTAGGCTTGCGATAGACTCACCCAGGACAGAGGCTTTTGGAGGGGACTAAATGCCAACTGACTATGGGCCCTGGTTAGTTTACTTTTGTTTCATCTCTCCATGCCCTCTTATGTCTAAGTCACCCTGTGTCTATTAGGGGCACAGGGTCACCAAGCAAATGGAACAGTAATATTTATCACACAATATCTCCCAGAAAATATACAAACACTATTCCTGGTTTATTTTATTCTGAACTATACATGTTAATTGAAAGAGCTGATCATATTGGCCTATGTACAATGTAGGAGATGGATAGTCTGCTACTGGTGGGCTTCCACTATTGTGAGAAGGTGTCCTGTGCTTATAATTCTGAGCTAGATGACGGTGTCTTGTAAAATAGTGTCCTCCATCAGATGGTGTCCCCTGCGTACTGCGCATGCGCAGTACACAGGGACACAGATTCCGAAAATTGCCGAGGATGAACGGCGCCTGCGCCGTGAGACCAGGTTCTATCCCCACTATCCAAGTGGACATAGAGTTAGAATAAAAAAGAGCCGAGCGCAGCGAGGCCGAGCCCGAAGCGTGGCGAACGAAGCTCGCCCGCGAGGGGCACTCTAAAATTCTCAACCCTATGTCCGCTTGGATAGTGGGGCTACCTCCTCCACTCACGGCGCAGGCCAGCTTCTGAGTTTTTCCGAAGCTTCGTCTGCTCCGTACTGCGCATGCGCAGTACGGAGCGGACAGCATTTGATAGGCGGACTCTATTAGGCAGAACAACGGCAAGGCTGACCTGAAAGGTCAAACCTGAGTCACCTAGGCTGGTTAAGTGACTAGTTAGCTCATGTTAATTTATGATTCTGGTTACAGTTGTACTGTTAGGGTAATATGATCAGGAGGGAGGAACCTCCTCCTCAAGCATATACAAGACTATATTCTTCTTCTAATAAACAGTTCTATTTCTGGTGTACTCCAAAACTGGTGTTGCCTGGTTCTTGGTGTTACTATTGCCAGATCCTTTAGTCTCGTGTTCCAGAGCTTAGGAAGCAATATACTGACGGAAGCACTCAAGCGGAGTGTGGGACGTTACGTCACAGGCCTGTCCAAAGCTTTGCTTGCCAATGTCCAGTTACCTGGAGGTAGATGCTTAACCCATGGTTTAGGTCTGATCCTGAGTGTCCTGTAAATGTACAATTAAGAAAATCAAGTGTTTTTTGTTTAACACTTACTTGTAGATTGTTTATATATATATATATATATATATATATATATACCGTATTTATCGGCGTATAACACACACCTTTTTCCCCTTAAAATCAGGGAAAAATCGCGGGTGCGTGTTATACGCCGATACTCCGCGATTTCTGCACACTTTTTTGGGCTCTGGGCAGCTTTCAGCCGCCCAGAGCCCTTCTCGCGGCTTTCGGCCGCTCTCGGACCTTCCGAGAGCGGCCGAAAGCTGTCGAGGTCCGAGTGCGGCCGAAAGCCGTCAAGAACTTCCGGGTGCCGCCGAGATACACGGGGCATCTCGGCGGCGCCATTTTTAAAAACATAAGCGGACAATGCACTAAGACGGACAGGCTGCATGTCAAGGCTACAATGACGACAGGCTGCAATGACGAGAGGCTTCATGACAAGGCTGCAATGTGGACAGGCTGCATGACAAGGCTGCAATGCGGACAGGCTGCATGACAAGGCTGCAATGCGGACAGGCTGCATGACAAGGCTGCAATGAGGACAGGCTGCAATGAGGACAGGCTGCAATGAGGACAGGCTGCAATGAGGACAGGCTGCATGACAAGGCTGCAATGCGGACAGGCTGCATGACAAGGCTGAAATGAGGACAGGCTGCAATGAGGACAGGCTGCAATGTGGACAGGCTGCATGACAAGGCTGCAATGCGGACAGGCTGCATGACAAGGCTGCAATGAGGACAGGCTGCATGACAAGGCTGCAATGATGGACAGGCTGCATGACACTGACGAGGCTTCAGATGGACACTGATAAGGCTGCATTGATGGGCATTTAAATGTAAGTTTTTTTTCCTTAAATTTCCCTCCTAAAAGTTTTTTCCACAAAATTCCCTCCTAAACTTGGGGTGCGTGTTATACGCCGATAAATACGGTATATATATATATATATATATATATATATATATATATATATATATATATATATATATATATATATATTTTTTTTTTACTTGCAATGTGTGACAACTTTTGAGTGCCGATACTGACTTTTGAGTACTGATATCACACCTGAGATGACGCCACCTGGCAGCAGTCTCAGGGATTTTGGATGTCTACACGTGGAAGGCTTTTACAGGTAAAAGGTCATGCAGAAAATACATTAAATGGACATATAATATTACAGGGTAATGATGGTTGTAAGGAATGGTCTGGTGACTGGGTTCCTTAAAAAGGCGTGCAATGACATTGAGTGAGTTCAATTCGACATACATGCCTTAAGCTTGAGGGATTAGAGCCAATTTCCTTCTATAAAAAGAAACACATTCTTTATATTTTATAATTTTTTTATTAAAAAATATTCATGTTTAAAAACAAAAATCAACAGAATTATTCTAAATTGTCAGAGGATATTTCTATTGCTTTCTCATCATCCCGGTCAAAGATACAAAACACCAGAAAGACACACCGGAGCCAACGTCAGTGGGCAGGGCCGGCTGAGACCAACAACCAATCACAACCACAGCATAAAAAGCCAATACTTTTAGAAGGTTAGTCATTTTAGCCCCTGGAGGAAGGCGATGTATTTAACCCCTGCGCTGACGGACATATCACAATTCCTGCTTTGCTTTTTTTTAGCAGGGGGTGGAGATGGGAACTCATACACTGGACATAGACAGAGTGCAACTCAACCAGCCTCCTCCCCAAACATTCATTTTATGCATTCTTCAAAAGGCTACAAGATTTCCAGATGGAACATTGGGATTTAGGCAAGAGATTCTCAAAATGCCTCAAGACGCTTGTATGTATGAAAGAACCACAAAACAATAAAAAATAAATAAATACATGAACTTCTGTTGCTGACCATACAAGTTGCAATCTCTTCTTACAAACCAATTTTTCTTTATGTCTGGAAGATATTTTTTTTGGACAATGTTGCCCACAAAGCTTTAAAGCGACCCAGTCACTCCTTGCCTTCGCAACACTACCCACCGCACAATACCGCGAGTACAAAGGAGCACATGACCTTATCCTTCGAGGCAGTGCTCGGATCTAGTGGCTAGTCACTCAGCCGAAACACTGTCACATGACCAAAGGGGTGATGTCATGGAGCATGTGACCTTCCTACGATGCAACGCTCAGGTCTAATGGTCAGTCAATTGGGTGGGAATGCCGTGCCATGACAAGAGGATGAGATCATTGAGCATTTGGCCTCCTCCGATGATGCAGTGCTTGGGTCCAATGGGCAGGCAACTGGTTGGTATGCTGTCCCATGACCAAGGGGATGATGTCATGGAGCATGTGACCTTCGTACGATGCAACGCTCAGGTCTAACGGTCAGTCAATTGGGTGGGAATGCCGTGCCATGACAAGAGGATGAGATCATTGAGCATGTGGCCTCCTTCAACGATGCAGTGCTTGGGTCCAATGGGCAGGCAACTGGTTTGTATGCTGTCCCATGACCAAGGGAATGATGTCATGAAACATGGGACCTAGGGTTGCTACCTCATTCCTTTAAACCCCAACACATATGATTAACACAGGTTTTGAGGCCAATTAAATGCAGATAAGGCTCCAAGTGAGTTTATTTACCACCTTAATCAACCACAGAACCTGTATAATTCATATGTGTTCGATTTTAAAGAAATGAGGTGTCAACCCTAATGTGACCTCCTCCTTTGATGCAGTGCTTAGGCCCAATAGTCAATTAGTGTGAATGCTGTACTCTGACCAAGGGGGGTAATGTCATTGAACATGTGACCTCCTCCTATGATGCACTGCTCGGCTCTAATGGTCAGTCAACTGGTTGGAATGTTGTCCCATGACCAAGGGGATGATGTCATGGAACATGTGACCTCACCTTCACAATACTGCAAGGATGGGAGGAGGAGGATATGACCTCATCCTTTAAAAAGGTAGTGTTTGGTTCTAGTGGCCTGTCATCAGCCGAAACATTGGTACATAGTAGGTGAGGTTGAAAAAAAAAAAAAGACAACCTATGTGTGTGATTATATGTCAGTATTACATTGTATATGCCTGTATGTTGCGGTCGTTCAGGTGCTTATCTAATAGTTTCTTGAAATGCCCCCCCACTGAGACCACCGCCTGTGGAAGGGAATTCCACATCCTTGCCGCTCTTACAGTAAAGAACCCTCTACATTGTTTAAGGTTAAACCTCTTTTCTTCTAATATTAATGAGTGGTCACGTGTCTTGTTAAACTCCCTTCCGCAAAAAAGTTTTCTCCCCATTGTGGGGTCACCAGTACGGTATTTATATAATCAAATCATATCCCCTCTCAAGCGTCTCTTCTCCAGAGAGAATAAGTTCAGAGCTCGCAACCTTTCCTCATAACTAATATCCTCCAGACCCTTTATCAGCTTTGTTGCCCTTTGTACTTGCTCCATTTCCAGTACATCCTTCCTGAGGACTGGTGCCCAGAGCTGGACAGTATACTCCAGGTGCGGCTGGACCAGAGTCTTGTAGAGCGGGAGAATTATTGTTTTATCTCTGGAGTTGATCCCTTTTTAATGCCAATATTCTGTTTGCTTTGTTAGCAGCAGCTTGGCATTGCATGCCATTGCTGAGCCTATCATCTACTAGGACCCCCAGGTCCATTTCCATCCTAGATTCCCCCCAGAGGTTCTCCCCCCAGTGTATAGATTGCATTCATATATTTGCCACCCAAATGCATTATTTTACATTTTTCTAGATTAAACCTCATTAGTCATGTAGTTTCAGATCTTCAGATCCCATTCATTTGTTCAGATCTTTTTGCAAGGTTTCCATATCCTGTGTAGAAGTTACTGCCCTGCTTAGCTTAGTATTGTCCACAAATACAGAGATTGAACTGTTTACCCCATCCTCCAGGTCATTTATGAACAAATTAAATAGGATTAGTCCCAGCACAGAACCCTGGGGGACCCCACTACCCACCCCTGACCATTCCAAATACTCCCCATTTATCACCACCCCCTGAACTCGCCCTTGTAGCCAGTTTTCAATCCATATACTTACCCTATGGTCCATGCCAACGGACCTTATTTTGTACAGTAAACATTTATGGGGAACTGTGTCAAATGCTTTTGCAAAATCCAGATACACCACGTCTACGGGCCTTCCTTTATCTAGATGGCAACTCACCTCCTCATAGAAGGTTAATAGATCCTTCATGAATCCATGCTGATTACTGCTAAAGATACCGTTCTCATTACTAAAATCTTGTATATAGTCCCTTACCTCTTCCTATGATGCACTGCTCGCGTCCAATGGTCAGTCAATGGGTGGTAATGCTGTCCCATGACCAAGGGGATGAGCTCATGGAACATGACCTCAGCTTCACAACACACCCACTGTTGTCATGGAGCATGTGACCTCTTCCTATGATGCACTGCTCAGGTCCAATGGTCAGTCAATAGGTGGGAATGCTGTCCCATGAACCGGGGGGGGGGATTAGTTTATAGAACATTACCTCACCTTCACAACCCTCCCACCGCATAATACGCCAGTTATGGAGGAGGACATGACCTCGTCCTTTCAGGCAGTGCTTGGGTTTAGTGGCCAGTCACTTAATCCAAACATTGGCACATGACCAAGGGGGTGATGTCATGGAGCGGATGACCTCTTCCTATGATGCAGTGCTCAGGCTCAATGGGTAAAAATGCTGTCCCATGACCAAGGGGGTGAGCTCATGGAACATGACCTCACCTTCACAACCCTCCCACCACATAATACGCCAATTATGGAGGAGGACATGACCTCATCCTTTGAGGCAGTGCTTGGGTTTAGCAGGCAGTCACTTAATCCAAATGTTGGCACATGACCAAGGGGGTGATGTCATGACCTCTTCCTATGATGCAGTGCTCAGGCTCAATGGGTGAGAAGGCTGTCCCAAGACCAAGGGAATGATCTCATGGAGCACTCCCATCACACAATACCCCGAGAATGGATGCAAATGTGCCCTCATCCTGTGAGGCAGTGCTTGGGGTCTTGCAGCCAGTCACTCAGTCAGATGAACATCACATGACGTAATTATGGAGGAGGATATGAACTCGTCCTTTGAGGCAGCGCTTGGGTATAGTGGCCAGTCCCTTAATCCAAACATTGGCACATGACCAAGGGGGTAATGTCATGGCGCACGTGGCCTCCTATAATTCAATGCTTGGTTCCAACAGCCAATTGTTCTGCCAGAACACCGTCGCATGATCAAGGAGGTAGCATCATGGGAGGATGTGACCTCCTACAATGCAGCACTTGGGTCTAACTGCCAATCATTCAGCCAGAACAAAATCTTCAAAGATCAAGGAGGTAACGCAATGAAGAATGTGACTTGCTCCCTATGATTCGATGCTCAGGTCTAACGGCCAGTCACTTGGCCAGAATGCTTTCCCTTGGCATAGGTAATGTCATGAAACCCTGTAAGCTCCGACATTGGGTAATTTGGGGGGGAGGGGCTGAGTATAATGGAGTTGAGGGCTTTACATTGTAACTGCAAACAGGCAGGGTGACAGGGTCTCTAAAAATTGTAAAAGGGTCAATTGTATTAGGACATTAAGCTACAATCGAATTCCAAACAGAAGTTATGTCTTTACGACAAACGTCTAGATTTAATGTGTATGTATTAAACTGTACAACGTGATTGCATAGTGTGTGGCCAGCTGACCCGTTAAGGCTGCAGGTAAAAGAATTCACCACATACTTTGGCCCCCCCAATGAAGGCGAGCTCTGAAAATGGCTTTGTGACAAGACCCCCTGTAATGGGCGTGTGTTCTCATTCTAGAGCACTGCCTGAATCCCCCCTCCCCCTCCAGGGGGCAGCCATATTGTTCTATAGAAGGCACCTGCTTCTGCCCGTTTTGGCGGCCGTGTGGTTCTGACAAGACGCATCTCCTTAAGACCCCCGCAGCAGCCATGATGACCCACGTGATGGAAAAAAATATCTTCTAGCAGATTAAGGAAAAACTAGATGGAGGTCCGCCGGTTATCCGCCAGAGTGGGGGGCGGGGGAGATGACGATTGGACAGCTGGGTTTAGAAGAACCCCACCTCGGACAGGTAGGTGTTGGCCTCCAGTAGAAGCGCCTTGGAGTAAACCCGGACGGTGTAGTAGAAGGTGAGGAAGTCCTGGGTGCTGAAGAATGTGTCCGCCAAGGCGAATCCCAACGTGGAGGGGATGAACCCCCGGCCGTACTCCACCATCCACGTCCCGGCGCTCCACTGGACGGCTGTGGCATCCCCCGCCTCGTGTATGATGGTATCCCCTGCAGAGTGGGAAAACATGGGAGGGTGAGCGGCGTATGGGCTGTATATCCACACTGAGCTACATTCATCATCAACAGCAATCAGAGGCCGACCAATCACACAGTTTTGCTTGACAAAGCCAATCGAGTCAAGCAAGCTTACAACAAGATCTTTCTCTTGCTATCCCCCCACAACAGAAAACAAAGCAGAATTAAAAGTAGTACAGACCCCCAGGGCTCTCACAATAACGTGCAAGTATGAATACCTAGTGATCCTGCCAGTGCATGGTACTTCCCCCAGCAGGGTGACAACACTTTTGTCTGGAGTGATTTCACGGCAGTGTTGTCACCCTGTGTAGCTGGGTGTCTTAACTTAAGTGGACGGGGGTTATCGGCAGCGACACCCTACCCATCAGCCCCAGACATGTATCCGCCAGAGCCGGGATAAGGTACCCTAGAGAGGAGCTTCTTGGACACACTCCTAAACCTGGATGGCCTTCCCAGAAGAGTTGAAGCTGTTATAGTTGCAAAGGGCGGGCCAACTCAATATTGAACCCTACGGACTAAGACTGGGATGCCATTAAAGTTCATGTGAGTGTAAAGGCAGGCGTCCCAATACTTTCAGTAAAATAGTGTAAACTAGGGGGTGGGTGGGGTTGGGCTAAACATTTATTTTTAAAATATATCCATTTTCAGGCGTCTTATGTCCTCTTCGCCTCTGTTTGGCACTGGGCAGTCCACAATGACGTGCAGAGCGTTACTGATGCCAGCCCTGTTATCTGTATTATATGCAAATGCAGGAAGCCATGATAATAGCCCCAAGAGACGTGTCCATTTGCACAACCTCCCTTCCCCCTGGCATTCCACGAGTACCCCGCCCCCCCCCGCGCATTCTGCAGGGCACTCCTACCCTTTCCTCTGGGATTCCACTGGGCAACCCCCCCCCCCTCCCCTTTTTCACTGGGATTCCATGAGCGCCCCTCTTCAACCTGAGATTCCGCGGGGGGAACCCACCCCCTTCTCCCTGAGATTCCATGAGCGCCCCTTTCTTCAGCCTGAGATTCCGCAGGGCACCCCTCCCCTTCCCCCTGAGATTCCGTGAGTGACCCTTTCTTCACCCTGAGATTCTGCAGGGGAAACCCCTCCCCTTCCCCCTGGGATTCTGTGAGCACCCCCTCTTCACCCTGAGATTTCGCCGGGTACCCCTCCCCTTCCCCCTGAGATTCCACGAGTGTCCCCTCTTCACCCAGAGATTCCACAGGGGAAACCCCTCCCCCACCCAGAGATTCTGCAAGCGCCCCCCCTCTTCACCCTAAGATTCCGCGGGGAACCCCTCCCCTTTCCCCTGGTATTCCATGAGTGCCCCTCTTCACCCTGAGATTCTGCCGGGCTCCCCACCCCCCCTGAGATTCCGTGAGCACCTCCTTCACCCCGGAATTCCGCAGGGGGAACCCCCCCTCGGATTCCGTGAACGCCCCCTCTTCAACCTGAGATTCTGGAGAGCAACCCTTCGATTCAGCGGGGCAACTCTCCCCCTTCCCCCCTGGGATTCTGTGGACACCCCTCCCCTCTGGGATTCCATGAGCACACCCTCCCTTCACCCTGGGATTCCATAAACACACCCTCCCTTCACCCTGGGATTCCATAAACACACCCTCCATATTTGTGTGTTACACCCCCCCCCCCTCTTACCTGGATAAAATATTTCACTCTTTGTCGTTCCTTCTTTCCACTGCCGGAACGTTCCAGACAAGATGGTGTCTGTGATCTCTGCCCAATAACGACCTGCAAGAGAAGCCACAGAGTAAAAAAATAAATAAAAAATAATAAAAAAAAGAAGTGTATGGAACCCCCAAAAATGGACCAGAGCAAAATCTTTACTGCCATAAGAAAAAATAAATTTTTTTTTATCTAATTTAGGCCAATATGTGTGGGGGAGGGGTAAACAGAGATCCATGTTGCCAAGCAGGAACACAGGATCTCCATCTTCTCCCCTGTCAGAACAGTGATCTTATTTACACAAGCAGATCGCCCTTCTGCCTCTCCCGGGAATGAGCATGGGTGGGTTGTCGGACCTACTGATTGGACGGGGGGGGGGGGGGGGGGGCGTCAATCAGTGTGCAATTGTGCCTACGACGGTTCACGCCCCCTAGTAGCTATTGCATGATTTCTTGCAACAGAGCCGACCTGCAACAGTACATTTACTGGTCGGCAAGCGGGAGAAAAGAAAAAGAAAAAGAAAAAGAAAAAGAAAAAGGAAAAAGGAAAAAGGAAAAAGGAAAAAGGAAAAAGGAAAAAGGAAAAAGGAAAAGGAAAAAGGAAAAAGGAAAAAGGAAAAAGGAAAAAGGAAAAAGGAAAAAGGAAAAAGAAAAGGAAAAGGAAAGGAAAAGAAAAGAGAGAGAGAGAGAGAGAGAGAGAGAGAGAGAGCTTTAGTGGCCCTATTTCAGTGCAGTCAACAGAAGTAGAACATGTTGCATTTTTTGTATGGAACACATCTAACGCACGTGGCAAAATGCATGGAAAATGCACTTGGAATGCATGTAAACGCACCAAGATGAATGTCCTGAAACAAGAAAGAATTAAAAGGGGGAGGGAATGCACCAAGCGCATACAAAAATAAAAAAACCAACATGTAAATTCGAATGCAGAACATCAAGAACGCAGAAATTGTGAAGTGTCCCTCAAAGAATTGCAAAGTTGTTTATCCTTTTGGGGACCACCCGGCCCTGTAATTTGGGACGGATGGGCGGCCGCTGTAGGCAAAAGCGACGTGCCCGTATGTCACCGCTTACTTCCATGTGCGCCAAGTGGGAACCTGTCAGCAAGTCCCAGCAAAGGATTCAGGGCCTGCCTGTGTCCAATCACAGCCCAGAGCTCCGTGTTGGTAAACAACACAGAGCTCTGTACAGAGGGAACGATCTGTCAGTTACCAGTGAAGGGAGCGCAGATTAAGCTTCACCTTTAACCACACAGAGGAGTCCCCCGTGTGATAACCTTTGTATGCGTTTATTGATCTCACCGACACACAGAGGACCCCTCCCCCGCAACCTCTGATAATGGAGTCTCACAGGCCCCGCCCGCCTCCTCATCTGGTGTGATCTCCTAATCTCTCCCGGCAGTGGAGCCCGGCCATGAACTCTCCGTACAAAGAGTGAGTGCGCAAGGACGCCGCACACTGAGCACAAGGTCCAGGAAGGTCCAGGGGAGGGGGGGGTGAACGACACATCAGAGACTTTCCCAGATCAATGATCAAATGTGCAGAAAGAAGGAAGGAGAGGGCAAGGGGGAATTTATTACTGCCCACATACTTAATAAAGTGGGGGAGTCATAATGCAGTGTCACTGTCTACCGGCACTACAGCCAATTATCACACTCACTTTACTGTGCCGCCCCTGAACCCTTATACCTCTAGAGACTCTGACCCCAGAGCACCCCCGTGTAATGCCATGACCCCAGAGCACCCCCGTGTAATCCCAGGACCCTAGAGCACCCCCGTGTGTAATCCCAGGACCCCAAAGCACCCCCGTGTAATCCCTGGACCCCAAAGCACCCCCATGACCCCAGAGCACCCTCGTGTAATCCAATGACCCCAGAGCACCCCCATGCAATGTCATGACCCCAAAGCACCCCTGTGACCCCAAAACACCCCCCGTGTAATACCATGACCCCAGAGCAGCCCCGTGTAATGCCATGATCCCAGAGCAGCCCTCCCGTGTAATCCCAGAGCCCCCCCGTGACCCCAGAGCACCCCTGTGTAATCCCAAGACCCCTGAGCACTCCTGTGACACCCAGTGACCCCCATGTGCTTCCAGAGCTCCTTGTGTCATACCATGACCCCTGACCACTCCCACGCCAGTGATTCCAGCAACCCCAGCCCACCCTTTGTCATCCTATAAACCCAGCATTTCTGTGCCTCCAAAGATCCCTGTGCTATCCAGTAATATTTTTGATCCCAGTGTCTCCAGGGACCCCAGAGCACTTTGCATCATCTCCTGTGCCTCCAGAGCACCCCATTTTATACCCGTGACCCCAGAGCACTCTATATCCTCCTCATGACCCCAGAGCACCCTATATCCTCCTCATGACCCCTGTGCACACCTGTGAACCCCAGTGTTTCCAGAGCACCCTATATCATCCCATGACCCCAGAGCACCCTATATCATCCCTGTGAACCCCAGTGTTTCCAGAGCACCCTATATCATCCCATGACCCCAGAGCACCCTATATCATCCCTGTGAACCCCAGTGTTACCAGAGCACCCTATATCATCCCATGACCCCAGAGCACCCTATATCATCCCTGTGAACCCCAGTGTTTCCAGAGCACCCTATATCATCCCATGACCCCAGAGCACCCTATATCATCCCTGTGAACCCCAGTGTTTCCAGAGCACCCTATATCATCCCATGACCCCTGTGCACTCCCATAATACCAGAGCACCCTATATGAGCCACATGACCCCTATGAACCCCATTGTTTCCAGAGCCCCCCCCCCCCCCAATATCATCCCACGACCTCTGTGCACACCTGTGACCCCCAGGGCACTGTGTATTATTCCATGACCCCTGTGCATTCTTGTGACCTGCACTTGCATCTCTCTCCATGCAGTGATTCGACCCCCCCCCCCCCCCCCCACTTGCTCCTACGTCTTGTATGGATAGAGTAGCTGGTGGAAGGAACCAACAGCATGTGGCAGGGGAGCATGTATTCTATACACCCAAAGGGTGAATATCTGCAGCGGTGGCCAGGGAGAAGCATTGCGGCGAATTTTCAACACACAGGCCCTTTCCTTTCCATTTGTTGTTTTACAGGTAGCAAATTCCCACATTAGCTACAGTTGCCAATTCCCTCCAGCATTGCCTACAATTGTTACATTGTGTCTCTTTTTTTTGCAGATATGGATTTGAAGAACTTTTAGGAGTAAGAGTCGGGGGGGGGGGGGGGAAATAAAATACATCTAGTGGACATGATGCAGCATGCACGTTTGTTATGAATGAACCCATTTGTACTGCTGCCTATGGTATGTGAGAAGAAGAATTCGACTAGAAGAGGAAATACCCTAAAAATATTCGTTTTTATTCCCTATTGGTTATTTCACAAAGAACAAAATGTACATGCAGTTTCAATTAGAGGAGCAAGGAGGCGTGTCTTGTCACATAGAGGAGGAGGAAGCAGTGCTGGATCAGTAATCTGTATATAAAAGGTGATGTACAGTGCCTTGCAAAAATATTCACCCCCCTTGGGTTTTTCCCTTTTCTTGTTATATTACAGCCTTTAGCTCATGTTTTTTTAATCTGAATTATATGTGATGGATCAGAACACAATAGTCTAAGTTGGTGAAGTATAATTAGAAAAAAAAAAAAAAAATATATATATATATTATATATATATATATATAATATATATATTTTTTTTTTTTTTCCAGAAATAAAAAAACTTATAATTGGCATGTACATATGTATTCACCCCCCTTTGTTATGAAGCCCATAAAAATCTCTGGTGCCACCAATTACCTTCAGAAGTCACATAATTAGTGAAATGATGTCCACCTGTGTGCAATCTAAGTGGCACATGATCTGTCATTACATATACACACCTTTCTGAAAGGCCCCAGAGGCTGCAACACCTAAGCAAGAGGCGCCACTAACCAAACACTGCCATGAAGACCAAGGAACTCTCCAAACAAGTAAGGGACAATGTTGTTGAGAAGTACAAGTCAGGGTTAGGTTATAAAAAATAAAAATATCCAAATCTTTGATGATCCCTAGGAGCACCATCAAATCTATCATAACCAAATGGAAAGAACATGGCACAACAGCAAACCTGCCAAGAGACGGCCGCACACCAAAACCCCCAGACCGGGCAAGGAGGGCATTAATCAGAGATCTAAGGTAACCCTGGAGGAGCTGCAGAGTTCCACAGCAGAGACTGGAGTATCTGTACATAGGACGACAATAAGCCGTACGCTCCATAGAGTTGGGCTTTATGGCAGAGCGGCCAGAAGAAAGACATTACTTTTGGGAAAAAAAAAAAAAACAGCACATTTCGAGTTTGTGAAAAGGCATGTGGGAGACTCCCAAAATGTATGGAGGAAGGTGCTCTGGTCTGATGAGACTAAAATTGAACTTTTTGGCCATCAAAGAAAACGCTATGTCTGGCGCAAACCCAACACATCACCCAAAGAACACCATCCCCACTGTGAAACATGGTGGTGGCAGCATCATGCTGTGGGGATGTTTTTCAGCAGTCAGGACTGGGAAACCGGTCAGAGTTGAGGGAAAGATGGATGGTGCTAAATACAGGGATATTCTTGAGCAAAACCTGCACCGCTCTGTGTGTGATTTGAGGCTAGGACGGAGGTTCACCTTCCAGCAGGACAATGACCCCAAACACACTGCTAAAGCAACACTTGAGTGGTTTAAGGGGAAACATGTAAATGTGTTGGAATGGCCTAGTCAAAGCCCAGACCTCAATCCAATAGAAAATCTGTGGTCAGACTTAAAGATTGCTGTTCACAAGCGCAAACCATCCAACTTGAAGGAGCTGGAGCAGTTTGGCAAGGAGGAATGGGCAAAAATCCCAGTGGTAAGATGTGGCAAGACTCAGAGACTTATCAAAGGTGACTTGGAGCTGTGATAGCCACAAAAGGCGGCTCTACAAAGTATTGAATTTAGGGGGGTGAATAGTTATGCACATTGACTTAGTCCCGTGCACGAGCGGCCTGCGCGCCCCCTGAGGGGCGCACGCGGCGTGCTCTGTGATCGGCGAGTCCGTGAGACTCGCCTGATCACCGATCCGAGCAAGGGGTCGATCCCGACCCTTTATCATGTGATCAGCTGTCAGCCAATGACAGCTGATCATGTGATACAACGGAGCCGGTAATCGGCTATTATTCCTCCTCGCGCTGACAGCGCGAGGAGAAAAAAAAAAAGAGCCGATCACCGGCGGCCGTGATCGGGACATCAGTCCCGATCATGGCCAGCCCTGCTAGTGCCCACCTGCCCCCTGCCAGTGCCCACCATCATTAATAAAATGTTAGTGCCACCCAGCAGTGCCCACAGTGCCATCCAGCAGTGCCCACAATCTGCCTCAAAGGTGCTGCACCCCAGTGCCACATATCCGTGCCCATCAGTGTCATCTACCAGTGCCCAGCAGTGCGGCCCATCAGAGCCACCCATCGGAGCCACCCATCAGAGCCATCTTATCTGTGCGCATCTTTGCCCATCAGTGCCGCCTTAACTATGCCTATCAGAGCCCACCAGTGCAGCCCACCAGTGCAGCCCACCAGTGCAGCCTCATCAGCGCACTTCAATGAAGGAGAAAAATGACCCGTTTGCAAAATTTTATAACAAACTATTAAACATGATTTTTTTCTTTTTGCATCTTTTTTTGTTTGTTTAGCAAAAAATAAAACTCCCAGCTGTGATTAAATACCACCAAAAGAAAGCTCTATTTGTGGGTAAAAAATGATAAAAATTTCATTTGGGTACAGTGTTGTATGCCCGCGCAATTGTCATTCAAAGTGCATCAGCGCTGAAAGCTGAAAATTGGTCTGGGACTGAGGGGGGTTTAAGTGCCCAGTAAGCAAGTGGTTAAATGATGCAAATCCTCAAAAAATCCATGTTAAGTACAGGCTGTTAGGCAACAAAACACGAAAAATGCCAAGGGGGGTGAATACTTTTGCAAGGCACTGTAGGAAGCGCAAGTCACCCCACCCTGTAATCACTGACCTGAGTGCCCGCTGGTGTCCATGGCAGTCCCGAAGAGCAGCACATACTCGGTGAGGGAGGCGTGCAGGAGGCACATGGAGCCCATCCACCCGCCGGCGTTCACAAACACCCACTGCATGTCCTCATCCGGTAAGATGTGACCGGGGTGCTTCTTCCTCAACTCAATGATGATCTTGGAGAAGGCGACTTCATAGTCCAGACCTGGGGGAAGAGGGAGAAGGGGGTCAGAGCGGGGGTGGGGAGTCCCCAGAGGAAGCGCCCTCTGCCCTGGTAACCTCCCGAGTACCCCTTCTCTGCGCACCACCACCCCCCCCCCCCACTACAGTCCATCCCAACACCCCTTCTTACCACCTTCTCTCCTCCAATGACCCAAGAGGTCCTTCTCCCCTCACTCACCAAGGGCCCCTCTTATTACGCTGCTATTACCTTGGGGCCCCCACCTTAAAAACCACTGTGTTTGCCACTATCTCCTCACTGACCACTCTGGGGCCCTCTACTTCACCATCCACCCCAGGAGGTGCCTTCCTCCTCTGACCACGGTGTCACCTTTTCCTCCAACAACCACCTTGGAGACCCTCTCTTCTTCCAACAACCACCCAGGGGTCATCTACTCTTAACCCAGGACTACCCAGGGGCCCTCTTCTCTAATAACCACCTCGGGGACCCTTTCCTGCTCCAACAATTCCCTCAGAGACCCTCTCCTCCTCCGTCAACCGACTCGGGGACCCTCTCCCTCAACCACCTTGTAGACCCTCTCTTCTTCAAACAACCACCCAGGGGTCATCTACTCTTAACCCAGGACTACCCAGGGGCCCTCTTCTCTAGCAACCACCTTGGGGACCCTTTCCTGCTTCAATAACTCCCTCGAAGACCCTTTCCTCCTTCCACCAACCGCCTCGGGGACCCTCTCCTTCGCCACCAACCACCCTGGGGCCCTCTCCTCCTCTGCCACTCAGGGGCCATCTACTCTTAACCCAGGACTACCCAGCAGCCATCTTCTCTAACAACCACCTCGGGGACCCTTTCCTGCTCCAACAATTCCCTCAGAGACCCTCTCCTTCTCCGCCACTCATGGGCCCCCTTTAAACCACCATGGGCCCTCTCCTCCTCTGCCAACCACCCAGGGGCCCCCTTCCAACCACTCAGGGGCCCTCTGCCAACCACCCAGGGGCCCCCTTCCAACCACTCAGGGGCCCTCTCCTCCTCTGCCAACCACCCAGGGGCCCCCTTCCAACCACTCAGGGGCCCTCCCCTCTTCCAAACACACAGGGACCCCCTTTCAACCACTCAGGGGCCCTCTCCTCTGCCAACCAGCCAGGGGCCCCCTTTCAGCCAACCACCCAGGGCCCCCTTCCAACCACCTAGGGGCCCTCTCCTCTGCCAACCACTCATGGGCCCTCTCCTCCTCTGCCAACTACCCAGGGGCCTCCTTCCAACCACTGAGGGGGCCTTTCCTCTGGCAAACACCCAGGGGCCCTCTCCTCTGCCAACCAGCCAGGGGCCCCCTTTCAACCACTCAGGGGCTCTCTCCTCTGCCAACCACCCAGGGGCCCTCTCCTCTGCCAACCACTCATGGGCCCTCTCCTCCTCTGCCAACTACCCAGGGGCCTCCTTCCAACCACTGAGGGGTCCTTTCCTCTGGCAACCACCCAGGGGCCTCCTTTCAACCACTCAGGGGCCCCCTCCTCCTCTGCCAACTACCCAGGGGCCTCCTTCCAACCACTGAGGGGGCCTTTCCTCTGGCAACCACCCAGGGGCCCTCTCCTCTGCTAACCAGCCAGGGGCCCCCTTTCAACCACTCAGGGGCTCTCTCCTCTGCCAACCACCCAGGGGCCCTCTCCTCCTCTGCCAACTACCCAGGGGCCTCCTTCCAACCACTGAGGGGGCCTTTCCTCTGGAAACCACCCAGGGGCCCTCTCCTCTGCCAATACGTGACCCGGCTGCAGAGTGACCCGTCGGGGGGGGGGGGGGCGTGGTTACCGGCATGTTCCCGGGCCAGGGCGGAGATCTCCTCCCGGGAGAAGATGTACGTTTTACTCATCAGCCATTGGTGGACCAGAGTCGCGAGGACCCCGACCACCGCCACCAGCACGGCGGCCCTCACCGCCCGGGACCCGCAACATCCGTACATGGCAGACAGTGAGCGGACACGCCGGAGACCCGCTTCCTACTGCCGCAGGGACACGCCCATCACCCCGTTCCTCCAATAGGAGGACATCGGACGGCCCGACGACTGATCAGAAGGGTCGGGCTGACTGTCATTGCGCAACAGCGACACCCGGTGGCCGCAGCGGTGGAACTGCAGCGCTCTGCTCAAACCATCCTATCCTTGGATCGGAAAGAAATCTCCTACCCCACGGGGGAGATTTCCCTTCACTTCCTCTCCAGGAGAGGAAACAGGAAGTGAGAGCGAATCTCTCCAAAGTCAGACCGTTATTGGAGGATTCCCCCCAAGCCATTCCAAATGTTTTCATTTTGCTATCACTTTCAGTGCTGATGACGATAGTCAGCAAGCTAAATAGAAGGGTGAAACTGCCCAGCGGAGACATGCAGTCGATAGCAAAAAAAGCCTGTCAGAGGGTCGCATCTTCGTCCCACTCCAGCCAATATAAAAAAAAATTCTTTTACACACAATTTAAACCACCACTCAACCGCTTGTTGAATAATAGTACCCAGGCCAGTGGCGTAACTAGAACCTTCAGGGCCCCGATGCAAGAAACCATAAAGGGTCCCCCTGAACCCCAGCCAGGGCCCTTCCCTCCGAGTCCGGCGGTGGAACTCCAGGGCGTGGTACCAGGTATGACCTTTGGGAGCCCTGTAGTTCCACCACTGGCATCAGTAGTTTTTTTATTATTTTTTTTTTAATTTTTAGGTGCCCCATTGGGGGACTGTCCCTAGGCAGGATGGGGTAGCCGTCCCCAGAAGAGATGAGGTCCTTTTCTCCAGGGCAGATGAAGTTACTGCCCCCAGGTGAGAAGGGGTCCCTGTCCCCAGGGGAGGAGGGGGTCCCTGTCCCCACGTGAGAAGGGGCCCCTGTCCCCAGGGGGAGATGGAGGGGGTATGTAATAGTGTGTGGGGGATGAGGTCTTCTCACTCACCATGACCAAGCTGTAGGCCGCGCACTCATCCATGTTGGCCTGGGCTCAATCCAGTGTGCTGGACGGGCGATCAGCATATCTCCCAGAAAGACCTTTCATCATCTGTGTATGACGGGGGGAGGAGGGGGGCTGGCAGACAAGCCTGCAGTGTCCTCCGGGGAGCTGGCTCTCATAGGGCTGCACTGCATCTGTGTGCTTAAAGTTTGTTTACCCGGGAGAAGTATGCAGTGCAGTGTGGGCCGGACTCGGGGGGGCGGGACTCTGGCTGGGGAGAACAGACATCGGACTGAGCGGCAATGCATGGAGCAGGAGAGGGGTACTCTGAGGAGCCGGCCGAGGACACAGGTCATGCGGGGAATGCACAACTAAAGAGCAGCCAGTGTGATAGTCGAGCATGGAGCTCTGCTAGTCACCCTCCACCTCCAGCCACCCGTGTGCATGGTGCACTGGTACCCCTAGCTGCCTATGCTGCTGCCGGCCATATGTAGAGGGGGCTGCATGGGCCCCCTGCATCACAGGGCCCGGTTGCGGTCGCGACTGCTGCACCCCCTATAGTTACGCCCCTGACCCAGGCCCAAACTGGGACCACAAAATAGGCACTGGGTACTGAGGAGGGGTATCTGGGCTGAGAGCACAGGGAGGGGATGAGAGCATTGGGGGGATGGAGAGCACAGGGAGGGGATGAAAGGGGGGGAGGCTGGAGAGCACAGGGAGGGGATGAGAGCACTGGGGGGGATGGAGAGCACAGGGAGGGGATGAGAGTACTGGGGGGGGGGGGGTGAGAGCACTGGGGGGCTGGAGAGCACGGGGAGGGGCTGAGAGCATTGGGGGGCTGGAGAGTACAGGGAGGGGATGAGAGTACTGGGGGGGGGGGGGGTGAGAGCACTGGGGGGCTGGAGAGCACGGGGAGGGGCTGAGAGCATTGGGGGCTGGAGAGTACAGGGAGGGGATGAGAGCACTGGGGGGCTGGAGAGCACAGAGAGTGGATGAGAGCATAGGGAGGGGACGAGAGCACTGGGGGGCTGGAGAGCACGAGGAGGGGCTGAGAGCATTGGGGGGATGGAGAGCACAGGGAGGGGATGAGAGCATTGGGGGGATGGAGAGCACAGGGAGGGGATGAGAGTACTGGGGGGCTGGAGAACATAGGGAGGGGATGAGAGCATTGGGGGGCTGGAGAGCATAGGGAGGGGATGAGAGCATTGGGGGGCATGAGAGCACTGGGGGGCTGGGGGGCTGAAGAGCATGGGGGGGGGGGGCTTTGAAGAGCATGGGAAGCTTAAAAACACTGGTTCTGAGAGCACAGGGGGAGTCAAAGAGCATAGGGGGGCTGAAGAGCACAGGAGGATGACTGAAGAGCACTAGCGGGCTGGAGAGTATGGGGGGGGGGGGGGGTTTGTAGAGCACTGGGGGGACTTAAGAGCACTTGGGGGGAGCCTGAGAAAATGGGGGGGGGGGGGGCAGAGAGCACTGGGGTGCTGGAGAAGCTGAGAGCATGGGGGGAGGGGAGATCCAGTCTAGTCTCGGGAGGGGCACTGCCAGAAAATATGTTTTTTTTGTGGGCAATTTATAGGGTCAACGGTGGATTGCCAAGTTACCTGCCACACGTTGCTGATTGTAATTGGCCTGCTAAGGTGCAGATTGTCACTGGCCAGAGTGAAAACAGACAGCACAGAGATGATACACTCGCTCTGCTGCCCGCGGCTGAACAGTGAGGGCGGAACTGCAGTGATGCAGGGTGGGAGATGACTTCCCGCAGTGGTGGTCGCTCCATTGGGGCACAGGAGTACTGCTCCCCTAATCCATGCCTCCGGTCCCTAATCTACATGCAGAGTGCCGGACGCCGGGATTGCAATGGGTTTTTTTTTTTTGGAAGCACGTGATTAGAGCCTGAGGCTCGAATTATTTTTAAAAAGGGTGGGCTCGGGGCGCAGAGCACTTAGGGCTAATGACGTCACAAGGGGGCGGGGTGACCTTGTGACATCAACGGGTGACCCTCGCCCACTAGTTATTTAAGAACTGTGAGACCATGGAGCTGACAGACAGCGGGAGTGGATCGTTTGTTTTATCTTTCTTTTTTTTGTGTCGGCGGTGGGTGACAGGAACCGTGATATTCATTATATTGTCCATATTGTATACTGTGACACAGTCTTGCTATTATGTCTCTTTTATATCTAGACACTAGCTTTGATAGTTGGGGTTAGGTTTTGCCTCGTTACTTCCAGGAGCTGCGACCCGCACCATGGCCTTTCCCCCCTCCCCTCCTCCTATGGGGAGCGGGTCAGGTGTCTGCTGCGGGTCGACGCCACGCCCACATGCCGAGTGAGCAGCGTCACTCATGACGCCGCTTTACCGGCACGGTTGTCCTTCGGCGTTTTACACGTGGGGTGTTTAGGCGCCAAACGCCGGGTACACATTGTTGCCTGGGCGATGACGCCGCCTCCCCGTCATCACGCCGCGTGACGTTGAGGGATGTCCTTCGTACACGGTTACTATTTAAACCACATTGGTCTCAATGCTGACACACTAGCTGACCTTATCTACAAGCCACCACTGCACGTTTTTGCATTTTTTTATGTGCCTGTTAAGGTATCTTGGCGACATTACACATTATTTTATCTTTTACTATCGCTTAACATTCTTGTTTTACCTAAATTACACCTGATCATTTTTTCTTTATTACTTGGCTGTTTACTCTCTCCTGGCACGTTTTTTACTATGGGAAGTCTCCTATTTTTCAGCTGTGGAATTCGTTTTTTTTTTTTCTTCTCTTTTTTTTTTTTTATTAATTTTTATTTTTATTATCTTGATCCCTACAGATATGTGTGGGAACCAATTACAAGATGAATTATGCACACCATTAAGTACACACACCATGGCTGGAAACTATTCACTTCCTTTCTACATCTACCATTGATCAGTGGTGCTATGGCCGTGCCTTAGGGTTTTCCTTCTCAGCTCCCGGGAGGAACGTTTCTCTAAAATCTAAAATGTTTTTTACCTTCTGACGCCATTATCAACATTTGTACCTATATACTACAGATAGGTGAGATTGCTTGGGACTTGTGTGGCTCCCCTCTCCCTTCTATATCAGTATATTCTAGAGTATTATATTCACTTGGTAATTTTATTTCATTATAGATACCCCAAAAATCCTGCATCTGCTCCTGATGAGTGGTATTGTAACCACGAAACGCGTAGAGATTTTTTATGATGCGTTGTCACAGTATTTATGTATACATATCTGGACTATATCCTACCTTAATGAACCAATCTACTATTATTGCTAACGTTTCAAATGTTATTACTATGTATACCTTGGTCTACATACTAAAAGTCTATTACTATATGTGTATACTATATTGAATTAATTGTGTATTATCATGAAATGTTTAGATTTTATTTATTGACATTTATGAATTTTTTTTTAACAATGTTTCTATATTGAACTAATCATGTAATACTATATTATGTTTATATTTATCAATTGAGATCCATCATTTTATTGTTATATCAATTTATTATTTATGGTGATATACATGTGTATGACTTTTGACAATAAACAATGTGTATATTGATTGGCTCATTCGGTCTAGTGATGTGCTTCATATAAAGTCCCACTTCTTTTTATTTTTTTACTTTTTATTTTTCAGGAACCGTGATTGACAATGGATTTACTTTCGGGGGATATTGTTTTTTTTTTTGTTTTTTTTTAATTAATTGTCAAAAAACACCTACTGTACTTTTTTACACTACACTTTTTTTTACTGAGTGGGTAGAGATGCTATTTTCCCCTATACTTATTTACATGGGGGAAGGGGGCTGGGATCTGGGGACCCCCAGTGGGGAAGAGGCCCTCTAACCCGCAGACCCCCAGTGGGGAAGAGGCCCTTTTCCCCATCAACATGGGGACAAGGTGATTTGGGAGGGGGTAGAGCCCCCCGCTCCAATGCCTTTAGTCTTATATGGGGCTTCCAGATTTCGATAAGCCCCTAGCCCGCCGACCCCCACAACCAGGGTTGTGGGGAAGAGGCTCTTTTCCCCATCAACATGGGGACTCCTGCTCCAAAGCACACCCCTATGTTGAGGTCATGTGTCTCTGTGTGGTTCAGCAGGGGATGGGGCACTCGCTCGTCCCCTCCGTTTCCTTACCTACCGGGCTGCATGCTCAGATAATGGTCTGGTATGGATTTTAAGGGGAACCCCATACCATAAAAAGGCATGAGGTCCCCCTAAAAATCCATACCAGACCATTATCCGAGCATGCAGCCCAGTAGGTAAGCAAGGGGAGGGGATGAGCGAGAGCCCCGCCCCCTCCTGAACCACACCAAGCAACATGACCTCAACATAGGGGTGTGCTTTGGAGCAGGATTCCCCATGTTGATGGGGAAAAGGGCCTATTCCCCACAACCCTGGTTGTGGGGGTCGGTGGGCTAGGAGCTTATCGAAATCTGGAAGCCCCATATAAGACCTAAAGACCCTCTTATGATTTGGAGGAGGGGTGTAGGGGGACCCCACACATTTTATTTTACAATTCCTTTATTGCTGGAAATTCTGTTGACTCATTGGGTGTAAAGGATGCGGCGGCTGCCCTCTCCTTAACAACCAGCTATTCATAGTTTGTTATGGGAAAAAAAGAAAGCGCATGTAGAAACGCATCAAAAAACGCAGCATTTTTCGTGTGGGTCCACTGAAGCCTTTTACGCGCAAAGCGCAAACTGCCTCGGGAAAGAAAAGTACCTGCCCCTTTCTGATAATGCAGCGGCGGAAAAACGCACCAATGTGAACGTGTCCCATAGGAGACCATGTTAAATGGACTGCTGTGCGTTTCTGCAAACCACAAAACCTACTAAAAAACAGCCTTATAATATACATTGTATTACATTTGAGTGTTACATGGTAGAAAGCTTTTATAGAATTGGATCAAGTCTATTAAAAAAAAAAAAAAAAAGTTGTAGTTGTTACATTAACCACTTTCAGACCGGACGAATTTGCTGGTCAAAGACCAGACCACTTTTTGCGATTCGGCACTGCGTCGCCTTAACTGATAATTGCGCGGTCGTGCGACGTGGCTCCCAAACAAAATTGACGTCCTTTTTTTCCCACAAATAGAGCTTTCTTTTGGTGGTATTTGATCACCCCTGCGGTTTTTATTTTTTGCGCTATAAACAAAAATAGAGCGACAATTTTGAAAAAAACGCATTATTTTTTACTTTTTGTTATAATAAATATCCCCCAAAAATATATAAAAAAACATTTTTTTCCCTCAGTTTAGGCCGATACGTATTCTTCTACATATTTTTGGTAAAAAAAATCGCAATAAGCGATTATTGATTGGTTTGCGCAAAAGTTATAGCGTTTACAAAATAGGGATAGTTTTATAGCATTTTTATTAATAATGTTTTATTATTTTTTTTTTACTAGTAATGGCGGCGATCTGCGATTTTTATTGTGACTGCGACATTGTGGGGGACCCATCGGACATTTTTGACACCATTGTCATTTATACAGTAATCAATGCTATATAAATGCAGTGATTCCTGTGTAAATGACACTGGCAGTGAATGGGTTAACCAGTGGGTGGCAGTGTAGGGGTTAAGTGTTCCTAGGGGTGTGTTACTAACTGTGGGGGATGGGCTTTCATTTAGTGAACACTGATCTCTGCTCCAATCACATGGAGCAGAGATCAGCGTCACTAGTTGCTAGGCAGAATGGAAAAATGTTGTTTACACAGCATTTCCTCCATTCGGCCGCTCCGTGAGACGATCGCGGGGATGCCCGCGGCGATCGAGTCCGCGGATCCCGTGACCGGACTCACGGGGGTCCCGACCAGCGCGGGAGCGCGCCGCCGGCGGCGCGCTCCCAATGGCAGGGCGGCATCGAATATTGGACGTACCTGTATGCCAATATGCCTGCCCGTGCCATTCTGTCGACGTACATAGTCGTGCGCTGGTCGGGAAGTGGTTAAGTAAGGTTGAATAAAGACACCAGTCCATCCTGAGGGAGAGTCTACAATTGTCCCCATACCTGTACATTACACACTTACATCAGTCCCTACCCTCAAGGAGCCACAATCTAAGGTCCCCATTCATATACTAGGGCCACTTTTGGACAGAAGCCAATTAACCTACCTGCATGTCTTTGGAGTGTGGGAGGAAACCCACGCAGACACAGTGAGCACATGCAAAGTGCAGGCAGGTAGAGTCGTGGTTGGGATTCAAACCAGCAACCCTTTTTACTGCTGGGTGAGAGTGCTAACCACTACACCACTGTGCTGTCCTATGTTGTTGAGATGCTCTATTTGGTATTGTGGATCAGGAGTTCGGCGTTTGTATTTATATACAGCCTTAGGCTAGAAAATGGATTTGAAGGGGAAAATATACAATAAACAAGTCTCTTTATTTAAAGGATTAGTTCACCTTGAATCCTCCCAGCAGGGCTGGACTGGGACAAAAATTTGGCCAATTTGGCCCTGGACTTCATCCAGACCAGACCACTTTAATTTTGCAAACAAGCACATAAACAGTATATAAAACTATACGTAATTGTGCAAAAAAAACATAAGTAGCATAACATAAGGAGTCCTCACTAATCTCTTTTATTATTTCACTTATTCTCCTCTGTATTCTTCTCATCTTTCTCACATCACTGAGTGAAGTTGAGGGCGAGCCGCACAGCCATTACTCACTGAAACCGGCCCACTGAGCCATCGGCCCACCGGGAAACTCCCTGTAGTCCCAATGACCAGTACATGCCTGCCTCCCAGTGGGGACACAGACAGCATTCGGAACCCGACGGAGGGTCTAAGGCTATGTATCCACTATTGCGTCCCCAAAGACGCGTGATTTTGGCACAATTTTTTTTTTGCCGCAACTTGAAGCAATGCCCAGGGGCAGACTGACAACTCATGGGGCCCCCGGGCAAGATGAGATTATGGGGCCCCCAGGCAATAGGAGATTATGGGCCCCCCATGCAATCGGAGATTATGGGGCCACAAAATATGCACACACACACACCGTATAGAATCACACAGTATACACATACATGTACACACAGTATACACAGACATGTTTCTATTGGCTGAGAAGGTACTGGAGAGGTGGGGCAGCTATAATCTCAGGATTTTTAGACCAAAAGGATGTCGGTAAGGGACATTTCAGATGTAAAAAAAAAAAAAAAACAACACAGATTTTTACATACTGTCCCTGGTTTTACTGAGGCTGGCAACCCTGACGGGGCCCCCTAGTGGCCCGGGGCCCTCGGGCAGTGCCCGAGTGGCCAAATGGTCAGTCCGCCCCTGGCAATGCCTGTGTATTCTTGAGGTCTATGGACCTCAAGTCGCATCAAAGTGGGACCAAAGTAGTGCGGGGGGCTACTTTGAAGTCGCTGCATCTTGAAGTCGCACAGATATGAACGGTACTCATTGGAAATCATGGGGAACGACTTGTCATACGACTTTTCAGTCCCAAATCGCATGAAAAGTCGCACTAGTGGAAACCGAGCCTAACTCTTCCCCTACACCCCACATGTAAAAGTACAATGAAAAGATTTGACTTTACATCTCCGGGAATCTCTGTACAGACTTTATAAGTGAGTTACATTCTCCCTATACTCTGCAAGGAGAGATCAGCAGAGAGAGAAAAATAAAAGACAATGCAAAAAAATGCAAATAAACACACAAAAAAATAAACAAGTTGTATCATTTCACATTTCCTCGTAGTGCTGCCATTGCACTCAACGCCTTGTGGGTAACAAACAGTTAACACTCTCTGCTCTCAAGCGTGCGATATCTATCATGTGACATCCTGATCACATGACTGTCTGATCACATGACCCCCTCACTACTTCCACGTCTGGCTGCTAGGTGACAGCGTATGGGAGTCATGGAGCCGCACATCACCTTCCAGCCCAACGGTACAGTATATATTCTGTATATTACTTTATAGATATATATATAAACAGTATGTCACAAAAGTAAGTACACCCCTCACATTTCTGTAAATATTTTCTTCTCTCTTTTCATGTGACAACACTGAAGAAATGACACTTGTCTACAATGTAAAGTAGTGAGTGTACAGCTTGTATAACAGTGTCAATTTACCGTCCCCCCAAAATAACTCAACACACAGCCATTAATGTCTAAACCGCTGGCAACAAAAGTGAGTACACTCCTAAGCGAAAATGTCCAAATTGGGCTCAATTTGCCATTTTCCCTCCCCGGTGTCATGTGACTCGTTAGTGTTATAAGGTCTCAGGTGTGAATGGGGAGCAGGTGTGTTAAATTTGGTGTTATCGCTCTCACTCTCTCATACTGGTCACTGGAAGTTCAACATGGCACCTCATGGAAAAGAACTCTCTGAGGATCTGAAAAAAAAAAAGAATTATTGCTCTACATAAAGATGACCTAGGCTATAAGAAGATTGCCAAGACGAGGGATGAGCTTCGAGTTCGAGTCGGACATTGCCTGTTCGGTGAACAGTGAACAATTTGGGGTGTTCGCGGCAAATTCGAAAAGCCGTGGAACACCCTGTACAAGTCTATGGGAGAAATCTAAAGTGCTAATTTTAAAGGCTAATATGCAAGTTACTGCCCTAAAAAGTGTTTGGGGACCCGGGTCCTGCCCCAGGGGACATGGATCAATGCAAAAAAAAGTTTTAAAAACTGCCGTTTTTTCGGGAGCAGTGATTTTAATAATGATTAAAGTGAAACAATAAAAGTGTAATATTCCTTTAAATTTCATACCTGGGGGGTGTCTATAGTATGCCTGTGAAGGGGCGCATGTTTCTGGTGCTTAGAACTGTCCCTGCACAAAGTGTCATTTCTGCAGAAAAAAAAGTAATTTAAAATCACTCGCGGCTATAATGGATTGTCGGCTCCCGTAACACAGAGAACAGTCATTGAAAGTCATTGTTAAAAAAAAAAAAAAAAAAAGCGTGGGGTTCCCCCAAATTCAATTACCAGGCCCTTCAGGTCTGGTATGGATATTAAGGGGAACTCCGCGTCAAATAAAAAAAAAATTACGTGGGGGTCCCCCTAAAAATCCATACCAGACCCTTTAACCGAGCACGCAACCTGGCAGGCAGCAGGAAAAGAGGGGGGGCGAGAGAGCGCCCCCCCCGTCCTAAACCGTACCAGGCCACATGCCCTCAACATTGGGAGGATGCTTTTGGGTCCCCCCCAAAGCACCGTGTCCCCATGTTGATGGGGACAAGGGCCTCATCCCCACAACCCTGGCTGGTGGTTGTGGGGGTCTGCGGGCGGGGGTGCTTATCAGATTCTGGAAGCCCCCTTTAACAAGGGGACCCCCAGATCCCTTTCAATGAGTGTTCTCTGTATTACGGGAGCCGACAATTCATTATAGCCGGGAGTGATTTTAAATTACTTTTTTTTCTGCAGAAATGACACTTTGTGCAGGGACAGTTCTAAGCACCAGAAACATGCACTCCTTCACAGGCATACTATAGACACCCCCCAGGTACGAAATTTAAAGGAATATTACACTTTTATTGTTTCACATTAATAATTATTAAAATCACTGCTCCCGAAAAAACGGACGTTTTTAAAACTTTTTTTTGCATGGATCCATGTCCCCTGGGACAGGACCCGGGTCCCCAAACACTTTTTAGGGCAGTAACTTGCATATTAGCCTTTAAAATTAGCACTTTAGATTTTGAACGTTGGAGTCCCTTAGACTTTAATAGGGTTCTAAAGTTCACACGAGGTTTAGGTCTGTTCCCAAGTTCTGGTGCGAACCGAACCGGGGGGTGTTCGGTTCATTCTTAGCCAAGACCCTGAAACTCTGAGCTGCAGCATGGAGGCCAAGACCATACAGCGGTATAACAGGACAGGTTCCACTCAGAACAGGCCTCGCCATGGTCCACCAAAGAAGTTGAGGTCACGTGCTCAGCGTCATATCCAGAGGTTGTCTGTGGGAAATATACATATGAGTGCTGCCAGCATTGCTTCAGAGGATGAAGGGGTGGGGGGGTCAGCCTGTCAGTACTCAGACCATACGCCGCACACTGAATCAAATTGGTCTGCATGGCTGTCACCCCAGAAGGAAGCCTCTTCTAAAGATGATGCACAAGAAAGCCCACAGTTTGCTGAAGACAAGCAGACTAAGGACATGGATTACTGGAACCATGTCCTGCGGTCTGATGAGACCAAGATAAATTTATTTGGTTCAGATGGTGACAAGCGTGTGTGGGGGCAACCAGGTGAGGAGTACAAAGACAAGTGTGTCTCGTCTACAGTAAGGCATGGTGGTGGGAGTGTCATGGTCTGGGGCTGCATGAGTGCTGCCGGCACTGGGGAGTTACTGATCATTGAGGGAACCATGAATGCCAACATGTACTGTGACATACTGATGCAGAGTTTGATCCCCTCCCTTCAGAGACTGGGCTGCAGGGCAGTATTCCAGCATGATAACCACCCCAAACACACCTCCAAGATGACCACTGCCTTGCTAAAGAAGCTGAGGGTAAAGGTGATGGACTGGCCAAGCATGTCTCCAGACCTAAACCCTATTCAGCATCTGTGGGACATCCTCAAATGGAAGATGGAGGAGAGTAAGGTCTCCAACATCCACCAGCTCTGTGATGTCATCATGGAGGAGGGGAAGAGGACTCCGATGACAACCTGTGAAGCTCTGGTGACCTCCATGCAGGGCCGCTGATAGGCCAGTACATCTGGCCCTGCTGTACCGGGCCTGACCAGCAGGGGGGCCTGGGCAACCTGAACTGCAAAAAATGCTATGTATATAAAAAAAAAAAGTACCTCCTCCACCGATCAGTGATCGCCATAAATAACGCTATCAGCAGATAACATCCAACCTCGCCACCACACGCCTCCACCCCCATCCCCCCCGTTCGGTACAGTTTTTTTTTTTGTTTTTTTTAGATGTGCTCTACGCTGTGTATGCGGCTGCAGTGGGGGGGACTCTTTCTTCTATTTCGGGCGCGGAGGAATACACCTTCTGCACCCGCTCCGCACACCGCACAGCATTAGCATAGAAAGGTTAGGTTGCAGAGTGATATGCCCAATCCTCTCTCTCTCTCTCTACGCGTGACTAACAAGAAGCAGAGAGAGCAGGGGCCGGGCGATCGAGTCCAGATCTTGAAGTTGTGGTGGACAAGGTGAGGGGTGTATTCATGAGGCCTAAAAGATGACACAAAACTGGACTGACCTGCTTTTATGTCATACTCATAGTGATTAGAATCCTGTATTTTAAAAATCTTAAGCAATTTTGTACTTTAGGCTGGGTTCACACTGGAGCGGCTACGAGAACCGGATGTGATTCGCACCGCACTGCAGTGCAAATCACATCCGATCTCTGTGCGATGCGAGTTCAGCCATACAGATAGTATGGCTGAATTCGCATCGCACCCGGCCCCAAACTCGCACAGGACCCTTTTTTTGGTCCGCAGCAGAATCAGACCTCATGGGTGTTCACACCATGCGATCCGATTCCTGTCCGAGTTTGCAGATCGCACTGCGATATGCGAACTGATCTGGGGGTGTCATTAACATTTCACTGACACTCCCAGCAGTTCGCATAGGGCAGTGTGAACTGCCGCCGGGAGGCATGCGATGCAGGAACCCGCCGCGGATTTGCGGCGTTCCCGCATCGCTGCAGTTTGAACCCAGCTGCGATCTGCAAACTCGGACAGAAATCGGATCGCATGGTGTGAACACCCATGCGATCCGATTCTGCTGCGGACCAAAAAAAGGGGTCCTGTGCGAGTTTGGGCTGGGTGCGATGCGAATTCAGCCATACTATCTGTATGGCTGAACTCGCATCGCACAGAGATCGCATGTGATTTGCACTGCAGTGCGGTGCAAATCACATCCGGTTCTCGTAGCCGCAGCAGTGTGAACCCAGCCTAAAGATGTTGAACTAACATTACATTTTACTATGTATGGTCTGGGGAGGGGCAATGGGTGGGGCCAGGGGTGGGGCTGGAGGATGGACTAGGGGCGGGGCCAGGGTGGAGCTGAAGGGGGTCCCGTCAGGTAGGCTGTACGGGGCCCCATGATTTCTATCAGCGGCCCTGCCTCCATGCCCAAGAGGGTTAAGGCAGTGCTGGAAAATAATGGTGGCCACACAAAATATTGACACTTTGGGCCCAACTTGGACATTTTCACTTAGGGGTGTACTCACTTTTGTTGCCAGCGGTTTAGACATTAATGGCTGTGTGTTGAGTTATTTTTGAGGGGACAGCAAATTTACACTGTTATACAAGCTGTACACTCACTACTTACTACACTACTACAAGTGTCGTTTCTTCAGTGCTGTCACATGAAAAGATAGAAGAAAATATTTACAAAAATGTGAGGGGCGTACTTACTTACTCTTAAGCCGTCAGCATACCAAGACATTTTGGACAATTTCATGCTCCCAACTTTGTGGGAACAGTTTGGGGACGGCCCCTTCCTGTTCCAACATGACTGCGCACCAGTGCACAAAGCAAGGTCCATAAAGACATGGATGAGCGAGTTTGGGGTGGAGAACCATGAGTAGCCTGCACAGAGTCCTGACCTCAACCCGATAGAACACATTTAGGATGAATTAGGGTGGAGATTGGGAGCCAGGCCTTCTCATCCAACATCAATGCCTGACCTCACTAATGCTCTTCTGGAAGAATGGTCAAACATTCCCATAGACACACTCCTAAACCTTGTGGACGGCCTTCCCAGAAGAGTTGAAGCTGTAATAGATGCAAAGGGTGGGCCAACTCAATATTGAGCCCTAGACTGGGATGCCATTAAAGTTCATGGTCGTGTAAAGGCAGACGTCCCGATATAAAACCTATTGCTTTATTGTACAAAATCCAGTAAAAGCCTTCTCATAAAAATGTAAAAGATTTATGGATTAATGGATATGTGCAAAAACGTAAAAAAAAAATGATCAGTAAGTGAGCTGTGTGATTGACATCTATGGAGGCTTTGGAGACACCTGGGAAGGACCAAGAAAGCGACATGGGGGGGGGGGGGGGGTTGTTTTTTTTTAAGTGAAACGAAGCAAAGACAAGGTGTGATCAGGACTGTAATGCCCCGTACACACGGGCGGATTTTCCGTCAGAAAAATCTTGGATGGTTTTTCCAACGGGATTCCGCTCAAGCTTGGCTTGCATACACACAGTCACACAAAAGTTCCCAGAACTTTCGACCGCCAAGAACGCGGTGACGTACAACACTACGACGAGCCGAGAAACTTAAGTTCAATGCTTCCGAGCATGCGTCAAATTGTTTCTGAGCATCCGTCGGAATTGCTACAGACGATCAGAATTTCCGATCGAAACTTTTTCCAACCGTAAAATTGAGAACCTGCTCTCAATCTTTTGCTGGCGGGAATTCGGCCAGCAAAAGTCCGATGGAGCGTACACACGGTCGCATTTTCCAGCCAAAAAGCTCTCATCTGTCTTTTTCTGGCCGAATTTCCGATCGTGTGTACGCGGCATAATGGAACCATTTTATAGAGTGATGGGGAGCTTTGATTGGCATCCAGAGAGTTAAAAAAATTGTCCAATGGCACATTTTGAAGTATCGGTATAATGATACAATGATACTTCCTAGTGGTTGTAACTAATAATAGTAACATTGTTGCAATTCTATCCCTATTATCCAGTATCATTTGATTCAGAATATCTTGTGTTGTCTTCTCCACCTGCATTGACTGTGGGCAGTATAAGGCAGCCTGGTGCTTTCTGGGAAGGGCAGAGTTTGGAGAGGGGGTGAAGTGTTACTGTAACTGTGGAGGGGCGTTGTAATACCCCAATGGGGGAAGTAATTGGGGTTGTTTAGAGTCATTCTGCCCAGAGCTGTCTCCACCACCGCTGCCATTCTTATTCTCACAGAGCCAACAGTGGGAGGTGGGATAGCTCTGGAACAGCTCTGGATGGGGGGGGGGGGGGCAGGGGCTGCCCAAGTTAACAAGCAGGTGATTGGTTGCTAGGGTGCAGGACACTGCGGTCCTAGCAGCCAACCACCAGCTTGCAGCTCCCGCCCTCTGGCCAAATCTACTATGCCCCCTGCCCTCGCTGTTTGTGTAACGTAGGACAGAAATGGGGGACGGAAGATGTGAAGGGGGGCAGGTGATGTGAAGGGGGGCTGAGGATATTAATGGAATCACTAAAAACTGTAATGGAGGGGCCTGGGAGTTAAGAGGGGTTCAGGACAGTAATAGCCAAGACTTAGGACAATAGAGGGGGGGAGGGGGGACTGAGGAAAGTAATGAGGGGATGAGATCATTAATGGGAGGGGGAGGACTGAGGACAGTAATGGGAGGGGGAAGACTGAGGACAGTAATGGGAGGGGGGAGGACTGAGGACAGTAATGGGAGGGGGAAGACTGAGGACAGTAATGGAAGGGGGAAGACTGAGGACAGTAATGGAAGGGGGAAGACTGAGGACAGTAATGGAAGGGGGAAGACGACTGAGGACAGTAATGGGAGGGGGGAGGACTGAGGACAGTAATGGGAGGGGGGAGGACTGAGGACAGTAATGGGAGGGGGGAGGACTGAGGACAGTAATGGGAGGGGGGAGGACTGAGGACAGTAATGGGAGGGGGGAGGACTGAGGACAGTAATGGGAGGGGGGAGGACTGAGGACAGTAATGGGAGGGGGGAGGACTGAGGACAGTAATGGGAGGGGGGAGGACTGAGGACAGTAATGGGAGGGGGGAGGACTGAGGACAGTAATGGGAGGGGGAGGACTGAGGACAGTAATGGGAGGGGGGAGGACTGAGGACAGTAATGGGAGGGGGGAGGACTGAGGACAGTAATGGGAGGGGGGAGGACTGAGGACAGTAATGGGAGGGGGGAGGACTGAGGACAGTAATGGGAGGGGGGAGGACTGAGGACAGTAATGGGAGGGGGGAGGACTGAGGACAGTAATGGGAGGGGGGAAGACTGAGGACAGTAATGGGAGGGGTAAGGACTGAGGACAGTAAAGGGAGGGGGAAGCCCCAGGAGGACAGTAATGGGAGGGGAAAGACTGAGGACAGTAATGGGAGGGGAAAGACTGAGGACAGTAATGGGAGGGGAAAGACTGAGGACAGTAATGGGAGGGGGAGGACTGAGGACAGTAATGGGAGGAGGGAGGACTGAGGACAGTAATGGGAGGAGGGAGGACTGAGGACAGTAATGGGAGGGGGGAGGACTGAGGACAGTAATGGGAGGGGAGCGCTGAGGACAGTAATGGGAGGGGAGCGCTGAGGACAGTAATGGGAGGGGGGGAGGACTGAGGACAGTAATGGGAGGGGGGAGGACTGAGGACAGTGATAGAGTCATCTGACAGCAGCACTGTGATAGAGAGCACTGACATCAGCAGCGTGACATAAAGCACTCACACCAGCACCATGATATACAGCACTGACAGCAGCACCGTGACAGAGAGCACTGACATCAGCACTGTGATATACAGCACTGACACCTGCACCGTAAGCAGCCCCAGGAGGAAGTCAGCATAGCACAGGGATGGTGGGAGCCCCTCATAATGAGCATAGCACAGGGATGGTGTGAGCCCCTCATAATAAGCAGCCCCAGGAGGAAGTCAGCACAGCACAGGGATGGTGTGAGCCCCTCATAATAAGCAGCCCCAGTAGAAATATGACCCACCCCTGTATAGCACCCCTGCGGAAGGGCCTGCCTCTGCCTGTCATTTTTTAAATGACCCTGTGACAAAACTCTCAGTCCCTATACCAATGAAGGACTGCTGCAGTATAGGGCAGCGGTCAGCAGTAGTGCACCTCAACCCTATGTATTGTGGACCGATAGCGGTCCTTATAGAATAGCAGACTGTACCTCACTCAACCCTATGTACTGTAGCACCCTAGACAGACCAAGTTACCAGTCCTGATAAAGAGCTTTGTGGAACAAGTGAGTTGTGACTGATTAGCAGACTGCAGCAGAAGGGCAGCAGTCAAGTATAATATTCTTTCTATATTTGGAAGAAAGAATATTATACGTGTACAAGCCTATTACCATACTACTGATACCAGTCCTGAAAAGAACCTTTGTGGAACTAATAGTAACAGCTACTGTTTAAACTGACCCTCACTGCCTGACACACTGCTTCCTGCCTGTCCCTATACAAACTGGCAAAACAGAGGCTGCTGGAACAATAACTGGTTACTGGGATAGCACTTTTGTGGACCTGATAGTAACAGCTAATGATGATGATGATGATGATGACTAATCTGGCTGTCCCTACAACAGCAACACACAGAGCCCTGTCCCTTTCTCTAAACTGACAAAAGACACTCAGGCTGCTGCAACAATCAGTAGCACAGCAAACCTATATACACCTAACACCTATACCAGTCCTGAAAAGAACTTTTGTGTACCAAATAGCTAGCGTTTTATCTCTCCCTGCTTCACACAGCAACCTCTCCCTATAGTGATAGAAGAAAGAATGTAAAATGGCCGCCGGATCTGGTGTATTTATAGGTTAGGGGGAATGTCCAAGTGTCCATGTGCTGTCATGTCTCAATTGGCTGTCCTGTACCCCATGATGGATGTGTCATCAGGTCAAAGTTCTTTTACACAGTAAAAACACGGAAGTCCGCCGGGCGAACGACGCCAATAGTCCGCCGAACGGGCGGACCGCGAACAGCCGAAATTCGCCGCGAAACGACCACCGGGCGAATTGTTCGGCCATCACTACTCCTAAACCTTGTGGACGGCCTTCCCAGAAGAGTTGAAGCTGTTATAGCTGTAAAGGGTGGGATGCTATTAAAGTTCATGTGCGTGCGTGTAAGGGCAGACGTCCCGATATAAAACCTATTGCTTTATTGTACAAAATCCAGTAAAAGCCCTCTCATAAAAATGTAAAAGATTTATGGATATGTACAAAAACGTAAAAAAAAAATGATCAGTAAGTGAGCTGTGTGATTGACATCTATGGAGGCTTTGGAGACACCTGGGAAGGACCAAGAAAGTGACATGGGGGGGGGGTCTTTTTTTTTTTTTTTTCTAAGTGAAACGAAGCAAACACAAGACTGTAATGCCCCGTACACACGGGCGGATTTTCCGTTGGAAAAATCTTGGATGGTTTTTCCGATGGAATTCCGCTCAAGCTTGGCTTGCATACACACAGTCACACAAAACTTTTGACCGTCAAGAACGCGGTGACGTACAACACTACGACGAGCCGAGAAAATGAAGTTCAATGCTTCCGAGCATGCATCGAATTGTTTCCGAGCATGCGTAGGAATTTTGCACGTCGGAATTGTTACAGACGATTGGAATTTTCGATCGAAACTTTTTCCAACCGAAAAATTGAGAACCTGCTCTCAATCTTTTTCTGGCGGGAATTCGGCCAGCAAAAGTCCAATGGAGCGTACACACGGTCACATTTTCCGGCCAAACGCTCTCATCTTTTTCTGGCCGAATTTCCGATCGTGCGTACGCGGCATAATGGAACCATTTTATAGAGTGATGGGAGCTTTGATTGGCTTTCAGAGTGCTTTAAAAAAAATTGTCCAATGGCATATTTTGAAGTATCGGTATAATGATACAATGATACTTCCTAGTGCTTGTAACTAATAATGGTAAAATTGTTGCAATTTTATCCCTATTATCCAGTATAATTTTGATTCAGAATATGTTATGTTGTCTTCTCCACCTGCATTGACTGTGGGCAGTATAAGGCAGCCTGGTGCTTTCTGGGAAGGGCAGAGTTCGGAGAGGGGGTGAAGTGTTACTGTAACTGCGGAGGGGAGCTGTAATACCCCAATGGGGGAAGTAATTGAGGTTGTTGTAAAATTAGAGTCATTCTGCCCAGAGCTGTCCCACTCTGGATGGGGGGGGGGGGGGGGGCGCAGGGGTTGCCCGAGTTAACAAGCAGGTGATTGGTTGCTAGGGTGCAGGACGCTGCGGTCCTAGCAGCCAACCACCAGCTTGCAGCTCTCGCCCTCTCGCCAAATCTACAGAAATGGGGGGGCGGATGATGTGAAGGGGGGCTGAGGACGGTAATAGAGGGGATGAGATCATTAATGGGGTGACAGTAATGGAGGGGTTGGGGGGGCTCAGGACAGTAGTGGGGGGGCTCAGGCCAGTAATGGGGGGGAACGACTGGGGGCAGTATTGTGAAGGGGGAGGAACTGAGGACAGTAATGGAGGGGGGCTCAGGCCAGTAATGGGGGGACGATGACGACTAGGGGCATTAATGTGAGGGGGTAGGAACTGAGGACAGTAATGGGGGGGCTCAGGCCAGTAATTCGGGACGACGACTGGGGTCAGTAATGTGAGGGGGGAGGAACTGAGGATAGTAATGTAGGGGGGCTCAGGCCAGTAATGGGGGACGACGACGACTGGGGGCATTAATGTGAGGGGGATGAACTGAGGACAGTAATGGGGGGGGCTCAGGCCAGTAATGCGGGACGACGACTGGGGTCAGTAATGTGAGGGGGGAGGAACTGAGGATAGTAATGGAGGGGGGCTCAGGCCAGTAATGGGGGGGGGGACGACGACTGGGGGCATTAATGTGAGGGGGGAGGAACTGAGGACAGTAATGGGGGAGCTCAGGCCAGTAATGCGGGACGACGACTGGGGTCCGTAATGTGAGGGGGGAGGAACTGAGGATAGTAATGGGGGGGGCTCAGGCCAGTAATGGGGGGGCGACTGGGGTCAGTATTGTGAGGGGGGAGGAACTGAGGACAGTAATGGGGGGGGGAGAAACACTGGGGGCAGTAATGTGAGGGGGGGTTGATGTGAAGGGAGAGCTGAGGATGCTGATATAAGAATGGGATTGTGAAATTATGCTTGATTCTGGCATGCGCATATTGTGGGTAGAGCAGCCCATCAATTTTACTCACCGTGAGAAATACAGGTGAAGAATTACTGTGAGGGACAGCGCTAAAGTAGAGGTAAGTACCACAACCAGAGCTTATTTTTTATACCGGACAGGGGACCAAAAAAATGATCCTGGAGTTGGGCTTTAAAGAGGAAGTAAACCCTGATGAGTTTACTTCCTCTTTCATTCCCTGCAAAGGCAAAGCATAATGGACTACTGTGCATCGCATAGTAGTCCATTATGTGTCACTTACCTGACACAGGAGCCAGCGATGTCACCGCTGTCCCCTGTAGTCCGGCACATCCATCTTCTCGGTGGGTCTCGCTGCTCCGCCGCTGTCATTCGGCGAAGCCGCGATTACGTCACTCCCGCGCATGCGCACCGGAGCCGACACGCGCGGCATCTTCATGGTTGACAATGCCGCGCTCAGTGCGCCTGCGTGCCGTAGACGGCAGTGCCTGTCTTTCGGCAAATATCTCCTAAACCATGTAGGTTTAGGAGATATTTCTTGGACCTACAGGTAAGCCTTAATCTAGTCTTACCTGTAGGTCAAAGTGTGTTGTAAGGGTTTACAACCACTTTAAGCTCCTTTGTTGGAATGGCTTACTGGCCTGATACTATCACACAGGCAATTAAAGTGCAGGTTAGAAAACAACAAGAGGAGGGGGGGGGGCGCACCGACCTAGTTCTCCATCATAACTCAATTCAATTAGTAAGATAAATGACAAGTGAATACTCACAGACGCATGTCATGCAGACGCTTGTGCAAGATATGCATTTGTGAGTTATTCACTTGTCATTTATCGATCTAATCGTTGCTGAGTTATAGTACTGCACTAGGTCGGTGCGCCCTCTCTTTTGTTTTCTAGTTTGCTTAAGGTTCCCCACAGCGCCGAGAGGGTGGCGAGACAATCGTGTGCTAACCCTACAAAACGAGCCCAGAGAAGAATCCTTTTCATTCCCAAACATCACAACTCGGCGGAGGAGGCACATTGTGCATAAGTAGGATGCAAGCGCAAGAGCCACCAGATGCCAGTGAGTAGAGATGTGCGCCATGGGAACATCTGTTTAGTTTTGTTAAGTTATTCATTTCATTTCATCGTATTTGTTATGTTTGAATGATTTGTTTTCAGAATTTGTTTTGTATCTTCCGATTTGTTTTGTGTATTTGGATTTGTTTTGTTTGTTTGGATTTGTTTTGTGCATTTTGGAATTGTTGTGTATTTGGATTTACTTTGTGTATTTGCATTTGTTTTGTGTATAGTGATTTTGTTTCATGTATTTGGATTTGTTTTTGTATATTTAATTTGTGTATTTGGATTTGTTTGACGTATTTGGATTTGTTGCATGTATTTGGATTTGTTTTGTGTATTTGCATTTGTTTGGCGTATTTGAATTTGTTGCATGTATTTGGATTTGTTTGACGCATTTGGATTTGTTGCATGTATTTGGATTTGTTGCATGTATTTGGATTTGTTTTGCATTTTTAATTTGTGTATTTGGATTTGTTTTGTGTATTTGGATTTGCTGCATGTATTTGGATTTGTTTGGCATATTTGAATTTGTTGCATGTATTTGGATTTGTTTATTTGGATTTGTTTGACGTATTTGGATTTGTTGCATGTATTTGGATTTGTTTTGTGTATTTGCATTTGTTTGGCGTATTTGAATTTGTTGCATGTATTTGGATTTGTTTGACGCATTTGGATTTGTTGCATGTATTTGGATTTGTTTTGCATTTTTAATTTGTGTATTTGGATTTGTTTTGTGTATTTGGATTTGCTGCATGTATTTGGATTTGTTTGGCGTGTTGTGATTTTTGCTTTGTGTATTTGGATTTGTTGCATGTATTTGGATTTGTTTTGTTTATTTAATTTGTATATTTGCATTTGTTTTATGTATTTGGATTTGTTTTGTATATTTAATTTGTGTATTTGGATTTGTTTGGCGTATTGTGTATTTTATTTTGTGTATTTTGGATTTGTTTTGTGTATTTTGGAGCATTACCTTTTCCGGATGCTTTAGCTGCTTGCCGACTGTATACAATAAATATACAGCGGCTCCTCTGGGTAGGATCACATACCTGTACCTGATCCTGCACTTCCAGGTCTGTGGCGTGCAGGAGTGCTGTCAGCAATCCGCTCCCCCTGTGATCGGACACAGCGGGAGCCAATCAGCCAGTCCGCTGGGGCCTGCTGATTGTTCAGGACACAGGCAGGATGGCGGTCTGCCTATGTAAACAAGGCAGATCGCTGTTCTGTGACAAGGGAAGGCTGTGATCCTGTGTGCCTACAAAGCAGGAACACAGATCTCTGCCTTCCCATAGTACAGCCACTTCTCTCACACAGCAAGCACTCCCTAGGCACACGTTTAACCCTTTGAATGCCTCTTCTCTGCCAGTGTCATTAGTACAGCGGCAGTGTATATTTTTTTTAGCACTGATCACTGTATTAGTGTCACTGGTCCTCAAAAGTGTCAGTCAGTGTCTGATTTGTCCGCCGCAATGTTGCAGTCCTGCTAGAAGTCTCTGATCACTGCCATTACTAGTAAACCAATCAATATACGCTTATTGGGATTTTTTTTTAACAAAAGTATGTAGAAGAGTACATATTGGCCTAAATTGATAAAGAAATGAGATTTTAAAAAATTGTATTTATTGGATATGTTTTTTATAGCAGAAAAAAAAATATATGTATGTATGTATATATATATATATATATATATATATATATATATATATATATATATATATATATTATTTTTTTTTTTTTTATTATTTTTTTTTTTTTTTTTTTTTTTTTTTTTTATTGTTGGTCTTATTTTGTTTATAGCACAAAAAAAAAAAACGCAGAGGTGATCAAAAAAAAAAAAAAGGACATCAATATTTGGATACAGCGTCTCATGACCGCGCAATTGTCAGTTAAAATAAAGCAGTGCTGTACCACAAAAAATGGCCTGGTCATGAAGGGGGTTAAATCTACCGGAGCTGAAGTTGTTAAACATTAACAAAAGATTCAAATAGAAGGAATGAATTTGAATAAATGTTGTTGTAATTTGTCATAATTTATTGCAGATTCATTGAAATTCGTTACTATTGTGACTCGAGATTTGGATACATCTGAACCTCCAGATAATGAATTTTCATCCCACTTGTATAATCTGGGGTAATTATTGGCAGATCTAATATTTCATCCCCCCCCGTGTCACAGAACATCAACACATCCGGTATAACCCCCTCCGTGATGATTGGGTGCTGGTCTCCGCTCACCGGATGAAGAGACCCTGGCAGGGGCAGCTGGAGAAGCCTCCACAGGAGAACGTCCCCAGGAACGACCCCAAGAACCCGCTGTGCCCTGGAGCCCGCAGAGGTGGAGGCCAGGTAATGGAGAGCAGACTTCATTCATCAAAGTTTTCAAAGAAAGACTTGTATGGGGGCAGTACAAATGGCAGGCAACAAATGTCTAAGGCTCAAATGATTCCTGGCCAGGTCATCGCCAACTAAAGCCAGGTGCCAAACTGGGCACATTAGCATCAGAACAGGTTCATCCAGCACCGCCCAGGCAAGGAACTGCGCCCCCCTCCTAATGCTTGCTATAGAACGGGTGTACCAGCTTGTGCCTGTTTTTTGCCTACTTGCTCCAACTGCCCATGGTTGTCATGGAGTGTGCACTGCCCCTGCATGGCTATTCACTTGCTGTCTTTTGGCTAGAAAGTAGTTGCACATGCATGGGGTATTTTTGCATCACCTCCTGGGCAGATGGGGTGGAAAGCGGGTATTGCGGAGCATGTTGTGACACCAGTAGCCATCAGCGTAGACATCAAACTGCAACTCCCTGGTTGCTAGCCACTGATCCATAGCTGGAATGCGTTGAGGGGGCTCACACCCTTACAGCTGCGCCCTGGGCAGCTGCCTATCTTGCCCACCCCTTGTCCTGACACAGACAGAATTGCCTGATCTATAATCCATCTAAAATTGATGTTCAGATCTTCCCAAGCTGAGCACTGCTGTACTATACATAATGCTCTCCAACAGATCAAAGCAGACGGTCTCCAATCGGATACTGACTTTGTGTAGTATGACGTGAGTTGAAGTCAGTTGCACAAAGTCCACACCTGATTGGTTGGCTGTAGATGACAAGTCAGCATAGCCTAGGTTACATTTCATACCTGCGTTTGTTATCTGGTAAAAACATTGTTCGGTGTCGGGAGCTAATAATTTTCTTCCTTCTCCTCTGGGTTTAGGTAAATCCTGATTACAAGGGGACATTTGTCTTTGAAAATGACTTCCCTGCCATGCAACCAAATGCCCCAGAGCCAGGTGAGTCTGAATAAGATGTGACCACAGCTTTTAAATAGAGGAGGCAGGGTGATCAGCGAGGGAAGGAGGTGGTTGGTCAGTCATGAAAATAGATCTGAGGGGATTAATGGGGGGAAGGAGGTGGTTGGTCAGTCAGGGGAAAAAGATGTGGGGTAGTCGGCGAGGGAAGGAGGTGGTTGGTCAATCAGAGAAAAGGATGTGTGGTCGTTAGTGAGGGAAGGAGGTGGTTTGTCAAATGGGGGGAAAAATATGTGGGATGGTCAGTGACGGAAGGAGGTGGTTGGTCAGTCAGGAAAAAAGATGTGCAGTAGTCAGTGAGGGAAGGAGGTGGTTTTGATCAATCAGGAAAAAAGGATGTGTGGTGGTCAGTGATGGCAGAAGGTGGTTAGTCAATCAGGGAAAGGGATGTTGGGTGGTCAATGAGGGAAGGAGGTTGTTGGTCAGTCAGGGAAAAGGATGTGGGGTGGTTGGTCAATCGGGGTGGGGGGGAGGGAAGGAAGTGGTTGGTCAATCAGCGGAAAACGATGTGGGGTGGTCAGTTGGGAAAAGGATGTGTAGGTGGTCAGTGAGGGAAGGAGGTGGTTTGGTTGGTCAATCAGGGTGTGGGGGGGAAAGGAAGTGGTTGGTCAATCATCGGAAAAAGATGTGGGGTGGTCAGTCAGGGAAAAGGATGTCTAGGTGGTCAGTGAGGGAAGGTCAACCAGGTAAAAAGATGTGGGGTGGTCAGTGAGAGAAGGAGGTGGTTGGTCAGTCAGGGAAAAGGATATGGAGTGGTCAGTGAGGGAAGGAGGTGGTTGGTCAATTGGGGGGGAAAAGATGTGGGGTGGTCAATGAGGGAAGGAGGTGGTTGGTCAATCAAGGAAAAAGATGTGGGGGGATTGGTGAGGGAAGGAGGTGGTTTGTCAATCAGGGAAAAGGATGTGGAGTGATCAGTGAGGAAAGAGGAGGCATGGTGGCAGTGGCAGATCTACCCGGGTTGCAAAGGTCGCAATCGTGATCCAGGCCCTGGTGTTCTGCCACTGTGGGGGCTGGGGATCCAAGACAGCAGGAAGGGGGCTTACTGTAGAACATGTGAAAGGGTTCTGCAGCAAGAGGTAAAGGTCAGTTCACACTACTGCGACCTGAAAGTCATACGACTTGATTATGATTTCTTTGGGACTTGCTTGCGATTGCCTGTGACTTTTTTGATTTAACATTGCAGTCTATGGCACTCTAATTGTACCAAAGTTGCAGAAAAGTAGTGCGGGGGGGGGGGGGGGTAGGTGGTAAAGGAGCAAAGAGGAGAGGAAAAAGGAGGTGGGGTGGTCAGCAAGGGAAGAGTGGATGGCGAGGTCAGTGAGGGAAGGGGAGGTGAGTTGGTCAGCAAGGGAAGAGAAGGTGGGGTGGTCAATGGAGAAGAGGAGGCACGGTTGTCAAGAAGGGAAGAGAAGGAGGGGTGGTCAGTAAAGGAAAATAAGGTGGGGTGTTCAGTGTAGGAAGAGGAGGTGAGTTGATAAGTAAGAATAGAGAGGGTAGAGTGGTCATTGTGAGGGTAGAGGGGGTTTGGAGGTGGTCAGCAGGGAACAAGGTGGTACTCAATGGGACTTTAATAAATGTTTTTTCCATCCCAGGTCCCAGCAATCACCCCCTGCTGCAAGCAAAATCTTCCCGTGGTGTTTGGTAATATTGTTAAATTGGTGTTCTGTCATATTAACTTCCTATACCTTTCTGTGCCCCTAAAATCAGTCTGGCGGTGGGTGTGCCAGTAGATGCTGTGTTGTGGTGTTGTAGAGAGTAGCCAGTCTACCTTGCTAGAGGAGGTAGTCTTTGGGGGAGAAAGGGGGGGGAAGGGGTGTCTCGGGCAACACTGACTACAAATGTGGTCTCCGACTGCTTGTCTGCAGTTGTGTATTTGGTAAGTTTATGGCGATTGTCAGAATACCCCTCCCCTGCCAGAGATTTCCATCAGCCTCCTTCCTGCATAATATAAATAGTTTTTCTTTCTCATCCACTGAGGGACACAAAAAGTCTTTCAGATTATACTGCCACCTACAGGAGGATTGGACACTGGTAAACAAAAAGGTAGGTTAGCCAAAAAAAGCCACTCCTACCTCTAGTATGCCTCAATTTATTGTTGGTGTCCCAGAAGGAGGGATGTCTTTTCTTCACCAATATTTTTTATTTTTTTTGTTCTTATTTTTTTTTTTTAGTGAAGACTCTTCTCTGCATTGCTTCTGGAGCTTTGAGTGTTCAATTACCGCTATTCACCATGGTTGTCCTAAACCTGACTGGATGATGTGGGGATAGCCTGAAAGTGAACTTTGGGCACTGGGTTCTGAATGGGGTGCTTTCCAGAATCTGTTCTGATAAACGTGGGTCGTGGAAAGCTTTTCAGGTCCATATTAGGGATGAGCCGAACACTCCCCGGTTCGGTTTTCGCGCCATAACTTTCGAACGGACCAAAAATTTGTGCGAACTTTAGAACCCCATTGAAGTCTATGGGACTTGACATTCGAAATAAAAAGTGCTAATTTTAATGACTAATATGCAAGATATTGTCCTAAAAAGGGTTTGGGGACCTGGCTCCATCCTCAGGGGACATGGGTCAATGGCAATTTTTTTTTTTTAAAAAGGACATTTTTTCAGGAGCACTTAACACGATTAAAGTGAAAAAAAAAAAAAAGTGAAATATTCCTTTAAATATCGTGCCTGGGGGGTGTCTATAGTATGCCTGTGAAGTGCCACGTGTTTCTCATGTTTAGAACAGTCCCTCCACAAAATGACATTTAACGGAAAAAAAATCATTTAAAACTGCTTGCGGTTTTAATGTAATATCTGGTTCCGGCAATATGGATGAAAATCATTGAGAAAAATGGCATAGGTAGCCCCCCTGCTGATATTAAGGGGAACCCTGTACCCATATTAAAAAAAGGAAAGGCGTGAGGCCCCCAGGCCCTATATACTCAGAACAGCAGTATACAGGCGGTGAAAACAACACAGGAACTGTGTGGGTTTGTTGTGTTAAGTAGAATCTGTGTGTAATTTTGAACTGCTACATTTCTAAAGTGTAGCTCCAGTCAAAAAATCAATTTTTAAGCTTTTTGGAAAACATAGGGAAGGGTTATCGACCCTGTATAGTTTGTTTTGCCGTCCGTCTTCCTTCATCTCACTTCCTGTTGTCTCCTTCCGTTTACAAGTAGGAGACGTTTGTAAGTTGGATATTTGAAAGTAGAGGCCTGCCCTATATGCTCTGCAGAAATGTGGCCCTAAGGTGTTGGTGTTGCCACAACACTGTAAGCCCTCAAAGTGACTCTTGGTGGACGCTGGAGCGCCCTGCTGTGAACTATTATATCAAGAATTTTAATTACATGCCATTGTTGAACAGTGGTAGAAAAATTGGGCCTTTGGTGGTTGTGGTGGTGGTGCCACAACACTATAAGTCCTCACAGTTACTCTCGGTGGAAGCAGGAACGGGCCCTGCTGTGAAATATTATATCAAGAATTGTAATTACATGCCCCTGTTAAACAGGGCCTGAAAAATTGGGCCTTAGACACTGGTGCTGGTGCCATGACACTGCAACCACTCCCATATACTCAAGTTGGAGTGCAGGAATGAGCCCTGCTGCAAAGCATTGCATCAAAATTGTAATTACACGCCCCTGTTAAACAGGGGCTGAAAAATTGGGCTGGTGGCATCACCCAGAACCAAAAATGTTCTTCCAAGATATAAGCAGGATCATTGAGGAGGAAGAGGATAGTCAGTCAACATAACAGGAAAGTCACTCAGCATCAGCATAGGCAGTCTTGAAGGGATGTTGCATTTAAAAAAAAAAAATATTCGGTTACATTAGCTTCAGGTGCTTGGTAGCTGGTGGTGATCCAAGACTGATTCATCTTTTATGAAGGTCAGTCGATCAACCGAGTCGGTGGACAGGCGCACCCTGGGATCGGTTACAAAGCCACCAGCAGCACTGAAGGTGTGTTCCGAAAGAACACTGGATGCAGGACAGGCCAGTAGCTCAATTGCATACTGTGCAAGCTCTGTCCAGTGATCCATCCTCAAGACCCAGTAAGCCAGAGGATTTTCGGTGGGAAAGGTGTCCAAGTCTGACCTTGCCCCTAGGTATTCCTGCACCATGTAAATCAGACTCTGGCAATGGTTGCTGGAACCGATCATACCTTGGGGCTGCGGACTAAAAAATTGTCTGAACGCATCGGTCAGACGGCCACCTTCTCCACCGCTCCTTCTGTGACTGACCGAAGCCTCAGCAATACGTTGTCCAGGACCAGGAGTTTGTAACCTCCCAGTCTCTGGGAACGCGTTGCACAGACCTTTCTGCAAGGCTTCCCGGAGATGTCTCATCCTCTGCTCCCTCTATGACGGCAAGATAAGGTCCGCAACCTTACCCTTGTACCGTGGATCAAGGAGAGTGGCCAGCCAGTAATGGTCCCTCTCCTTGATCCGAATAATACGAGGATCCTTCCACAGGCTTTGCAGGATCAGGGAGGTCATACAGCATAGGTTAGCTGAGGCATTCGGTCCGGAGTCCTCTGGGTCACTAAGGACAACATGATCAGCAGCCACCTCCTCCCAGCCACGTACAAGTCCACGTGTTTCTTGGGACTGTAAATCATCCCTAAAAGACTGCTGATGCTGAGTGCCAGGCTCCACCTCCATGCTGACACAAGCCTCCTCCTCTCTCCTCCTCTGTCCCTCGTCCTCTTCCTGTGTGATGGGTGGGACAGCAGGAACACTGTCTGGATAAAGGGGGCCTTGAGAGGCAAGGAAGTCCTCCTCTTCCTGCCTCTGTTCTGCCTCAAGTGCCCTGTCCATTATTCCACGCAGCGTATGCTCCAACAGGTGGACAAGAGGTACAGTGTCACTGATGCATGCACTGTCACTGCTCACCATCCTCGTGGCCTCCTCAAATGGTGACAGGACAGTGCATGCATCCCTGATCATGCCCCACTGGCATGGTGAAAAAAAACAGAGCTCCCCTGGCCCTGTCCTGGTTACCGTAGTCGCACAGGTACTCATTGATGGCCCTCTGCTGCATGTGCAGCCGCTGAAGCATGGCCAACGTTGAGTTCCACCTGGTGGGCATGTCACATATAAGGCGGTTCTTGGGCAGGTTCAACTCCTTTTGGAGCTCAGCCAGCCGAGCACAGGCATTAAATGATCAGCGGAAATGCACACAGACTTTCCTTTGCCTCAGGACATCCTGTAAGCCCGGTTACCTGCCCAAGAACCGCTGCACCACCAGGTTATGGACGTGAGCCACACAGGGCACATGGGTCAGTTGTCCCTGTCAGAGGGCGGAGAGGAGGTTGGTGTCATTGTGGCAAACCACCATTCTTGGCTTAAGCTGACGTGGCGTCAACCACCTCTCGGCCTGCCCCTGCAGAGCTGACAAAATATCAAAATATCTGCCCCAGTGTGGCTCCTGTCCCCCAAACAAATAAGCGCAAGCACGGCATGGCATATTTTTGCCTGCGTACTTGCGTGTCGCCTTGAACGCCTACGGAGCACCGCTGGTTCCGAGGACAGAGCACTGGAAGAGGCCATGGAGGAAGAAGAAGAGGAGGGGGTGGAGGAGAAAGGTGTGTCACAACCAGTAGTAGCATTTTGGAGGCGTGGTGGCGGAACAACCTCCAACACTACTGCACCTTGTCCTGCATCCTTCCCAGCTGCCAGAAGAATGACCCAATGGGCCGTGAAGGATAGGTAACGTCCCTTCCGTGCCTGCTGGACCATGAGTCAGTGGTAATATGCACCTTACCGCTGACCGCCCGGTCTGTGACCAATTATGGCTCTCCATGCTGCCGGTGCTATGATTGGTCAAGCCTGCGGGGTCACAGTGCATGCTTGGCCAATCATGAGCCAGCAATGCACTGTGATGGCGCAGTGCATTGTGGGCCGTGAGCGCCACACGAATTTGGCGTGAACGGCCCATAACGTTTGGTATTTGCTGAACGTGGGAACAGCTGATTTTCGAGTCGAACATACGTTCGATTCGAACACCAAGCTCATCCCTAGTTCAGATCTTCTGGCATTGCACCAACACTTACCTCAGTTGGGTGGAATGCTATGCGCACGATTTGCACGCTCTTCTCCAACATAGCACCGAGGAAGCTCCTCCATTCTGCTGCTTCTGCTTACCATGTGGAATTTGAATACAAAGTGTTCTTCTGCCCGCCTACAGTGACATTGGTCACCAGCGGAAATCCAAACTCATACCTACTACTAGCTGCCTGGGCTACCTGAGGCCTTGCCCCTTACTCTGTGCTTTATATGTTGGCCATCCCCCGGCATTCTGTGTGCTCGAGTCCAGGAAACGTCGGCAACCACCGGTGCAACCCGCTCCACTTCACCAGCGTTCTGTCTTGGATGGACTTCCTCCCGGATGGCTGTTCCCTCCTTTATGACATGCTTGTTTTTAACCTACTCTTGTGAGTACATATGCACCATTTGCTTATTACAATTGCATACCGCACTTAGAGTGGAACCTTGTGCTAGAAGTACACTGGAACTCCTCAGGTAAGCTCTTCAGCTGGGGACTGGAGCAACTCAGAATCAGATGGAAAGCCTCCAAAGCCATGTGCAAATCAAATATACTAAAGAAAATGTTGGCGCTTGCATCTACCTTGGTGGGGATCCACTTGACTATTACTATTACACACCTAGAATTGAAAGGGACTAATGGGAAAAATAATTGCAAATGAGTGACTGTATAAAGTCCATAAAGTCCGTAGTATGGCACTTGAAGGCAGCCCAGTGAAAATAAGAAGCAATACTCTGGAAAGGCTGGGAAAAGAATCCCAAGGCACCACTCTAAGTGCGGTAAGTTACCGGTATGCAGTTTTAATAAGCAAATGGTGCATATGTACTCACAAGAGTAGGTTAAAATCTGCACGCTCTTTTCCAACATACAGTACAGAGGAAGCTCCTCCATTCTGCTGCTTCTGCTTACCATGTCCATGTGGAATTTCAATCCAAAGTGTTCTGCTGCCCGCCTACAGTGAAACTGGTCACCAGCGGAAATCCAAACTCATACCTACTACTAGCTGCCTGGGCTACCTGAGGCCTTGCCCCTTACCCTGAGCTTATATGTTGCTTTTCCTGCCACATGGTTGCTGAATCTAGACACGGGGGCACAGTCCCGCTATACTGGATGACTTCCACTCAGTGCCTCTACTGCAGCCTGAAGTCATGTTGCCTTCCACTCTTAGATTTCATCCTCTTTAGTTCTGTTGCATATGACCGCAGTCTCATCCCTAATGGTTGAGGTCTTTACTACTGTCATGCAAGACTTGATGGCCCAAATCCCCCAGTCACTTGCTAATGTTAATTGTGGAGGCCACAGGCATTCTTCCATGTCCCATGCAGCAAATTCTATATTTGATTTGCTTGGAAAAGAAGCACAAGGTTCCACTCTAAGTGCGGTATGCAATTGTAATAAGCAAATGGTGCATATGTACTCACAAGAGTAGGTTAAAAACAAGCATGTCATAAAGGAGAGAACAGCCATCCGGGAGGAAGTCCATCCAAGGCAGAACGCTGGTGAAGTGGAGCGGGTTGCACCGGTGGTTGCCGACGTTTCCTGGACCTCGAGCACACAGAATGCCGGGGGATGACCAACATATAAGCTCAGAGTAAGGGGCAAGGCCTCAGGTAGCCCAGACAGCTAGTAGTAGGTATGGGTTTGGATTTCCGCTGGTGACCAGTGTCACTGTAGGCGGGCAGCAGAACACTTTGGATTGAAATTCCACATGGACATGGTAAGCAGAAGCAGCAGAATGGAGGAGCTTCCTCTGTACTGTATGTTGGAAAAGAGCATGCAGATTTTAACCTACTCTTGTGAGTACATATGCACCATTTGCTTATTAAAACTGCATAACTTACCGCACTTAGAGTGGTGCCTTGGGATTCTTTTCCCAGCCTTTCCAGAGTATTGCTTCTTATTTTCACTGGGCTGCCTTCAAGTGCCATACTACGGACTTTATGGACTTTATACAGTCACTCATTTGCAATTATTTTTCCCATTAGTCCCTTTCAATTCTAGGTGTGTAATAGTAATAGTCAGGTGGATCCCCACCAAGGTAGATGCAAGCGCCAACATTTTCTTTAGTATATTTGATTTGCACATGGCTTTGGAGGCTTTCCATCTGATTCTGAGTTGCTCCAGTCCCCAGCTGAAGAGCTTACCTGAGGAGTTCCAGTGTACTTCTATCCCTTCCAAATTAAAGGAGAATGTGTAGGACCCTCATTGATGCAATCTAAAATGAGAGGATTAGGCTGTTGCTTCTTCCAGCGCCTCTCCAGAAGTCTCAACACAACACGAGAAGCAGATGGGATCTTGTCCTGGGCAGAGCCTCACGTTCCAGCCTTGTCAGCCATGCATCTTTCAGGTGTAGACTATTGGTGCCACTGGACACCCGTGAGGTGTATAAGGACCAGTGTCACCTAATCTGGACCTTCTGGACCTCAGGTTCAACGACAAACTAGATGGGTATGGGGATCCTCTAGCGCAGGGGTCTCCAAACTTTCTAAACAAAGGGACAGTTTACTCTCCTTCAGACTTTAGGGGGGGGCAGACTGTGGGAATTGGGAGTAGAAAATGAGTAAACCATGCCCCATCTTTGAAATTGGGGGAGGAATGCTACCCCATCATTGGTATCAGTGGGAGGACTTGTGCCCCATCATTGGTGTCAGTGGGAGGAATGGTGGCCCATCGTTGGTGTTATTAGTAGGAACAGTGCCCCATAATTGGTGTTAATTGGTGGAATAGTGCCCTATGGTTGGTGTCATTGGATGAAATTGTATCCAGTCATTGATGTCAGTGAGAGACATTTTGCCCCATCATTGGTATCAGTGGGAGAAATGGTGGCCAATCATTAATGTCAGTTAGAGGAATTATGCTCCACTGTTGGTGTCAGTGGGAGGAATTGTCTCATTGTTGGTGTCAGTGTGAGAAACTGTGCCCCGTTGTTGATGTCATTGAGAGGAATTTTGCCCCATAGTTGGTGTCAGTGGGAGGAATTATGTCCCATTGTTGGAGTCAGTGGATAGAATGGTGCCCCAAGGGCCAGATAAAAGCAAGCAAAGAGCTGCATCTGGCCCCCAGGTTTCAGTTTGGAGATCACTGCTCTAGCAGAAGTAGTAGGTGCCCTGGTGGCTCAGTGGAATTAGTACACCCTGATCTTTTGCGCTTTCCTCTGCGGTAAAATCCTTATCCCAAGCCACTTGCTGTGAATTAAGATTATTATGTCTTCTGTGCCCCCCAGCAGGCAAACTAAAACTGCCCCCCTCCTGTCACACTGCCCCCACATTGCCGCCCCCTCTTATCCCAGTACCCCCCTCTTGTCACACTGCCCAGGTACCCCTCTCCTGTCACAATGGTGGGTGTGGTGAGAGGATGGTGTTGGGAGGGGGAGTGCCAAAATGCACTTTCATCGAAGTAGAAAATAATCCTTGCACCGGCCCTGGCATTATGATGTATACTCTCTCCGGGGCATACGTGTATAGACCACTACACCGTCAGCATTGGGCAACACAGCTATGTGCAACAGGGGGCCAAGATATTGGGTGGTTAAGATATTTGGAGAGTTAGTTCTCTTTCTCATTTTTTGTAAAAAGCTGAACTTGCACTTTAAATAGCCTGTAGGCGGTTGTATTAAATACATTTTACGATTTCCTATGTCCCCCCCCAATGGATTCCAAGAAAACAATTTTACTGTGTGTAGCACCCTCTATGCAGGGCTGGTGCAAGGATTTCTGACACCCTAGGCGAAACCTTATTTGCCGCCCCATTGACTCCACCCCTGACTCCACCCTCTTTGCCCTGCCCATCTGACAGAAGGCGCTTCTATAAAGGAAGCATCGGCTCTGCTTCCTCTAGAACTGGCTCCAGTGCTCTGCTGCACCTCTTATTACACTACAAGTCAGGCTGAGTTAGTTACATGCTACAGCCTGGAGAGCATGCAAAATGTGTAGGGAAACCAGCAGCTGGGCGCCCCTAAGCAGCAGTGTGCCTTAGGCGGCTGCCTAGTTTGCCTAGTGGTAGCACCGGCCCTGCCTCTATGTACAGTAGGACTATTTAGTTGGGCTTCTCTGTAGGCAGGAGAGCCAGAGTTATTTGTCAGAGCTCCAGGGGCTGAGTCTCTGTCAACTCCCCCTAGCTTCTAGAACTGCTGGATGTCAGAAACCATGAAATCAGACTGAGACAGAAGTACAGTTAAATCACACTTGTTTATTAATAAAAGTAAAAAGAACAAACATAGTCAAAACATAGCCAAAGTTCAGTAACCGGAACGGATAGTCAGCCAAGCCAGAAGTCAGGGATCAATGTAGTGGAACAGCAAGCAGGATCTGGAGCCAGAAGGGATGTCGGCAAAGCAAACCTTTAAACAGGAACGCAGGAGATGGGCTCTGTGATGTTGACCAAGGTGAAGGCAGAACTCCTCTGGACTGGACGACTTAAGTAGGCAGGACTGACGAGCAGGATATAATTAACAGCTGAGTAACTGTGGAGAGATAGGAGCTGGCAATTAGCCAACAGCTGAGCGGCCAGCTCAGAGAAAGGAGGGCTGAGCCTAGCCCTGACACTGGAGAGTTCTTAAACTCAGAGGGTGGAGAGGCGGAGATGAGGCATGGATATTTATGGGGTCTCCTCCAATCCCTGGGTGAGGATGGCCCAGAAGGTGTAGAGATGGCCCATAAATATTCTGGAGCTTGGCCACATTTGAGCAGAATCCTAGCTCCAGTGGCCTGGAGGGGACCCCTGTGCTGAGGGGCTCTGCCCCTGGGTGAACACAAGGAGCCAGAGGAGGAGGAAGAGAGAGAGAGAGCAGAAGAGGGATCCTCACACCCTTCAGCTTCAGCTAAGCTTAGCTAAGTCATCCTAGGAGCCATAGGGACCTGTCCAGCAGGAGGCCTGTTCAGCAGTCACATGTGCCTCAGGATACACCTAAAGGACTGAGTGAGTATCTTCAAACACCAAACCTTAGATCCTTTAGTGGAGAAGCAGCTAGGTGCAGTGCCCAACTAGCCTTCTAACAAGGGACAGCTTAGAGTTAGAGCCATGCAAAGCCAGTTCAGCTATCCTACACCTCTTGCTTGGGGATCTAAGGAACAGCCAGGTGCCTTGACATTGTCTACGGAGATTGAGCACCTGTATTCAGTAATTGGAGACCTTTCTTTACCAGTTGATCTGATCGGTTTATCCTTCAGGAGGACAGCCTCGTGATTTATTTTTATTTTTTTGGTAGCCAGAGACCGTTTCAAGTCCTCAAGTTGTATTTGAGTTACAGTTCTGGGCATCCCATAGCTACCCATCCCTATCCAAGTTCATCCCCTAATACAGCGGTCCCCAACCTTTTTTGTGCCAGGGACCGGTAATGTGCAGCCAATTTTTCAATTTTAGGGATGTAGGCGGCGGCAGGGAGTGTGGTTGGTGGCGATGGGGTCTGGGTGCAGTACTGGGACAAGTTCATGTAGCGCCCAGGGCAAGCATGCAGGACTGAACTACCCTCCTCCACTGTTGTGAATGCATGCCGTAGAATGGGTTAACTGTCCGGTGTCCATTCTTTGCCCTTTGTCTCACTGTGGCCAGGGCAGCTGCCTCCCTCCTGCCCACCCCTTGTCCCGACCTTGGCTGGGTGATATTGTTGTCACTCAATGATGGGGTTTTACCAGGAATCTCTGTACAGTCAAATCTCTTTCTGCACAGAGACTCCTATAGAAATGCACAGTAGACATGTTCACTGCTGAAAAATTTGCTCGTTTTTGTTTCATTCGTTTTTTTCGGAAATTAGAAAATTAGAAATTCGTAAATTAGAAAATCCGTAAATTAGAAAATTTGCAATTCGTAAATGTATGAATTTGGAAATTCTAAAATTTGGAAATTAGAAAATCCAAAAATAAGAAGGAAAAATCCGAAAATCGGAAAGAACAAAAATACAAAAATTCAAAATAGTAACCAATAATAACTATTAAATTATAGGTATTGGAATTTCCTTTCAAATTTGGCTGTTAGTGAACGTAACGAATACGAATTTATCTGAAGTTACGAATTATCCGAAATAAAGAATGCCGCATCTAAACAAATGGAACAAAACTAAATAATAATTAATAATACGTTTTTATTATTATTATTGTTATTTATTATTATTCATTTGTTACGTTCCATTCATTTGGATGCGGCATTCGTTATTACAGATCATTCGTAACTTAGGAGAAATTCGTATTCGTTATGTTCACGAACTGACAAATTTGAAATTCCAATACCTATATTGTAAAGTACTGCGCTATCTAAATCCTGTATAGTGATAATAATACCTATAATTTAATAGTTAGTAATAGTTAAGTTATTATTTCAGATTTTCGTATTTTCGTTCTTATTTTCGTTGTGTTGCATTTTCGGATTTTCATTCTTATTTTTGGATTTCCGAATTTCCAAAATTTAGAATTTTCGAATTTCCGAATGTTGTGAAAAATTCAGATATTCCTGAATTAACGAATTTGTCTAAATTTGTTAAAAAAAAAAAATGAATTTGGAACTAAACGGATTGCACATGTCTACTGCACAGAGCTCCCGGAGCCCCTCAGGTCACCAGGCTCCTGCATCCGCTCATCTCCCCTCACCTTGCACCTGGGAGAAGTCCTGTATGTGTCTGCTGTGCCCCGGGGCATCAGAAGGAGGAGAGAAGCCGACACCTATTGATAGGGGGCAGAGCTTCACTCGCGCACCCCTTGTTGTGAGCGGCGGGTGAGCGAGTGAAGCTCCACCCCCTGTCAATAGGTGGCAGCTGCTCTCCACTTTCTGACACCCTGGGGGGGGGGGGAGCACAGCAAACAGGTCCCCCGCTGCCGACCAGACTTGAGGCGGAGCCTGGGCAGCAATGCAAGCAGCCTCCAATAGAGATCAAGCTGCCGCCAACCCCCCTGCCGTGCTGCCTGGCCCCCAACAGGTCATGAGCTGGCACAGGTCTGTGGCAGGGGCGTTGGGTTCCAATGTCCTAATAAACCAAAAATAAAGCAAAGCACCCTGGACTGATTTTTGACTAGTGAATTAATGCTGGAAAATTCCTGTTGCCTGGCTATGCATGTAATGAGGGACCCAAAAATCCACTGGATCCTAAGTTGGGTAGCGCTAAAAGTGAATATAAAAATCCTAGGGAAAGGGAAGAGGGCTGGAAGTCTCACTAGAAACGTTCCAACACTGATGAGCCTTTATTTGTGCCCAGCCAGGTAATGTGTTTCCACCCCTGGTCAGATATCACTCTCCCTCTGATGACCACCGAGGAAGTCCGAGCTGTGATTGACAAGTGGGCGGAGATAAACAGTGACTTGGGAGCCACTTACCCCTGGGTTCAGGTAAGTGATGGCACTTGGTCAGCCTACCTATGATAATGTCGGAGGGGAACGGAAGCCAATATTTTCTCTGAACGGCTGATACAGTGTTATGCATGAATAATAATTACCTTGAATCCCAGGATACCCGCCGTATCTAAGGGACAGGAAGTGAGAGAAATCTCCGCAAGGAGACACTGAGTTGGCCACACGGCCTCAGTGAAAGAGGACTGGGCAACTGACATTTGGGATTAATTGACCAATCAGTAGTTCTGCCTGAGATTGGGGTCTGTTTTTAACCACTTTCCACCCTCGATATAGCTTAGAGATAGTTACAGCATGGGGTTCCAGTGCCAGGAAGGCGCTGGGTGCTGCCGTGATCAGCTGTCAGCCAATGACAGCTGATTGTGGAAGTAAACAGAAGCAGGGCATCAGCTTTTTTTTTTCTCCTCATAATCGGCGTGAGGAGAATAGACCGACTTCTATTACAGGTCCCAATCTGTGCCCGCCAGTGCCACCTATTAGTGCCCACCAATGCCAACTATCAGTGCCCATCAGTGCCTCATCATCCGTGTCACCTATCAGTGCCTTCTTCCAGTTCCCATCAGTTCCACCTCTCAGTGCCCTTCAGTGCTGCTGCCTATCAATGCTGCCAATCAGTGTTCATTAGTGCCCCATCATTCGTGCCACCTACAAGTGCCCACCAGTGCCGTCTATCAGTGCCCAGCTGTTCCACCTTTCAGTGCCTCATCATCCGTGCCACCTATCAGTGCTCATCAGTGCCTCATTTTACATGTCACCCATCAGTGCCACTTACCAGTGCCCATCAGTTCCATCTCTCAGTGCTCTTCAGTGCCGCCTATCAAAGCCCATATGTGCCACCTGTCATTGCAGCCTCATCAGTGCCCACCAGTGCAACCTATCAGTGCCCATCGGTGCAGCGTCATCAGCGCACACCAGTGAAGGATAAAAATTACCTGTTTGCAAAATTTTATAACAAACTATGAGAGTTTTTTTTCGAAGTTTTCGGTCTTTTTTTGTTTCTTTAGCAAAAAAAAAAAAAAAACCCAGTGGTGATTATATACCACCAAAAATAAGCTCTATTTGTTAGAAAAAAATGATAAAAATTTCTTATAGGTACAGTGTTGTATGCCACGCAATTATCATTCAAAGTGTGACAGCGCTGAAAGCTGAAAATTGGCCTGGACAAGAAGGGGGTAAAAGTGCCCAGTAAGCAAGTGGGTAAATCCAAATATCAAGCAGACTACAAGTCCACTTTAAGGCTTGGGTCACACCGTTGCGAACAGGATGAGGGATCTCCGCATCCAATTCGCAATAGCAGGAGATTTTGACAGGCTCGCTGTGCAGCCGGTTCACATATCTCCGCAGCAGGTCCGGTGCATTTTGCGCTGTGCGTCTTTTGGTTTGTTTCAGGTCCGAATTCAGCTCAGAATTTGGGGTGAAATGGTGAACCGGAATACACCGGAACACACCGGGCTCCCTGATGTGAGCCGCATGCGGTAGTGTGAACCCAGCCTAAAGTGGTGAAACCACCCAAAAGTGATATTTTAGTCACACTATACATGGGGTATACATGGGGTATACATGGGGTGTTCTGGGTATCCTTTTGGCTTCTTATATCTGTTGAGGATGCCACAGATGAGGTCTATCTATCATAGTTACCTGTACTGGAATCTTGCTTGTAGATTTGAAATTTTTAACTGTCGTTTCCAGATCTTTGAAAACAAAGGAGAAATGATGGGATGCTCAAATCCTCACCCGCACTGCCAGGTACGCTGCACTACTGTCACCTAGTGGACAATTTGCTAACTGTAGACATTTCTTAATGTGTTTTTCCTTTATAAAAGTTTTAGAAAATATCACAATTTCTTAAAAATCTATTTGATAATTTAATTTATTTTCTATAGATATGGGCGAGCAATTTCCTTCCAAACGAGGCTCAGACAGAGGATCGGACACAGCGAGAATACTTCCAGACACATGGGACCCCCATGTTATTGGAGTATGGGAGACTGGAGGAGAAGAGCAAGGTCTGATCATATATATATATAAATGAGAAGTATAAGAAGTTCAAGAGTCAGAAGTGTCTGTACTGAGATGAGAGTAATTCTGTGCGGGCATAATGGGGGCAGCGCTCTCTCTCTCTCTCTCTCTCTCTCTCTCCCCCCCTCCCTCTCTCTCTCCCCCCTTTCTATCTATCTCTCTCTCTCTCTCTCTCTCTCTCTCCCCCTCTCTCTCTCTCCCCCTCTCCCTCTCCCCCCCCCTCTCGCGCTCTCATGCTCTCTCCCTTCTCGCTCTCTCTCCCCCCTCTCTCGCGCTCTCTCCCCCCCTCTCTCGCGCTCTCTCCCCCCCTCTCGCGCTCTCTCCCCCCCTCTCTCGCTCTCTCCCCCCCTCTCTCACGCTCTCTCTCCCCCCCTCAATCGCGCTCTCTCTCTCTCCCCCTCTCTCGCGCTCTCTCTCTCCCCCTCTCTCTCCCCCTCTCTCGTGCTCTCTCTCTCCCCCTCTCTCGCGCTCTCTCTCTCCCCCCTCTCTCGCGCTCTCTCTCTCCCCCTCTCTCGCGCTCTCTCTCTCCCCCCTCTCTCGCGCTCTCTCTCTCCCCCCTCTCTCGCGCGCTCTCTCTCTTCCCCCTCTCTCTCGCTCTCTCTCTTCCCCCTTTCTCTCGCTCTCTCTCTCCCCCTCTCTCTCGCTCTCTCTCTTCCCCCCCTCTCACGCTCTCTCTCTCCCCCCCCCTCTCTCGCTCTCTCTCTCCCCCCCTCTCTCGCTCTCTCTCTCCCCCCCTCTCTCGCTCTCTTTCTCCCCCCCCCCCCCCCACTGGATCTTTCAGGGCCTCTATGGCTGGCTAGAAACTTTGGGTAATTTTTAGACTCACATACATGTAGCGGTTAGATTCAGCAAGAGTAAATCTCCCCCTCTATCTACCCCTCCCTTTCATTCTGTAACCCACATTCATTCTCTGATGATTTCTCTCCATAGGAGCGCCTGGTTCTGAGTAATGACCACTGGCTGGTACTTGTCCCGTATTGGGCAGTTTGGCCGTTTCAGACCCTTTTGCTGCCTCGCCGTCATGTGACCCGCCTGCAGGATCTGAGCAGTGCAGAAAGAGACAGTGAGGCTCTATATGTCCCTTTCACATTTCCTCCTCTGACATCTATCCTCTGAATCTCTGCCACTCACCCATACCACTTTGCACCTATTTGTTTCACCTATCTTTGTTTCTGTCTTTTGCTAATGTAGCCAGGCATGTACTGGCCATTGGGACTACCGGGAGTTTCCCGGTGGGCCGATGGCTCAGTGGGCCACTCTGATGTAAGGGGGCTGGTGATGGGCCACTCTGATGTAAGGGGTGCTGATGGGACACTCTGATGTAAGGGGGCGCTGATGGGACACTCTGATGTAAGGGGACGCTGATGGGACACTCTGATGTAAGGGGGCGCTGATGGGACACTCTGATGTAAGGGGGCGCTGATGGGACACTCTGATGTAAGGGGGCTGGTGATGGGACACTCTGATGTTAGGGGGCTGGTGATGGGACACTCTGATGTAAGGGAGTGCTGATGGGACACTCAAAATGTAAGTGGGCCAGTCTGGATGAAGTCCAGAGCCAAATTTCTGTCCCAGTCCAGCCCTGAATGTAGCCTCAGCTTTACTACTGTATCCCATGTCTCTGACCTTCTGATTCCTTGCACCCTGGAGAACAGAACATTACCCATGTGTTCCATGTCTCTGGCCTCCAATGTCCTCCTATTTCCTGGCACCCTGGAGACACAATACTACAATTTGTGTCCCATGTCGCCACACCTATTAACCCCTATGTTCCATATTTCTGGCCTCAAATGCCCTCCACATTTTCTAGCCTGTGTTCCATGTCTCCAGCCTCTGATATCCCCCTGTTCCCGGGCACCCCATAGACACAATATTACCCTCTGTGTTCTATGTATCCTGCCTCCAAAGCCCCCCTATTCCCTGGCACCCTGAAGGCACAGTATTACCCCCTGTGTTCATGTCTCTGATCACCAATGCCCCCCATTCTCTGGCACCCTGAATGCACAGTATTATACCATGTTCCATGTCTCTGGCCTCCAATGCCCCCCTATTCCCTGGCATTATGGAGGCACAGTATTACCCCCTGCATTCTATGTCTCTGACCACCAATGTCACCCCCCCCCCATTCCCTGGCACCCTGAAGGCACAGTATTACACCCTGTGTTCAATGTCTCTGGCCTCCAATGCCCCCCTATTCCCTGGCACCCTGGAGGCACCGTATTACCCCCTGTGTTCTATGTCTCTGACCACCAATGCCCCTCCCCATTCTCTGGCACCCTGAAGGCACAGTATTACCCCTTGTGTTCCATACCTCTTGCCTTCAATGCTCCCCAATTCCCTGGCGGCACAGTATTACCCCCTGTGTTCCATACCTCCTGCCTCCAATGCCCCCTATTCCCTGGCACCCTGTATACTGTGATGTTGAGTAACCATCATCTGGTTTTCCTCGTACCTTTCACAAAAACTCTTTTTTGGTTACTGTATATGAATTCCCATCACTATGAACCCCATGTGAATGTTGAAATCTTATTTTTCAGGTCTGGCCTCTATTATGAAGCATTTACTCTGCAAATACGACAACTTGTTTGAGGTCTCCTTCCCGTACTCCATGGGCTGGCACGGTGCGTCCACCAGGCAGGAAAACACACTAAAAACTAAAGCTGCCCACTCACTTTACAATCTGATTGTATAAGTATGTTTTTTAGAATTAGGGCTGAACTGTACTAAGATCTTTGTGTGGGATTCCCAGCCCATCCACTGGGCCACAAACCTACTTCACACAAAGCGACTGTGTGCCCTCCTCGTCTGTGCCCGCCGGGTGTGGTTCCTGTGCAATTCACATGCGGTTGACAGTGTGTACCGGGGCTAAGTGTATTTTTTACAGAAAATCTAGATTTGATAAAAAGAATGTAACTATCATGCGACATAATAATTGCAACTACCACCATTTTATTCTCCAGGTTCTCTGCTTCCAGTAAATATATGATGTTTTGGAAGGTTTTCAGTAATCTCCAGGCCTAAAATGTGCACAAAACAGAGGCTCCAGCAGCAAAGGGGTTAAAGTAGTAGTACCACTTGCCAACCAGCCGCCGTCATTATACTGCGGCAGGTCGGCTCTATTGTCTGAATCGCTGTACTGGTATGACGCTTTGTGTAATAGATACAGTGGGCATGCGCACGGCGCCAGAAGTCCACTGGCCACCCGCGATCGCTCCACAGAGGGTCAGAATGGGGATCTGTCAATGTAAACAAACAGATCCAGGTTCTGTCAAGGAAGTACAGAGCGATCGTCTGTTCCTAGTGATCAGGAATAAGGATGATGCTCCACGTGCTGAGCCCACGAGGAAGTCGGCGTAGCGCTGCGCTAATCACAAGCAGTCCTGATCTCTGCAGCAGCGCATCGGGGCAATGTCTCACAACCCCCATTGTGTTTTTTTTTTTCAAAATTGTCGCTCTTCTTTTGTTTATAGCGCAAAAAATAAAAAACGCAGAAGTGATAAAATACCAGCAAAAGAAAGCTCTATTTGTGGGGGGGGGGGGAAATGTCAATTTTGTTTGGGTACAACGTCGCACGACTGCGCAATTGTCAGTTAAAGCGATGTTGTGCCATTGCAAAAATGGCCTGGTCATTGAGCAGGCAAATCTTCCAGGCTGAAGTGGTTAAATCCTCACGGTCCCTTAAAGAGGGAGTCCGGCAATTTTTTTTTAAAGTCAGCAGCTACAAATACTGCAGCTGTTGACTTTTTATAAATGGGCACTTACCTTTCCTGGAGTCCAGCGATGTCGGCAGCCGAGGCCGAGCAATCGTTCGGCTCTCGGCTGCTACCGGCGCCATTCGTGGTGAGGGAATCAGAAAGTGAAGCGTTGCGGCTTTACTTCCCGGTTCCCTACTGTGCATGCGCGAGTCGCACAGCGCAATGGGAATGGTCCGCGCTGTGTCTGGGACCCGTGGGTGTCCCAGCAGACAGTGTGTCGGGACAGGAAGAGGTATAGACTCCTGTGGGAGTCTATGCCCGGAAGTGGGTGCAAATACCTGTCTTAGACAGGTATCTGCACCCCCCCTCCCCCCTGAAAGGTGCCAACTGTGGCACCGGAGAGGGGGAGGGTTCCGAAAAGCGGCGGTTCAATTTTTGTGTGAACCTCTGCTTTAAGTGTTTAAACTCTCTGCATTTTTTTTAGCTTGCCACGCCATAAAATAAAAATTCCCCAGTGAAATTCATACCCCAGCTGTTTACAACTTACCATTCTGCTGACTCCTGCTGTTTCAGAACCGCTTCTCTGAATATCTAGTTTTCAAAGGAAACAGTGGACAGCGCAGTCTCCATCCAGTCTGTTATCTTGGAGAAGAGATGGGGGAGGAGGGAGAAGCAGGGAAGTGCCTTGTCATCTTAGGCTATGGGGGGTTGTGTGTTTCTATTGATGCGCACAGTGCAAGGAGACACAACTCCAGTACCGGCATACAAGGGTGACTCCGTAGGGTGAACCAGCAAAGCTGGGGCAGAGGTATTACATACATGGCACTGTATTTAACTGGAATATAGACCAGGATTAACAAACTTCTGGTCCGCCCACTGTATATATACATCATTACTTTGATGCAGAGCTGTCTTTTAATATTGATTGGACCCTGGACAAAGCATTTTCTTGGGTCCACCTGAATCCACTTATCAACTATTATCAACTGGGCTCAAGAGGAAGCTGCATTGGGCCACACAATGACTGGGACCAGGGCAGCTGCCCCTTTTGCCCTGTGTTAAAGACGGCGCTGCTTTGACATTTTATACCGTGGTTATGGCGGCAGCTAGCTGCTATAACCTCCGTATTTTTTTTAAACAGTGGGCGATTTTATTTTTTTATAAAATGGATGGGTGATCTCACTTTATTATAAAAGATACTTTGTTTCTGCTCTTGGTAAATAACATAATTGTAACAATTGTATATTTTATCTCCTGGAGAACAGCTGGGGCCTTGTTCAATGTAAGATTTTTTAGAGGGTGGCATAGAGGAAGTTTTCTTATCAGGACAGGAAGTGATGGGAAATCCCTCTAGTAGGGCTGTGTCATAAATATAGGGAAGGGTCAGAACCTCTGTTGGGTTATTATTATTTATGCGACATGGCACTGCGTTAATTTAACTGACAATCGCGCCATTGTGCAATGCTGTATACAAACTAAATGTATGTAATTTTTTTTCCCACAAATTGAGCTTCTTTTTTTTTTGGTGGTATTTGATCACCTCTGCAGTTTTTTTATTTTTTGCGCTATAAACAAAAAAAGCAAGCAATTTTGAAAAAATAAATAAATATATTTTTACTTTCTGCTATAAAACATATCCAATAAAAAAATGTAAAAAATTAAATTTCTTCATAAATTTAGACCAATGTGTACTGTATTCTTCTACATATTTTTGGTAAAAAAACTAATCCTGATAAGCGTAGATTGATTGGTTTGCGCAAAAGTTATAGCGACTACAAACTATGTGATACATCCTGGAATTATTATTATTATTTTTTTTACTAGTAATGGCGTTGATTAGCAGCTTATAGCGGGGCTGTGATATTTTGGCAGACAAATTACACTTTTTTTGGGATCCAGTGACACCAATACAGTGTTCAGTGCTAAAAAAAAAGTGCACTATCACCGTACACTGGCTGGGAAAGGGGTTAACATCAGGGGTGAGCAAAGGGTTAACGGTGTGCCTAGCCTGTGTTTTCTTACTGTGGGGGAGGTGCTTGTATTAGGGGAAGACTGGGATTCATGTCCCTGCTTTGCATGAACACAGGGTCCATGCCTTCCTTACAGAGAGAATGGCAATCTGCCTTGTTTACATAGACAGACTGCTGTTCTGCCTGTGTATGGAATTACCAGCGGGTGCCATCGGACATTGCGTCCATGGGACCCGCTGATTGGCTCCCACTGTGTAAAATCACTGCCGGAGTGAGCTGCAGGCGGCGTGCCATCACATCCGATACCTGGAAATGCCGGATCACCTGTATACTGTATATACATGATCCTGCGAAGCGCGGCCGCCCTTCAGTACAACCACAAAGATATCCGTATTGGTGTGCAGAGTACAGTAACCCAGAGGAACCAATTGCATATCAGATCAGATCAGATCAGGAAAGACAAACTTTGTCCTGAGACCTTCTATAGATCTTTTTTCTCTTCCAGGTGCTCCAACCGGCTCTCATCTCACTGAGGACTGCAGCCACTGGCAGCTCCATGCTCACTACTACCCGCCGCTGCTGCGTTCCGCCTCTGTGCGCAAATTCATGGTGGGGTATGAGATGTTGGCTCAAGCTCAGAGGGACCTGACAGCAGAGCAGGTGAGTTTATGCTTTAATTGGTGTGATGCAAGAAATCAGGTGAAAGATATTTTCTTTATATGGCAAAATGATGTGGTCTTTAGGGCTGCTATTTCCTACTCCAACCTTTCTCGGCCAAGGTCCCATGAAACCCTAGGGTTCCACCAGATGTTGCTAGGGGTTCCTTGAGCAATTTCTGCCTCCCAGAAAAATAACCACGGACACAAATGGTATTTTTTAGCTATATGAGTCTTTTTTTTCCTTCTGACCAGTACTGTAGGGCATTGGTCATCAACCCTGTCCTCAGGGCCCACTAACAAGGCAGGTTTTGTGTATTACCTTGGGGAGATGCAGACTAGAAAACTGCAATCACTGAGCAGCAAATTATATCACCTGGCCTGTTAGCGGGCCCTGAGGACAGCGTTGATGACCACTGCTGTAGGGGATATTCTTCCCATTGACCACCAATATAAGTAGCATTCTTCCCACTGACCACCAATGCAAGGAACATTCTCCCCACTGATCACCTATGTAAGGGGCATTCTTCCCACTGATCACCAAGGTAAGGGGCATTCTTCCCACTGATCACCAATGTAAGGAACATTCTTCCCACTGATCACCAATGTAAGGAGCATTCTACCCACTGATCACCAATGTAAGGAGCATTCTACCCACTGATCACCAGTGTAAGGGGCATTCTTCCCACTGATCACCAATGTAAGGGGCATTCTTCTCACTGATCACCAATGTAAGGAGCATTCTACCCACTGATCACCAGTGTAAGGGGCATTCTTCCCACTGATCACCAATGTAAGGGACATTCTTCCCACTGATCACCAATGTAAGGAGCATTCTTCCCATTGACCACTAATGTAAGGAGCATTCTACCTACTGACCACCAATGTAAGGGGCATTCTTCCCACTGGGCACCAATGTAAGGAGCATTCTTCCCATTGACCACTAATGTAAGGACCACTCTTCCCACTGACTTCCAATGTAAGGATCATTCTTCCCACTGACCTCCAATATATGGAGCATTCTTTCTATTCACCACCAATGTAAGAAGCATTCTTCCCGCTGACCTCCACTGTAGGGAGCATTCTTCTCACTGACCACCAATGTAAGGTACTATCTTCTCCCCACTGACCACCAAAGTAAGTGTAGCACCCTCTAGTGTGCTACTAGTGTGAGTGCAGGCAAATTTATGTTTTGGCTCATGGTAAAATAATTAGTCTTTGAATTTGGGTCAAAAGTTTACCACAGTTCAGGGCTGGATGACTCATACAGGCAGGACTCTGGTGCCTCCTCCTGTTTCTGGAAGATTGGAGAACTTTCTGGAAACTGGGGGACAGAGGCCAGGAGTAATTATCTGCATACTTAGGGGAGCTCAGCCAATCCTCAGGCAGTAGGCCTGGCATGGAGTCTAAGCCAGCCCTTAAATATGGATGAGCGATGCTGGCAAAGGGAGTTGGGTGGAAGACGGAGTGCTGAAGAGACTGTCGGTGGCCCTTGAGGAGAAGTGTTTCCAGCCTGCATATTTCTTGCCTGTGTAATTCTTGCCTTCTTGTTGCAATGGCTCTGTTAGACTTTGGATTACTTTCATATTTGTTGTTTGTCTTCTGTGCACACCTATTGACGTCACCTTCTACTCTGTGGGTATATATTTCCTTCCCCTTCCATCACTTCCTGGCCCGTCTTCCAGTTCGCTTTCCTTTATAAGACATGCTCGGTGAAACCCGTGTTGCCTGAGCAACTTCCCAGTTCTCTGAGGTCCTGTTTATATTACATGTATTCTGTGTCTGATGTCCCGTGTCTACTACAGCTTTGTCTACCATCTCTGCTTGCCTGCTGCCTGTCCTAACCTCGGCTTGTTTCCTGGATTTCCTTTTGTCGTCTTCCGTTGTACTCTGCATGAGTGGTCTCTGCATCCTCACCTGTGCACACCTGGGGGCCACAACCTGGTTGCAGCTTTCTGCAAGGCCATCCCCCACCATCAGGAGCCCTGATGAAGAAGCAGGTTGGAGTTTAGACTCCACACCCTCGGGGAACCCCCAGCTGGCGATCTACAAGGGCTCGCTACCCCAGACACCTGACAAACCTCAGCAGGCAGAAATAATGAATGTCCTGAGCTTAGGAGAAACCCAACAAGCACAGAAAATATAGACAAAGCTCAGGCTGGCTACAGCCTAGCAGCAAGCACTAAATTTGCCTAGGGACACTCCATCTTAAGGCAAGGTCCTTACACTAGAATGTCCCATCACTGCAGCTCCTTAAATTCAAAATCCAACCAATTTTGTAGTCTTGGAAAGCAGTGGCGTCGCTGGGGGGGTTGGGTGCGGGACGCCAGAGGGGTGACACCCATGGATAGCGGCACCGCTGACACCGTCCACTGCCCTGATCTAGGCCTCTCAGACCACCTCCCCCTCCTCTCTGTTTACATCCACACACACCCTGAAGCCGCTCCTCCCAAGACCTCCTCCTCTCAAGCATCCTTGTCTCCTACTCCCATGCTCATCTCCAGGATTTCCCCAGAGCCTCTCCCATCCTCTGGAACTCGTTACCTTAACCTGTCTGGCTAACCCCTACTCTTCAGGTGATCCCTGAAAACTCATCTCTTCAGGGAAACCTACCACGTCTCCAACCAATCTCCTACCACTTCCATCAGCTCATTCCCCTCAGTTACAACCTTTTGTACCACCTGCCCCACCCTATTAGATTGTAAGCTCTTCTGAGCAGGGCCCTCTTAATCCTATTGTATTTTATTGCATTATAACTGTATTGTCTCCCTTTTTATGTTGTAAAGCACTGCATAATATATATAATATATATATATATATTACATAAATATTCTGGCAGAGTGAGGCTCTGTCCCTATGAAAATGGGGTTAAAGTGGACACAGAGTCTGCATATCAGCGGATTTCAGAGCTACAGAGCATAGATTTGAAACAGAGATAACTGCTCTGGCATTTTTCTCCAGATCTTGCTTTTTCTGAAAGGGGCTCTGTAGTTTTTTTTTTTTTTTTTTTAACAAGAATAATTGGGGGGGGGGGGGGGGTGGCTCTGTAGTTTGGAGATCCTTCAAAGTCTTGGGTTGGAGGGGATCTCCAACCCTGTGTCCGGGTCTTGTGGACAGCCAGCAGGGTGTGTGCCCAGGTACACACAGCCCATATAATGAGGGGCTGCTGAGAGCAGAGGGGGAAGGAAGGTGGAGTTGGAGCAGTGGCTGCTAGTAAGTGCCTCTGTGTGAGGATAGATGCCGTGTGCATTAAGAAGCTCAAAGCTGTGTGCGTCCAAGGAGCCTAAGACTGTGTGCATCCAAGCAGCTTATTTGAGGGGCAAGTACCTATAGCTGCAGTACTGCTGAGGAGTGGCCAGGTGGGCTAGTATTTTCATTTGGATGTAGTGTAATTAATTGAAGCTTGGACCCCTGCGTTGGATTCCTGGATGGACTTTTTTGTTTTTCCCTAAACGTGGGCTACCAGGTCTTTTACTATAAATGCCTGTAAACAAAACACATCTAACAACTGAGCAGAACAATCCCCAATGCATAATATATATATATATATATATATATATATATATATATATATATATATTTATATTGTATATATGTGTGTGTGTGTAGCAGCCATAGCCCTTGCAGGGCGGCCTTGACTTATTGGGCTTACCAGTTACCTTCTCTTGGCCTGCTCTTCCACGTCTAGGGGTTCCCAGGGTTGATACCCAACGACTTGAACACTGACACAGATAAAGTCCTTTTAACAAAGGTTGTATTTTGCAGTGATAACATCCAATAACACAGTCTCTTGTGGGAACAGAGGGCACGGGTGGAGAACTCAGGCACCTTGAACTGCAGGTCTAGCAAAGTTTCTAATTCCACCCAGAGAGTAGCCACTCGCAGCTGGGTACTTCAAGGCTGAACAGATCTCTAGCCAGAGATCATGGCTGTCCGCACGTTGACTCAAAACTTGAAGCAATTCTATGAACGTGAATAAGTTGTAACTAAGGGTGAACAGGAACCTTTTTCATCAGTACCTGGAACGTTTCCCGTCTCCTCAATGGTACTTGAAAAACGTGAATTCGTCAATGTCCTTCCCAACTCAGTACCCAGGCACTTCTCAGGATGCCACTTGCCGGCCTTCCTCCAAAGAGTCCTCCCCCTGGTCACTTCCATGAGCTGTGTTGTCCCTCCAAGCCGAGAGCACACCCGGACACCTTGAATCCTCCCTCAGTTACTGCGCCTCGGATCGGCTGGTTCCGAGACTCGGGAACAGACGAATCCCTACCCCAGACCAGACAGGTCTATCAGGGGCCTCCAACAGGAACATGTTGTGGGATGTCAGACACCCCATGACCGGGACCCCTCATGGGGCTACCCCGGTCCTGGAACCAGAACAGACCCCGCTGGCCTCACAAACTCCTCTCTCTCAACATGTGACCCACACCTCTTAAGTACCCCTTCCCAGACTCCTCAGCGGGCCCCGGCACTCCCACTGATTGGTTCTGAGAAGGCTGACACTCAAAACGTCCAACCAGGCCTGGTTCTGGCCTGTCATGTGCACCTCAACATACACATGACCAGGCAGAACTTCCAAACACAGCCCGGCCAGACTGATGTTAAGGCCAACCTATGTAATTAACCCTTAGAACCCCACTACTGTTCTGAGACAAAAACTAAATTTACATGCGTATGACATTTTGTCCAAAATGTCATCCAATATTATTATATATTAATTCTTAATAATAATAATAATAATAATAATAATAATAATATTTATTTTTTCCTCTTCTTTTTTTTTTTTTTTTTTTCTCCAGGCAGCTGAACGCCTTCGGAATTTACCGGAGGAGCATTACAAGTTGAGGCAGACGGAGCCGAAGGGTGAAGATACAGAGTAGTACTCCTGATTCGAAACGTTAGAGATGGAAATATCAGATAAAATTTTCCAGCCGGACATGGAATTCTACCTGCTTGAGGATGTGCGTTTCCAAATGCAGCGGGGTACAACGTCTGTACCCTGGGCCAGTCGTATCGGCGGACGCTTATCTCCGGGTCACACTGATCTGCTCTATAGGAATTGTATCAAAGGGATATTAAAGCTACTATAAAATAAAATACTATTTTTTAAAGAGATTTTATAAATGTGATTGTTACAATTAAAACAAAAAGGTATCCTGATCATTGAGATTCCCTCTGATGGACAGCTGGGGTTTGTAAGAGTAACACATTTTTGGCAGATTTTGGATCACTAGGGGCCGTGGTTTGAATATTTAATGACCCGAGTTTCTGGAAGAGGGTTATGTGTCCCGACTATAAATAAATCATGGATTCAATTCACATCTTCATTCTACACAGAGATTTTCCAGCTCACGGGACAAAATTTGTACATGGTGGGGGGATTTGGACCCGCCGTGTGATTCTTCATATTCTAAAGTTCGCCAGTTTGCGATCCCTTAGGGGAGTGTCCAAAATACGTTCAGTTTGCTGGTATTGTGTTGGAAGGTGAAGGCTCAATGGATATGGGATATGGTTATAGTATAATTCCATTTGGGTACAAGCGTGGTCAGTAGTTAGAGAGGATTAGCTATGAGTTAGTTCTGTGCATGGCTTCTGGGGCGGGTGGTTGAGATGTGTGTGAAGTGGGTATGTGATGCGGGTGTATGGGTATTTAAAGTGGGTGCCTGAGGCGGGTGTGGTGGGGGTGAAGAAGGAGGGGGCAGGAGGAGCGGTGGGGGGGGATGAGGGGTAAGGTATGGGAGGAGAGAGTGGGGAGGGGCCGTCTATGACTCCCCTCCTCTGTTTTTAGTTGAATTTGGTAGTTCCAGTTGGACATAAGTGGACACGCTTTTTTAAAGCACTCTGAATGCCAATCAAAGCCTCTGTCACTAAATAAAATGGTTCCCTTACAGTCCTGTTCATACGTTGTGTTTGCTTCGCTTCACTTCAGAAATGATCCCCATGTGGCTTTCTTGGTGCTTCAAAGCATCTCTGAAGCCTCCATAGAAGTCTATGACAACGTTCGCTCGCTTACAGCACCTAAAGCTTCGCTTTGTTTTGTAGGTATTGCAGGTATGAGATATCCCAGGATGCACTGGGAAACCAACAAGTGATCCATATACCCGTCATCAGCAGTCCCTTCCGGGGGTTCATGTTTGTATATTCTGGGAGTGCAGTGGCGGTTGGTAGAATTTTTTCTTGGGGTGCGGAAAATAGTATGCCACCCCCCCCCCCCGGTCGGTAGCACTTACCCCATCAACGTGGCTTCCCCTACTCGGCAGCGGCGGCCTCCTGCTCTCCATGAGTCATCACGGCAGCGGCTTCTGTTTCCTCCCTCCTCCCTGGCGGCCAATCGGGAGTCTTCTCTTTTCAGCCAATCGGAAAACGGGGCTCACACCTGCTTCCCGATTGGCCAGATTGAGGATCAGTGTTTCAACAGCGGATATTCATTTGCTGTCGTGACACACCTGGGTGGGATCAGAGCGCATTCTTTGCGACCCGAGCCCATCCTATTTTGAAGCATATTAGAGCCTCTGGCTCTAATCAGGTGCTTAAAAAAAACAAAACACTGGCCATGGTAATTCATGCACCCGGTGCCTTGAAAGGGACCAGAAGCATGAATAGGTGGTGGCCGTAGCTGCCGTGGATAGATTCATGCTATACATGAATCTATCCATTGCATGTAGGGGGTGACGTGGAGAGAGGGAGTGGAGAGAGGGCACCCCGCTACTGTGGGATTGTCTGCTGCAAACATCACATCTGGTGTGCAGTGTGGAGCAGCAGGAAGTCGAATACTCTGCAATACATACCCCGACAATACTCTGCAATACATACCCTGCCAATACTCTGCAATACATACCCCGACAATACTCTGCAATACATACCCTGCCAATACTCTGCAATACATACCCCGACAATACTCTGCAATACATACCCTGACAATACTCTGCAATACATACCCTGCCAATACTCTGCAATACCCTACCATTATTCTGCAATACATACCCTGCCAATACTCTGCAATACATACCCTGCCAGTACTCTGCAATACCCTGCCAATACTCTGCAATACCCTGCCAATACTCTGCAATACATACCCTGCCAATACTCTGCAATACCCTGCCAGTACTCTGCAATACCCTGCCAATACTCTGCAATACATACCCTGCAATACATACCCTGCCAATACTCTGCAATACATACCCTGCCAATACTCTGCAATACCCTGCCAATACTCTGCAATACCCTGCCAATACTCTGCAATACATACCCTGCCAATACTCTGCAATACCCTACCATTACTCTGCAATAGGGATGAGCTTCGTGTTCGAGTCGAACGTACGTTCGACTCGAACATTGGCTGTTCGGCGAATTCCGAACGTTTGGGCCGTTCGCGTCAAAATTCGAGTGACGAGCGCGCGGACCACAATGCACTGCGGTGGCGCAGTGCATTGCTGCCCCATGATTGGCCAAGCATGCACTGTGACCCCGCATGCTTGGCCAATCGCAGCGCCGGCAGCGAGGAGAGCCATGATTGGCCACAGGCATCCTGCCTGTGGCCAATCATAGCTCAGGCTGTGTAGTGCACGCCCCACACTATATAAGGCCGCCTTTGAGGCGGCCTCGTGTAGTGTGTTACTTAGCATCTGAAGCAGTGGGTGTTCTGTGTACCTTCAACACAGTACACACCAATCGTTTTTGGCTGATTTCCTATCTTGCTGCTGTGTAGTGGTTGTTGTCTGTGCCCTGACTGCAGTATACACCACTATATTCACCTCACCTATATAGCTAGTGATCTATCTTTAACCACTTAACAACTGCCCATTGCCGATTAACGGCTTCAGGGGGGTTGTTTAACTCTGAGAGGCCGTTAATTAACGGCCTCCCAGAATTCTGCTCTCGCGTGCCCCGAGGTGTGCGCACTCGAGAGCATCTGTGACCGCCGGGTCGCATCACGGATCACGGTAAACGGCCGCTCAAAGTTGATAATCTTAAATGGCAAGGGCAACGTTATTCCAGTTTGTAGGATATTTTCTAATGGGCTGTGTAACAGAATTTGGAACAGGTTGTATTTGTGTTAGAAATTCCCATTGTGTTGATTGTTTTGTTTGACAAGTTAACTTATTTTGTTTTTGTAAACTGGCACTTTACAGTAAATGTTGTACTGTATTTTCTGTGAAATATATATGCATATGAGCGTACTTTTTTTCTTTATTTTTTTGGTGGGGGAGTGGATCTTTGGTGGGAGTTCCCACACTTTTTTCCCCAGGACTCGACCCCTGATTATACATGTACAACCCTATATACTGTACACCTATACCAGTCCTTAAAAGGACCTTTGTGGGCCTAATAGTAATAGCTAGTGATTAAATTGACTGTCCCTGTTCCACACAGCGTCCTGTCCCTACACTGACAAAAGACAGCTGCAGAATCGGTCAGCAGTGCACTCAGCAATCACCAGCACAGCAGTGCACCAGAACCCTATATACTGTACTACACCTATACCAGTCCTTAAAAGGACTTTTGTGGACCTAATAGCTAGCAATTTATGTCACTACAGTCTGTCCCTGCTCCACACAGCAACCTCTCCCTATAATGACATAAGACAGAATGTAAAATGGCCACCAGATCAGGTCTATTTATAAGGTAGGGGGAATGTCCAATTGTTCATGTGCTGAAATGTCTCAATTGGCTGTCCTGTACCCCATGATGGATGTGTTATCATGGGTCAAATTACTTTCACAATGTAAACGCATATGTCCTCCGGGCGAACAGTGCCAGAAGTCTGCCGGTTTGGCAAATCGCGAACAGGCAAAATTCGCCGCAAACCGACCACAGGGCGAACCGCAAGGCCATCTCTACTGCTGAACAAGGGTACTAATGAGCTGGGGGGCTGCTGAAGGAGGGAACCGATGAGATGGGGACCTCATGAACAATGAGCTGGGGACCTGCTGAATGAGGGTACTAATGAGCTGGGGGATCTACTGAAGCTGGGTACCTATGAGCTGGAACCTGCTGAACGAGGGTACCAATCAGCTGGGGACCTGCTAAAGGAGGGTATTAATGAGCTGGGGTTCTGCTGAAGGAGCGTACCAATGAGCTGAGGACCTACTGAACGAGGGTACTAATGAGTTGGGGATCTGCTGAACAAGGGTACTATTGAGCTGAGGACCTGCTGAACGAGGGTACTAATGAGCTGAGGACCTGCTGAACGAGGGTACTATTGAGCTGAGGACCTGCTGAACGAGGGTACTAATGAGCTGAGGACCTGCTGAACAGATCATTTAGGATCTCTAAGGTCATGCATTTCTACCCATGACATGCCATGTCCACCTTCCCATTGTTCTTGGTCTGGTTTTTTTTTGTTGTCACTGCTTCCTCAGCTCCCTTTCCAAGCATATATTGCTGCCATCCTCTGTGAACATAGCCACAGGCACCTAGGCCTTGCCGATTGGTCAGTATTGGGGTCTTTCTTTTTTTTTTTTTTTCTGTGAGGCCCTTCTTACCATTCATTCATCATTTATTACTCAAGGAGAGCTTGGCTGAACTCGGAAAGCCTCAGAAAGGCTCGGAAACACTCGGGAATTAAGTATTTCCGAGTGGCTCCGAACGGCTGCGAGTGTCACCGGCACCCCTGCACCTCTGGCCAAATGTGGTACTGCACACCCCATTAGCTTAACTTCTACTCGTTTTGAGAGACAACACTCGCAATCTGAGTCAGAATTTTTTTTTTAAATTGCTCATCTTTCAAAGCGCTCGTTAATCGCGTTACTCGTTAATCAAGGTTCCACTGTATTTATATTTGTCAATTTTCTCAGCCAATTGTGCACACCTCATTCAAAGTCCCATCAAAGTTCTATTAAACATGCAGCCAGAGCTACAATGGAATGGTTTAGATCAAAGCATATTCATGTGTAGGGTTGCCACCTTTTCTTCAAGTCAAACCCGAACACTTTAGCGGCGCACAGCAACTTTTTTTTTTTTTTATAGTATAAACCATGCATATATTTTGCTATTAAATAACATTCCTAATCATATGAAGTTAAAAACAAGAGTCTCCCTTTACATCAGAGTCCACAGAGCTCCTCTTTTACATCTGAACTCGCAGAGTTCCCTTTCACTGTAAGGGAGGACTCTGCAGACTCTGATGTAAGGGAGAACTCTGGAGACTCTAACATAAGGGTTCCTCTGGGAACCCTGATCTAAGGGGGGACACTGAGAACTCTGATGAAAGGGGGAACACTGTGGCTTCTGGCGTAAAGTGGAACTCTGAAGTAAGGGGTTCTCTGAGAACCCTGACTCACTCAGAGGCAGGAAAGAGAAGGGGGGAGACTTCAGTCACAGACAGGGATGGATGGTGAGCTCACTCACCCCTTGGCAGTCAGCACCTCTCATCCAGATGTATCTGAGGCTGCTGGACTTCAGATTTCTGGCCCCCACTTTCCTTTTCTGAGGCACAGGATTGGTGCGTGGGCAGACACAGAGGGGTAGGAAGAGGTGCAGGTCGATCCCTCTCTCCTCTCCCAACTGTATATGGGGGGATTGTTAGTGTTGGCTTTGGGCAGTGCGAAAGAGAATCTAACAGAAACTCAGTTTACACAACTGCAGCCAGCAACCCTGCTGGGAAGCCACAGTCCAGTCTGAATAATGTGTCCGGGTTTCAGGCAGTCTGAAACCCGGACGCATGACTCCAAACCCGAACTGTCCGGGTGAATCCCGGACAGGTGGCAACCCTATTCATGTGTCAGCCCTTGTACACACGGTCGGACATTCTGACAACCAAATCCGTTGGATTTTGTCCGAAACTGTTGCATACACACGGTCGGACAAAGTTGTCGGAATATCCGATTGTACATAACGTGATGACGTTATTTTGTTACAACGGGACTACGTTCAGGCTAGTAGCCAATAGCTTTGGTGTAGGAATTTGATCTGACCATGCATGGCACTTTGTCCGTCGGAGTAGGCTACACATGATCAGAGTATGTCCGATCGGAGCATTTTGTCGGAAAATTTTACGGACAAGTTGGAAAACTTGGTCCGTCAGATACTCCAACGGAAACAGTCCGATGGAGACCACACACAGTCGGATTATCTGACAAAACGGTCCGATAGGACACATTCCGTCGGAATCTCTGACCGTGTGTTCAAGGGATTAGAATGGCCCAGTCACAGTCCAGACCTAAATCCAGCTGAGAATCTGTGGCAAGACTTGAAAATTGCTGATCACAGACGCTCTCCATCCAATCTGACAGAGCTTGAGCTATTTTTTAAAGAAGAAGAATGGGCAGAAATGTCCCTCTCTAGATGGGCAAAGCTGGTAGAGACATCCCAAAAAGACTCGCAGCTGTAATTGCAGTGAAAGGAGGTTCTACAAAGTATTGACTCCGGGGGGCGCCATACAAATGTACCCCCCACACTTTTCACATATTTATTTGTAAACCATTTGGAAAACCATTTATCATTTTCGTTCCACCTCACAATTATGTGTCACTTTGTGTTGGTCTATCACATAAAACCCCAATAAAATAAATTTACGTATTTGGTTGTAACATGACAGAATGTGGAAAATTGCAAGGAGTATGAATACTTTTTCAAGGCACTGTATTACCTCTCACAGAGAACACAGCGCTCCTCAGCAATGTCTTCATCTGCTTTTCTCTTAGTGGACCATTTTGTTTAGGTATCCCTCTGGTTGACTATGTGCTTCCTCAACTGAGATACGGAGAGGACCTAGGGTTGCCACCTTTTCTTCAAGTCAAACCCGAACACTTTAGCGGCGCACAGCAACTTTCTTTTTTTTTTATAGTATAAACCATGCATATATTTTGCTATTAAATAACATTCCTAATCATATGAAGTTAAAAACAAGAGTCTCCCTTTACATCAGAGTCCACAGAGTTCCCCTTTTACATCGGAATCTACAGAGCTCCTCTTTTACATCTGAACTCGCAGAGTTCCCTTTCACTGTAAGGGAGGACTCTGCAGACTCTGATGTAAGGGAGAACTCTGGAGACTCTACCATAAGGGTTGCTCTGGGAACCCTGATCTAAGGGGGGACACTGAGAACTCTGATGAAAGGGGGAACACTGTGGCTTCTGGTGTAAAGTGAAACTCTGAAGTAAGGGGGAGAACCCTGACTCACTCAGAGGCAGGAAAGAGAAGGGGGGAGACTTCAGTCACAGACAGGGATGGATGGTGAGCTCACTCACCCCTTGGCAGTCAGCACCTCTCATCCAGATGTATCTGAGGCTGCTGGACTTCAGATTTCTGGCCCCCACTTTCCTTTTCTGAGGCACAGGATTGGTGCGTGGGCAGACACAGAGGGGTAGGACGAGGTGCAGGTCGATCCCTCTCTCCTCTCCCAACTGTATATGGGGGGATTGTTAGTGTTGGCTTTGTCCAGTGCGAAAGAGAATGTAACAGACACTCAGCTTACACAACTGCAGCCAGCAGCCCTGCTGGGAAGCCATAGTCCAGTCTGAATAATGTGTCCGGGTTTCAAGCAGTCTGAAACCCGGACGCATGACTCCAAACCCGAACTGTCCGGGTGAATCCCGGACAGGTGGCAACCCTAGGATGACCCAGTCCTGTAAAGCAGGGATATGCAATAAACGGACCTCCAGCTGTTGCAAAACTACAAGTCCCATCATGCCTCTACCTCTGGGTGTCATGCTTGTGGCTGTCAGAGCCTTGCTATGCCTCATGGGACTTGTAGTTCTGCAGCAGCTGGAGGTCCGCTAATTGCATATCCCTGCTGTAAATGCTGGTGCCTGTGCTGTTTTTTTTTTTTTTTTTGCAAATATCTGACGCAGATCAACACCTGCTGCACCCTCTTCCATATGATTTGCTACCTAGTACCTACCTAGTACCTACCCTCACCTTAGCATGGAAAAAAACAACGAATTGGCTGGAGCTCAAGAACCACTTTTTCTAAAAATCAATAAATGGCCGTATAGGGTGACGTGGGATTTATTCGCTTTCTAAAGTTGGTAAAAGATCCACTTTGAGATGTGTAGAGGCGCAGAGCTGCGGGGCGACTCATCCGCAGTAATAATTATTAGGAAGTGTTTGGTCGGAGGGTGGTAGCGGATGAATTCAAGGTCGTTAAGTGGAATTAGGGAACTATTGAAAAGTCTAATTATTGCTGGTAAATTATCTCTCGTGGTTCGTCGTATGGGGGAGGTGATGAGTCGGCGGCGAGTTTCATCTCTGTGATGGATTGCTGGGGAGAAAGCGGGGGGGAAGGGGGAAGGAGGGGGGGGTCCCCTGACGCTCGGCACATCTGGTCCCCACAGCCGCCGCTGATTAGGGACAGCGCTAAGAGCCATTAAGTGCCATCCAGGATATCTCGTACTAATAGCGCACGCGGCGCGCGGAGGAAGTCACGCAGAGCATCTGCGCACACGGGACCGTCTCCGCCGCTGGAAGCTTGTCAGTAATTTCACAGCACAAACTTCCCATCGAATCTTCTCTTAATGGAGGAAGTTGCAGAATTTTTATTTCAGAGTGAAACTTTTATCCACTGCGGGGGAAATATACAGCGCTTTGCAAAAGTATTCACCCCCCCTTGGCTTTTTACCTATTTTGTTACATTACAGCCTTTAGTTCAATGCTTCTTTTTTAATGTGAATGATATGCGATGGATCAGAACACAATAGTCTAAGTTGGTGAAGTAAAATTAGAAACATATATACATAAAACTATTTTTACAGAAATAAAAAACTGATAATTGTCATGTGCGTATGTATTCACCCCCCTTTGTTATGAAGCCCATAAAAAGCTCTGGTGCCACCAATTACCTTCAGAAGTCAATTAGTGAAATGATGTCCACCTGTGTGCAATCTAAGTGTCACATGATCTGTCATTACATATACACACCTTTCTGAAAGGCCCCAGAGGCGGCAACACCTAAGCAAGAGGCACCACTAACCAAACTCTGCCATGAAGACCAAGGAACTCTCCAAACAAGTAAGGGACAATGTTGTTGAGAAGTACAAGTCAGGGTTAGATTATAAAAAAATATCAAAATCTTTGATGATCCCTAGGAGCCCCATCAAATCTATCATAACCAAATGGAAAGAACATGGCACAACAGCAAACCTGCCAAGAGACGGGCGCACACCAAAACTCACAGAGCTGGCAAGGAGGGCATTAATCAGAGAGGAGCACAGAGAGGTTACCCAGGTAACCCTGGAGGAGCTGCAGAGTTCCACAGCAGAGACTGGAGTATCTGTGCACAGGGTTGGACTGGCCATCGGGACTACCGGGAGTTTCCCGGTGGGCCGATGGCTCGGTGGGCCAGGTTCAGCGGCGATCTACCCGTCAATCGCCGGCAGCTGGCGCCTGACAGGTAGATCGAGATTTAGCCAGCATGCAGAGTAGCGCAGGAAGTGCCTATAATAATTCTGTCTCTCGAGTCATGCAGCGCTGCTCGCTCCCCAGCGGCCCCTCTTCTCGTCTATCCCCATTGGCTTGTGACATTATCTGGGATAGAAGAGAGGAGGAGCCACCAGGGAGCGAGCAGCGCTGCATGACACGAGAGACAGAATTATTACAGGCAGACACTTCCTGCGCTACTCTGCATACTGGCCAGGCTAGTAAACAATCCCATAATGTGCCATGTGCCGTGTGCCCTGATGTGCCCCAATGTGCCATGTGCCCCTTGCCCTGATGTGTCATGTGCCCTGATGTGCTTTGTGCCCCATGCCCTGATGTACCCCATGCCCCGATGTGCCATGTGGCCTGATGTGCCATGTGCCCTGATGTGCTATATGCCCTGATGTGCCCTGATGTGCTATGTGACCTGTGCCCTGATGTTCCCCATGCCCTGATGTGCTATGTGCCCCATGCCCTGATGTGCTCTACCCCGATGTCCTGTGCCCTGATGTGCCCCGTGCTCTGATGTGCCTTGTGCCCCGATGTACTGTGCCCTTATGTGCCCCATGCCATGATGTCCTGTGCCCTGATGTGCTGTGCCCCGATGTGCTGTGCCCTGTTGTACTGTGACCTGTGCCCTGATGTCCTGTACCCTGATGTGCTGTGTCCTGATGTGATGTGCCCTATGCCCTGATGTGCTGTGCCCTGTACCATGATGTGATGTGCCCTGATGTGCTGTGTCCTGTACCCTGATGTGCTGTGCCCTCTACCCTGATGTGTTGTGCCCTGTACGCTGATGTGCTGTGCCCTGATGTTCTGTGCACTGTACCCTGATGTGTTGTGCCCTGATGTGCCCTGTACACTGATGTGCTGGGCTCTGTACTCTGATGTCTTGTACCCTGATGTGCCTTGTGCCCTGATGTGTTGTGCCCTGATGTTTTGTGCCCTGATGTGCCTTGTGCCCTGATGCGCTAGGCTCTGTTACCTGATTTGCTGTACCCTGATGTGCTGGGCTCTGTACCATGCCCTGATGTGCACTGTACCCTGATGTGTTGTGCCCTGGGCTGGTCTGGGTGAAGTCCAGGGCCACATTTTTGCCCCAGTCCAGCCCTGTCTGTACATAGGACGACAATAAGCCGTACGCTCCATAGAGTTGGGCTTTATGGCAGAGTGGCCAGAAGAAAGACATTACTTTCAGCAAAAAGCAAAATGGAATGTTTTGAGTTTGCGAAAAGGCACGTGGGAGACTCTCAAATAGTATAGAGGAAGGTGCTCTGGTCTGATGAGACTAAAATTTAACTTTTTGGCCATCAAAGAAAACGCTATGTCTGGCGCAAACATGGTGGTGGCGGCATCATGCTGTGGGGATGTTTTTCAGAAGTCAGGACTGGGAAACTGGTCAGAGTTGAGGGAAAGATGGATGGTGCTAAATACAGGGATATTCTTGAGCAAAACCTGCACCACTCTGTGTGTGATTTGAGGCTAGGACGGAGGTTCACCTTCCAGCAGGACAATCACCCCAAACACACTGCTAAAGCAACACTTGAGTGGTTTAAGGGGAAACTTAAAGATTGCTGTTCATAAGCACAAACCATCCAACTTGAAGGAGCTGGAGCAGTTTTGCCAGGAGGAGGAATGGGCAAAAATCCCAGTGGTGAGATGTGGCAAGACTCATAGAGACTTATCCAAAGTGACTT